>NC_089580.1:160933547-161300932 GCF_019320115.1 Miscanthus floridulus
CCCAACTCTCTAGATCACCAACACAAGGATCACCGACTGGACTTGATCATAGAACACCACACAAGCATCCATTCAATCATACATGAAGCAAACAATAGAACTAAATTAGAATAGTATACCAGACATATGAAACAGCGCATGAAAAGGTTTTAAAGATGTTCAACACGTTGCTATAAACTCACAGACGCGAGAAGCATGCTAATCGGAACTACGGTGCAAAAGAAACATCTTCCAAAATATTTACTTTATAGGAGATAAAGAAAACTACTAGCTTCATATACTTTAACTGTATAAAAGCATATATAAGCCATTTCAAAGAAATATCCAATTGGAATTAAGTCAAATTATATTTGAAATTAGCAAACTAAAGTAAATTTAATCATATTTTATTTATATATTTGTTGCATATTCATTATTCAAGTTAGGAGTTAAACCATAAAATTCTAGAGCTAGTGATATATTAAACATTGTTACCAACACGTAGATCTTGTCGTTATGAATCTAACGCAATTTGAACAGGTTAAAATGGAATTAAAACGAAGAAATGGTGGAGATCGATCGCTGATTAAAGGTGGTGTATTTCTATAGTATTTCTAGATTTGTTTTTCTATAAGAAAACAACCATAATGTGTGGGTGACATGATGATGATGCCATCAAGCTAGCAAGAGAAAATTTGGGCACGCATGGCTGCTCTGCTGGCTCTGCTTGCTCGCGTGATGTAGCACAGTTGCGCGCAGGCATGCACGCCGGAAGGCGGGATGCAGGGGCTAGCGCGCTGGTTCAGCAGACTTGGGTCTTGGTGCAGGTGGTGGTGTCATGAACAGGAGCTTAGAGGGACATCATCAAAAGCATGGGGAGAGATGAGGAAGCACGGAGAACTCACCTAGGTCGTTTGTGGTGGCTTGGAGGAAACATGGACGTCCTAGTGCTCGATGGGGTGACTCTGTCGCCCTGCTAACAACAACATCATCGGCACGTGAGAATTAGAGAACGAGAGAGAGAGAGAGAGAGAGGAAGAACAACACCTGTGGCTTCATTACCTTGATGTAGGACTCGACAACGGTCTAGGCATGACGGTGAAGCAGTAGAAGGTGTCCACGGCGGTGGCAGCGGGGTGTCGTCGAGCTCAGCAAGATCATGAGGTTGGGCGCAAGGTCGGGCTAGGGTTAGCGGCGGTGCGAAGATGCAAAAATGAGGTGTGGCAAGGGCCTCGGTGCTTTATAGGGATGGCTTGATGAACTCCACATGGGAAATCCCAAGAAACATGGGATCCGAGGTGGGCGGTGGCAGACCGAGTCCGTCTTGGCTACGAGAAGGGGAAGACACGGCTGACATGCGGGGCCAGGATGGCAGCGACTAGAGACACGTGGTCCACGCGGCGGTGAAACAAAGAGAGGGAGAGGGTGGCTTGGTGTGGGCTGGTGCGTTTGGGCCAAAGCCGCTTGCCTGCGGGATGGGTAGCTAGGGTGCATGAACTGGGTGGGCAAGCAGGCCAGTAGGCCAAAAGAGAGAAGGAGATAGAGAGGAAGGGAAATTCTTTTTTTCTTTTTCTATTCTGAATTTTCAAACATATTTTCCAAAAAAACATATTAATTTAGTTTGAGCTTGAGTCAAAACCAGACAATACAGAAACTTATATGCACTAGCATGAATGCAAGAACATGTTGCTAAGCCTATGTTGAATTTTAATTTAATGAAAAATTATTATTTCCCTATGTTTTTATGAGCACAAATATTTAATTAAATCATTTTAAGCCTATTTCAAAAGAATAAAATTTTAGGGTGTTACACTCTTTGTGCGCAAGATGGGAAAATTCATGAAGAAGAAGGGCTATGGTACAAGAAAGAGAAGAGATCACACCAAGAGCAAAGAATATGTGAGAAGATGCTACAATTGCAAGAGCCCCAATCACGTTGTAGCGGATTATCCCTATAATAGTGACAATGATGAGGATGAGAAGAATAAGGAGAAGAAGATGGCCTTCCAAAAGAAAAAGAAGGGTGGAGGCTATGTGGTCACTTGGGATAGTGATGACTCTTCAGATAGTGATGGCTCTAGTGATGATGACAAGAAATCCATTAAGAAAGCACTAGCAAGCATCGCCATCAACAACAAGCCCGCCATCTTCGACACTCCATTGACATGCCTCATGGCAAAGCCTACCAAGGTAAAATATGATGTGAGTGATGATGATGAATGTGAAAGTGATGCTTGTAGGAGTGACGACAATGATGATGATGAGTACACTAAGGAGGAGCTCATGGACATGTGTGAGCAAATGCACACTTGCTTTAAAATGAAGAGAAAGGAGTGCAAAGAATTATACAAGAAAGTCAAATTTCTTGAGCAATCCTTTGATGAGCTCAATGCCACTCATGAGAGGCTAATAGAAGCCCATGAGAAGCTTGGTAAAACTCACTCTAAGCTTGAAAAGGCTCACTCCTCTCTCATCGAGCAAGTCAAGAAGGAGGAAACCAAGAAGAAGCAAGTGATTGTGTCTTGTGATGTGGGACTAACATGTGATATTATTGATGAATCTTTTTATAAGCCCATTGTTGTTGCTCCCACTAACCCTTATTGTAGCACTACTACTTCCACTTCACCTTTGAGTGATGGTTTCACTTGTGATGCCTCACTAATGGTGGAAAATGAGACCCTCAAGGAGGTGAATGAACTCACTCGCGCCTTAGGCAATGCCTATGGTGGATATGCCCGCTTGCTAAAGTTTTTGGGTAGCCAAAGATTTTTTCTCAACAAAGAGGGATTAGGCTACACCCATAAGAAAGGCAAGGCGGCCTTTGTCACTCGCAAAGCTAGCTTTGTGAAGGGCAATGGTCGGTTTTACAATAGATACAAGCAAGTTGGGAATATAGAGCAATATTGCAAGACTAACAAGAACAACCAACCTAATGTATCCGCAATTAGATTTGATTCTTGTTACATGCTTGTTAAGGGTGCCAATGGTGTGAAGGCTAAGTTCATTGGTACACCAATTGTGGGCCCAAAGAAGAAGGCCATTTGGATACCAAAGACCTTAGTAACTAACCTTCAAGGACCCAAGAAAGTTTGGGTACCTAAAAAGAATTGATCTTCTCTTGTAGGTCAATTATAAAGCCGAAGAAAGGCATTGGGTGCTTGATAGTGGGTGCACATAACACATGACTGGTGATTCAAGAATGTTCAATTCAATCAATGAGAATGAGAGCAATGGGATTGATAGTACCACATTTGGTGACAATGGAAAAGGCAAGGTCAAAGGTCTTGGTAAGATTGCAATATCCAATGACTTGAGCATTTCCAATGTGCTACTAGTAGAAAGCTTGAACTTTAGCCTATTGTTGGTTGCTCAATTGTGATCTTGGTTTCAAGTGCATATTTGGTGTGGATGATGTAGAGATCATAAGTGTAGATGGCTCTAACTTGATATTCAAAGGATTTAGATATGAAAATCTATACATGGTTGATTTCAATGCTAGAGAAGCTCAATTGTCAACATGTTTGTTCACTAAGTGTCGGGGACCTAATACCAGGGTACCCCAGAAGGTGGAACCGATAACCACCGAACGTGAAAAACTTCTGGACGCATAAGGGCTCCATGTCATCCCTTGTTCGAGTGATAGGAGTTCGGTTCCGCCTCACCCAACACCTTTAGGACGGGCTCGGTCTCGCCCGAGGGCCGAGGGATAAACTCTGTCTCGCCCGACGCCTTGAGGGCGGGCTCGGTCTCGCCCGAGGGCTGAGGGATGAATTCCGTCTCGCCCGACCCCGGAGGGGCGGGGTCAGACTCACCCGACGCCTTTGTGGGATAACCCTACCTCGCCCCAAAAGCTCAAGGCTAATCTCCGTCTCGCCCGATGCCTATAGGGCGGGCTCGGTCTCGCCCGAAGGCAAAGGGATGGATTCCGCCTCGCTCGATCCTGGAGGGATAGGGTTAGTCTTGCCCAAGAGATAGGGATTGGTCTCCGCCTCACCCGATGGCCCAGAACGAGCCTCGCCCTGATCGATATCTATCCCTCATAATGATGGGTATAGGACGAGACAAGTTGTTCAGGTCAACCATGGCTCCAACGACCATACCCTGCGCCCTGGCAGGAAAAGGACTGCCAGGGAATGACAGGATTGATGCTTTAGACCCTTCCGGGCGCCACAGAGCCCAAAAGGTATTACAGGTGCGTGCATCTCACCCTGTAGAGTTGTAGGCGCCGTCTTCAGCCCTAGGACACGGAACCCAACGAAGATATACGACAACCGCTACGCTCCAAGAACGGATTTGCTATCTCCACGAACGACGGATATTCTGTCACCACGCTGTGGACCCGAGGGAGCAGTGCCCTATTCCCGATCCCTTAGGTCCTCCTAATCAGAAGGCCTTGGCCACGGCGCTACACCGGACCCCGACCCTGAATTCTCCCAACAAGGAATCATGGGAACCAGAAGGCGTGCGGAGCAAGGCTGGAGGGAGGCTCATAAGTCAAAACCACTGTACTACAGCCCATACCCTGCTGGCAGCATTCTGTGATTAATCTGACATCCTACAGAGACATCGACAACATGGTAAGCACTTATCTTCCTTCGCACTCATCAGAATGGAGGACCTGACTAGGTAAACGTGAGCCACATGACTAAGTAGAGTACACATCCTGGAGCCCTCACCCTTGTAAAGCCAGCCCCTTCATCTATAAAAGGGGATGCGCTTCCTCCATCAGGGAGGATAGAAAAAAGAGGACCAAACAATAGAACGCACTCACACACACATTCAAGCAGCTATGAAGCTCTTGACCACCTTTCAATCCTTCGATCAGAGACTTGGGACCAGTCCCTCTCTCGCTAGTTTGTATCCCTTACTACAGACCGTTCACGGTGCTAATAACACAAGCAGCAACAAACTGGACGTAGGGACGTTCCGCCCGAACCAGTATAAATCCTGTGTCCTTTAGCGCACCATCCGAGCCTAACGCGCATTACTATAAATTTACTTGCCGGTGCTTGTACAAAACACCGACAGTTGGCGCGCCAGGTAGGGGCTTTGCGCGTTCCAAATTAGGTCTCGGATGGCCACCCATGCAATCACCTGGGCCCTGGGCGCACACGTGCGTTTTGGCGATCTGGATTTCATCATCACATTAGGAGGAGAGCTGGCGCTGACTCGCTCAGCCACCCCATCTCCCCCTTCCATCAACCTCAGCCGTCTCAGGCTTGAGGGCCCACCGGGCAACTCCCGGGGAGTCCCATCACCCAAGGAGGCCTCTCACAACGCCACCATGTGTCCGGAAGGGTCCGTATGGAGCGCCCCGACAGCGTTTCCGTTCGGTCTCCGCAACGTTGCGGCAACCGCTGGCCGCCTTCTGGCGCTACGTGTGGTTCAACCACCCACAGACATCGAGTTCATGGGGGCGATTGAGCGGGATACGGAGACCCTCTATGAGCTCCTCAACAAGGAGCCTGTATCACTCTCTAGCTCAGATTCCAATAGGGGGAGCCACCACCCTTCCCGGGAATGCTACATGACGCAGACCCCCGAGGGTCACGTCGAAAGCGCCTCCAGGGAAGAGGCCACCCCTACAAACATTCCTGACAGCAGATTCGAGGAAGAGGGGATAGCCCCATCTCACCTGAGGATGGAACAGCTAAGGGCTCATCAGCAAGAGATCGATGAGGCCGGGCAAGGGCTCGCACGGGAATACGCGAACATCAATCGCGAGATTGAACGCCGCAAAGACGGGGGGCACACGCGCACCACAGCCCGCACCGTACATCAAAGGATCCTCACCGACGATGGGGCCTTTCCTCACTTTGCCTGAGCTAGCCAAAACATCACCACGGCAACCGCCTTGCTGCATGGTCTTCCGGAGGCCACGACGTCCGAGGATCGACGCGCTTATCGGGAGATCCGCACGTTGCTCGAGCGTGCAGCAGCGCAGCAGGCAGAAAGTTCGTTGTCTCGACGACGCGAACCCGACACTAGCCAGTGCGTGCCCTCAGTGCGCCCCACCAAGGACGCATCCGTACACCAAACACCGCCAGCCGGAGGGCAGCCCTCCGTCGTCCCTGTACATCAACGCCTTGGCCATGGCTGCGACGTGCGCAGCATCATCGACGCCCGGAAACGTGCCCACAGCGATGAGGGAGAAGCAGCGCGTCATGGCTATCATCCCCGACGTGGCGGGCGCTATGACAGCAATGAGGACCGAAGCCCGAGCCCCGTCCTACCAGGCCCTCAGGCCTTTGGCCGGCACATCCTCAACGCTGCGTTCCCCCTAAGGTATCGACCGCGTACGAACATTCCTAAATATTCTGGCGAAACAAATCCTGGGCTTTGGCTCGAAGACTATCGGCTTGCATGTCAGGCCGGTGGTGCGAGTGATGATAATTTTATTATTCGCAATCTCCCGCTGTTCTTGGCTGACTCGGCGCGAGCATGGCTGGAGCACCTACCATCCAATGCTATTCAGAGTTGGGCGGATCTGACTGAGATCTTCGTGGGTAATTTCCAGGGCACGTACAAATGCCCTAGAAACCCATGGGACCTCAAGAACTGTCGTCAGAAGGCCGATGAAACCCTCCACGGGTACATCCAGCGCTTCTCCCGACAGTGCAACGAGCTCCCAAACATCACCGACGCCGACGTAATAGGAGCCTTTCTGTCTGGAACAACCTGCGAATCCCTGGTCCACAAGCTAGGACACAGGGGCCCGCGAACCACCAAGGAACTTCTGGACATCGCCACCAGTCACGCCTCTGGAGAGGAGGCGGTCAGAGCCATCTTTGATCGCTCCGACGGAAAGACAAGGCGGGACGAGGACGCCAGCGAAGGCGCCTCCAACCGCCCCGCCAAAGGGAAAAATAAGAAGCAACGGCGTGACAACTCGCTAGTGGCTGCTGCCGACCGCAAAGGTGACCGGAAGCCCATGGAGGGCACTCCGAACCACTTCGAGAAAATGCTCGAGGGGCCATGCCCAAACCACGCCTTCCCGGCCAAGCACCTATACAAGGAATGCGGCCTTATGCGCAAATACTTGGCCGGGGGCCTGAACAAGGGGGAGTAGGGGAAGGAGCCTGTTCCCACCACTGACGACACGGAGGAGAAGGATAATGCCTTCCCAACGCCCACTGGTGCCCTCATGATCTTCGGAGGATCAGCGGCCTACGACTCCAGGCGCCGCCAGAAGGTCGCACGTTGAGAAGTCTATACCGCTGGACCAGTCACGCCAGCTTTTCTCCGGTGGTCGGAATCCGCCATAACCTTCGACCGGACCGACCATCCAGATGCCATCCCACACCCGGGAAGGTATCCGCTTGTCGTCGACCCGATCGTCGGTCCAAAGCGGCTCACCAAGGTACTGATGGATGGGGGCAGCGGCCTCAACATCATGTACGCCAAGACGCTCGACGAGATGGGCGTCGACCGAACGCACCTCCGTCCTGTCCGAGCACCTTTCCATGGCGTCGTACCTGGAAGGCAAGCTGTGCCACTAGGGCAGATTGACCTGCCCATCACTTTTGGGGATCGATCCAATTACCAGACTGAGACCCTCACCTTCGATGTAGTGGGGTTCCCGGGGACTTTCCACGCCATTCTGGGGCGACCATGTTACGCGAAGTTCATGGCCGTACCCAATTACACATACCTAAAGCTGAAGATGCCGGGCCCCCATGGGATCATCACCATCGGCACCTCTTTCCAGCGTGCTTACGAGTGCGAGGTCGAGTGCTGTGGACACGCATCCGCGGTCATCGCATCCGAAGAGCTCGCCACTATCAGGGAGGAGGTCATCGAAGGGACACTCGACGTAAAGAAGTCGTCTGGATCGTTTGAATCGGCAGAGGGCTCCAGGGACATCCTCTTGGATCCCAGTAGCTCCGAGGGCAAAAAAGTCCAAATCGGGACCGCGCTCTCCTCCGCATAGGAAAGCGCGCTCGTCGACTTCCTCCACGCCAACAAGGACATCTTTGCGTGGAAACCCTCGGATATGCTGGGCATCCCGAGGGAGGTCACCGAGCATACCCTCCAGATCCTCCCGGGCTCCAAGCCAGTGAAACAACGCCTGCGCTGCTTCGACGAGGAGAAACGCAGGGCCATCGGCGAGGAGATAGCCAAACTACTGGCCGCAGGATTCATTAAGGAAGTATACCACCTAGAGTGGTTAGCAAATCCTATTCTTGTCTAGAAAAAGAGCGGGAAATGGAGAATGTGTGTTGATTATACTGGCCTCAACAAAGCGTGTCCAAAGGATCCATTTCCTTTGCCACAAATAGACCAAATAGTCGATTCCACCTCGGGGTGCGAAACCCTCTGTTTCCTGGACGCATACTCAGGCTACCATCAAATCACGATGAAAGAGTCCGACCAGCTCGCAACATCTTTTATCACGCCCTTCGGATCATTTTGCTACGTTTCAATGCCGTTTGGTCTGAAGAACGCTGGGGCAACGTACCAGCGCTGTATGCTTAGTTGCTTCGGAGACCTCATCGGACAAACCGTTGAGGCCTATGTCGACGACATCGTAGTCAATTCCAAGCGGGCTGACCACCTTGTCGCCAACCTTGAACGCACCTTTGCGAAACTCTGGGCGAACGACATCAAGCTCAATCCCGAAAAATGTGTTTTTGGGGTCCCAAGGGGCATGCTGCTCGGCTTCATCGTCTCCGAGCATGGCATTGAAGCCAACCCAGAGAAGATATCAGCCATCATGAGGATGGGCCCAATCCAAAACATAAAGGGGGTTCAGCGAATCACCGGGTGCCATGCCGCCCTCAGCCGATTCATTTCACGCCTCGGTGAACGAGGACTCCCCCTTTATCGACTCCTGAAGAAAACTGACCGCTTCGAGTGGACAGCCGAGGCTCAGGAGGCACTTGACATGGTGAAACGATTTTTAACTAAGCCACCGGTCCTAGTTCCTCCATGCGATGGAGAATCTCTCCTACTATATATATCGGCCACCACCCAGGTGGTTAGCTCCGCCTTAATAGTAGAGCAAGAGGAAGAGGGGCACGCCTTCAAGGTGCAACGCCCTGTATATTTCTTCAGTGAGGTGTTATCCGACTCCAAAACCCACTACTACCAGATCCAGAAACTCCTCTACACCGTCCTCATCACCAAAAGGAAGCTACGCCACTACTTCGGGTCACACCCCGTGACAGTAGTGACGTTGTTCCCCCTCGGCGAGGTCGTTCATAGCCATGACACTATGGGAAGAACCGCAAAGTGGGCACTCGAGCTGATGGATCAGGGCATTTCTTATATCCCCCGAACAGAGATCAAATCTCAGGCACTAGCTGACTTCATCGCGGAGTGGACCGAGGTCCAGATGCCACCAGCAGCCGTCGATCAAGAGTACTAGATAATGTACTTCGATGGATCACTGATGAAGAAGGGCGCTGGAGCAGGACTAGTCTTTGTATCCCCCCTCAGGGTGCACATGAGGTACATGGTTCGGCTTCATTTTCCCTCATCAAATAATACTGCAGAATACGAAGCGCTCATCAACGGCCTGCGAATCGCCATCGAGCTGGGCATCCGATGCCTCGACGTCAGGGGCGACTCTCAGCTGATCGTCAACCAGGTCATGAAAGAATCAAGCTGCCACGATACCAAGATGGAGGCATACTATCAAGAGGTCCGATGCCTAGAGGACAAATTTGATGGCCTCGAACTCAATCATATCCCCAGGTGCCTCAACGAAGCGACCGACACACTCGCAAAAGCAGCATCCAGCCGAGAGCCAGTTCCAATAGGCGTCTTTGCCAGTGACCAACACAAACCCTCGGTACGCTACGCGGGGTCGGAACAAGCCGACAATGGCCCTTCTAGTCCGACCCCCAAGGCCGATCCGCTAACTGTTCCTCCCGACCCCGAAGTCATGGAGCTTGAAGAAGACCAATCCCTAGAGTCCAATCCTCCCAATGACTAGAGAACGCTTTACCTCGACTATCTCCTCCACGACGTACTATCGACCGACAAGACAGAAGCCTGACGGCTCGCGCGACGCGCCAAATCCTTCATTCTTGTAGAGGGCAAACTCTACAAACGAAGTCACATCAGAATCCTGCAACTTTGTATCCCTGGCGAACAGGGAAAACTCCTACTGAACGACATCCACGGTGGGGCATGCGGTCACCATGCCGCACCAAGAACCTTGGTTGGGAAGGCATTCCGACAGGGTTTCTATTGGCCCACCGCAGTAGCCGATGCCGAGCAAATTGTACGCACCTGCGAAGGGTGCCAATACTACGCTCGGCAAACACACCTCCTGGCCCAGGCTCTCCAGATGATCCCCATCACGTGGCCCTTCACGGTCTGGGGGCTTGACCTGGTTGGGCCACTTAAAAAGGCGCCCGGGGGCTTTACCCACCTGCTTGTCACCATAGACAAGTTCACAAAATGGATTGAAGCTCGGCCAATATCCACAATCAAATCCGAGCAAGCTGTGCTGTTCTTTCTCGACATCATCCATCGCTTTGGAGTACCGAACTCCATCATCACAGACAACGGCACTCAGTTCACCGGTAGGAAATTCATTCGTTTCTGTGATGAACAACACATCCAAATCAATTGGGCAGCCGTCGCGCACCCCCAGACGAACGGACAGGTCGAGCGCGCAAACGGCATGCTTCTTCAAGGCCTCAAACCTAGAATTTTCAACCGGTTGAACAAGTTCGGCGCGCGTTGGCTCGCTGAGCTCCCGGCTGTGCTTTGGAGCCTAAGGACGACTCCTAGCCGGGCCACCGGCTACACACCCTTCTTCATGATCTACGGTTCCGAGGCCGTTCTCCCGACGGACCTCGACTATGGAGCACCTAGAATCAGAGCATATGATGAACAGGGAGCCGAGGCATCTCACCAAGACGCCATGGACTAGCTGGATGAAGCCTGCGACATCGCCCTCCTCCGTTCAGCTAAGTACCAACAAGCGTTACGGCGGTACCACAGCCGACGGGTGCGGGGTCAAGCCTTCAACGTCGGAGACCTCGTCCTCCGTCTTGTGTAGAGCAACAAGGATCGCCACAAACTCTCCCCGCCCTGGGAAGGGCCCTACATCATTGCGGAAATACTTCGCCTAGGCGCCTACTGGTTGAAAACCATCAAAGGCAAGGTCTTCACCAACGCCTGGAACATTGAGCAGCTACGTCGTTTCTATCCTTAAAATAAGCTTACACTTTTCCTTATCAGTTTTTGTCTTAACAGAACCCCGATCCTTAGTGACTTCCGACCCCTGCAAATCTTGAGGGGTCAGACCTCACTCGGGGGCTGGCATGTGATCGTAACATATGTCATGTGTAATACAAGTATTACGCTTGTAAAAAATCCCTGTGTTATACTTATAAACATTCTCTAAGTTTTCCATTCGCCTCGTAAATGAGTCTCGAGGGCTAAGATCTTGGGAACCAATTCTGAATACAACTGGTAGGACTGCGAGACACCCACGCCCCAGCGGCTGCAACCTCTTTGCTCACCAGTTCAATCAGAATTAGTTCGCCCATGTTCCTAGCTTCCTATGACTTAGACCATGAGAAGAGTTGGAAAGCGTTAAAATGACTTGCCATAAGCAAAGGATGTAATTTTGTTCATTTTTTGCACAAATTCACCACTTACAAAGTGATGTCATTACAAAAAGGAACAATATACTCTGAGGACTATTTACTCGGGGGCTTCTCCACAACGTTATTTCATTACAGTCTCGGCTCAGCTCTACCACAAGTATTACTGCGGTCGTCGCGCCACGCTCTCCATCGGTGACGTCTGGGGCGTGTACACGGGCCAGCTCATCTACTGTGGTCGCCGCGCCACGCTCTCCATCGGTGACGTCCGGGGCATGTACACGGGCCAGCTCGTCTACTGCGGTCGCCGTACCATGCTCTCCATCGGCGACATCTTCGCTGGATCCTCAAAGGCGCCACCATCTACGACGCCTCCACCGGAGCGTCCGGGGACTACGCCATCGTCGTCAGCCGCGACCCCGGCAGCGACGCCACCACCATGACGTCTGGAGACTATGCCATCATCCCCAGCCATAACCCTGACAACGGCGTATGGGCAGGAAACACCTCCCGCCAAGGGAGGAGCACAGCGAACGACGGCGCAGTCAACGACGTACGACGCCCACCGACGCCTCCTTTCCTTCGGCGGCAGCGACTCCTCAGCAAGGGCCACGCGCACCATCTCATCTACGTTGGATAACCTCCGGCTCGACATCACACACCAGACTCACGAGCAAGTTTGTAAGTTCTCTATCTCTCTCTGGCATTACTCTTCCTCACTCAGGAACCACCGCGACGCACGGATGCGTTTGGCGAAAAGGAAGAAGAAGGAGAGATAGCGGCTTGGAGGCAGAAGGGGAGGTGGGATGAGAGCTCCTCTCCCCCTCCCTATTTAAAGAGGAAGCGCTGTAACTAAGGAAAGGTGAAAGGTCGGACGAAAAACCCTCTCCCTTCCCTCTTTTTTAATATGCAATCAATGCTGATTGATATCTGAGGGGACGCGCTAGAAGTGACGGGACGAACCCCGGTCTATGAGGCGTCCCTCTTTGGTCAAACTGAACACTGCCTGGGTATGGCCCGCCACTGACCCGCTCCGGACGCGGCGATTAAGGCACCCACATAGGCAGACAACTTTTCGCCTCCCCATGCAGGACCACGGACGACACGACGACGGGACCTTTCAGATCTCCTGGGTCGGCCGTTCGGCCCAGAAGACACGACGAACGAACGACCAAAGAAAGATAAGCCTCTCAGCTTTCTCACTTTATGCGTTAAAATTCGTTCGCAAGATTCTGACCCCGTCAAATAGCAGGGACGTGAACATCACTCGGGGGCTGCCGAGGATGACTACCAGTCAAGGCATCCTCTCCACCCGACCCCTCCGTATGCTTGAAACTAAGGGTGCGACATACAGGCACAAAGCTTTGAGTAAAACTGGACGAACTAGCAAACCCTACGCCCCGATAGCTACGGTGTTTCTATTCACCAGAAAAATCATGCTCAACGCCCCTCGCGTCTCTAGTTTCGACGTCTGCCTAGCCAAAGAAGGGATCGGAGGGGTCTGCCTACAGAATCTCCCCCAAAGGAGAAGCTGTCAGGTTGCCCAAGTTAATCGAATAGCTCGGATTGTCACCGAGACACGAAAACAAAGAATAGCAATTCTTACGCAGGTTTTTCCAACCTCGTCACAAACGTCAGGGCCCGAACCCATCTGGTAGGAGCTTTTCCGCCACTTATTCCACCAAGGTAACGTCACCGCCTTTACTTTCAATTAAATCTTGCATTCAAAATATTTCATATGCAAAAAATTGCATCCCAACGATTTGTGTCGCACCACGAAACGGCTGTCGCCTCATTTCGATATAGGCAACCACAGGCTGAGGTTCAAAGGTCGGCCCGCAAAGGGCTCGAGGCCGCCTCACACCGAACAGAGCCAGGGAGAGATAACCGAGATGAGCCCCAGCGGCCCTGCCTGACCCCGCTTAGAAGCAAACCAGGACGTCTCGACCTTCTCTCGTTCGATTCTAACCTCGAGCCAAACCCACAGAATCTCCATCGAGGAGAGGCCATCGGGCCCCCTGAGCTTATCGAACGACTCAGGCATCTACCGGGAGGCGGGTTAAGAAGTTGTGGAGTGCCACCAGAGGGCTCTGCCGACCCCATCAGCAAATGATGGACCTGGATTCCGCACAAACGTACCCGTTAGCGAGCTCGTTGAGCGCGGTACTCAAGCCGTCGAGGCAAGTGTCATTCACTCAGCCCCTCCGATTGCAAAAACCGAGGATGGGGTAACACACAAATAACGGCCGACCCCTATCAGACCCTAACAAGGCTCGGGGGCTTGGGCCAAACAATGCAGGGACAAAGGCCCCACCTTGCCGAGCCCATAGAGTCCCCAGTTGGGATTTCTGTTGGAAGACAGGGCGGGGATTATTGTGATGACATCCATTGTCACCAAAACCATGATTCCAGTCTCCAGTAACACCCGACCCCAGCAGGTGCGGGGGTCGGACCTTACTTGGGGGCTGTTAAGGTACGGCTACCTCCTCAATCTCCTCGCATTATAATCAGCGGCATAATTCATCAGCGGCATAATTCAGGGGAACATATTGGTAAGACTGTAAAAAATCAAATCGCAAAAAATCAAACAAAACGAAATTAAGACACAAAAGCACAAAAGGCGTCCAGACTTGAAAAGTACCGACACTTGTCCACATATTACATATAAGCTGTTCTCAAAATTATTCGATTAATTACTCCCGCGGAGGGAGAACCATTTCTTTCAGACTGTCTGCCAGGTTCTTCGCAAGGGGAGCGACCATCTTCTCCATTTCCTCCAGCTCTTCATCCTCGTAGGTGGACGGAAAGCCTTCGCACATCACCTTCAGGTTTATTTCCTTCTCATAATGGGCGTGGGCGATGGTGAAGGCCTGGGTAATCCCGGCGTGAAAGGCACTCTCCTCAAGTTGGCCCACCCGAGCCGTGATACCTCCGATGCGAGCCACGAGCGGGCTAGTCTCCACCGGCTCCGTCACATTCAGGGCGTTAAGGACCACCCCGACCGCAGCTTGTAGAAGATCGTGCTCATCGCTCTCAGCCTGAAGGGCCCTTCGCGTATAGGCAGCCTCTTTCTCCAGCTTGGTGGCGACGTTCTCAGCACTCAACCTTCCTTCCACCATGTCACCAAGCTCCGCCTAGAGAGAGCGGACCACCTCGATGTCCTCGTCCACCTTCTGCTGGAGGGCTACGGCCTTACTCTCGGCCTTCCGCCGGAGGTCCCGCTCCATCTCCAGCTCCTTCAGGACTTCGCCGGCTTCTCATTGGCCGTGGCATTCCTCTGCAGCAGCTCGTCTCGCTCTTTTTGGAGTCTGGCAATCTCCTCTCCATCTAGCTTAGACCTCGCCGATAGGTCCTCGAACATCCCGTGCGCCTCCTCCGCATCCTGACGCGCCTGGGCCTCCCGCTCCTGGACGATAGCAAGCTGGGCGGCCATGTTTGCTCGCAGCCGGGCCTCCTCAGAGAGGCGATCCCGCTCCGCCTTCTGCTCACGGAGGAATTGGGATTTTTTCTGGCTATGAGCAACAAGAATCTGAAGAAGAAGAAGACTGATATTAGAAATGCGAGAACACACAAACACACGAAGAAAGAAGAAAGAAAGTCCAGAAAATACCTGAGAGGTAGGGATAACGATCTCACGGAGGGCTCCTCTGGCCTGGTCCAGGGCGTTCAGCATGGTCGAGATCCCGATGTCAAGACCTTCTCGCTCCATACTCTCGGAATGATCATCGAGCGAGAAAAGAGCCGACGTCGGGTCCTGAGCAGCCATCCACTGGAGCGGCGGCTCCCCCCGCGCAGGGGAGCGGCTTCCTCCCGACAAAGGGGCCAGTGGCGGCTCCCTCCTGACCCTGTGCGGCACCACCGCCACACTCAAGGACCCTCCGGCTGGACCCTCCTCCGTCTGGACCACTTCGGGCGCCACGGGCGGATCCACATGGGCGCCTGGCAGCGCGGATTGCACCACGCCCTCGGGTGCCACCACGACCGCGCCCGGCTGATCCTGGCTTGGCGCAGTCATGGTCACCTTCACCAGCGGTATGCGGTCCTCGGCCGGCTGTTCCACGCCCACCACGGAAGAAACCGCTCGCTCAGTAACCTCCGCGGGCGTGGGAGCCACCATGGACGCCGTCGGTTCGGCCAACGCGGCCCCAACGTTGGTACCACTCCTACCCGAAACAGGGGCGACTCCAGGTGATGCTGTCTGTCCCGCTTGAAGGGCGAGACTCTTCTTGGGCGCCAGCCCCAGGGGGTGACCCATCCGCAAGAACCTACACAAAGGTAATAACCATTAAGTCAAAATAAAAATGAAAAAGGATGAAAACAGAGGAATCAAGAGCTTACGTTGACGTCCTCGGCCGGCGGAGGCGTTTTGGGGATGGATCCCCAGATCCCTGCCCTGACTCATCCGGACGGGACCATTTCGTGCCTGCCCCCTGCTCTAGGGTAGGGGGGTTCGTCTCATCGGGTGTGGCACCGGGGTTGCTCCCCTCCATCATCTCGTTGGGCGCGGCACCGAGGCCATCCCCCTCCATTATCTCGCGGGGCGCAGCACCGGAGCTGCTCCCCTCCATCACCTCGTAGGGTGCAGCATCAGAGCCGGGCGCAGCTCCGGTGCCACCCTCCTCCACGATCGCCTCAGGGCCGGCGGCAGCAAGCCCGGCGTCCCCCGTCCACCGATCCTTGGCCGGCACGCCGTGCGAAGCGGCGGACTCGCCGGCCTCCACTGACCTCATTGATTCACTTCCCTCTGCGTGAAAAGCGAAGGGCCCCTGCATGTGTGGGTGGCCACTTGTCAGCGTTTCCTCATCCTCCAGGACGCCCCAATCCACATCGATGGCTACCTCGTCGTCGTCATCGTCATCATCATCATCATCGTCATCCTCACTGCTCATGTCCTCTCCCCGATCCCGTGCCTCCTGCTTTAGTCATTTCGCCTTCTTCATCTCCTCCTTTGCTTTCTTGTCCCGCTCGGCCGCGAGTCGATTCACCGCCGCCACAACCTTGTCCTTCGGCAGTGGAGCCGGACTATCCTTGAAGACTAGCCCCCCCGGCTAGCCCCAACATCACAAAAGCAAGTATTAAAAAAGAGATTCAGGAGAAAGAAAAGAGTGCAGGAGAAGAGGGCTTACGAATTCAAAGAACCCAGGCTCCGGCCGCATTGGGGGATGCCCGGGCACCGGATACACGATGTCGAGGACCCTGCCGGCGGAATCCTTCATTGGCTCCGTCGCCTCCTTGATACGCTGCGCCACTTCCGAATAAGGGAGCGCCTCGTCAACGAGCACCGTCCCCTCGAACGATATCCCGGGCATCATCCGATGCAGGGGAAGCACACGCGCCATCAGTGGTGCCACCCTCCTCGCGTGGTAGGCGCCGATAATCCCCGACCCCTTTACACCTCGACCCTTCAGGGCATGGAGGGCAGAGAGAAGGTCAGAGATATGTTTCTTGTCTTTAGACTGGACGCCCTAGCCCCACGACTTCGGTGCATCCATAATAAGCGTCCGGTGTACTTCGGTAGGGTGGCACTCACATCATCCCTAACATAAAACCACTACGAATGCCGTCCCTTGTTGGATGTAGCCAGACGCATGTACGAGTAACCCTTCGACCGGGTATGGCACAGATGAATGCTGGCACACCCCATCGGCGCGTTCACTTCTTTCCCCCCAATCTTCCTCTTCGATAGACTAATGCTAAAGAAATACCGCCACAGATCAAAATGGGGATCGATCCCCAGGAAACCCTCGCACAGGGCAACGAACGCCGCCATATGTTGAATCCCATTGGGAGTGAGATGCTGTAGCTCTACCTCATAGTAATCTAATAGCCCCCGAAGGAATCTATGCGTGGGTACCCCGAATCCCCGCTCATGGAAGATGGCAAAGGAGACGACATACCCTTTAGGCGGCACCGGCTCACCCTCATCGCCGGGGAGTAACCACTCCTGGACGGCAGATAGTGGGCGGAGAAGGCCATGGCAGACGAGGCCCTCCAGACGCCGAGAAGTGATGCTTGATCTGCCCCACAAGTCCATTGAAGCAGTAGGGGGGAAGGGCAGGTGCGAGCTTAACGGTGGCTGGAACACGAACACAGGCCGGTCAACAGTGGCGATGTGGGCGCGAGAGGCTAGGAAGATTGGCGGCGGATGTTTCAGAACGCAAAGGAAGGGGAGCGAAATACGGGACCCTGGGGGCGAACCCCGCGGTTTTATAAGGGGCGACGGACGCGAGAAGGGCAACCGTCCGCCTCGATCTCTAGGCCTGCCATGCGCGCCACCGTGTCACGTCACGGGACACGCGCCCGTAGTCCTTATCCTCTCATCCCAAAAATCTCGGCGGACGGTTCGCCTTCCCCAAGCGAATTCGGACTCTCTACCCACCGAGGAAGCGCAAGCCACAAAGGCCTATTCTTTTCTCTTTGGCCCACCTAGGGCCCAGCAACTCGCCGGCTGGCCCAACTAAGAAGGAATCCACGAACAATCCGCCACCAAGGGCAGAAGCACCAGTTAGGATGACCCCAAATCAGTCCCCAGCGAACGGGACGCCACGACCCACTTGGAAAAACACCCAGTTGATGAAAAACTAAGTCCTTCAGCCTTACCCACGAAGGGGCCGATACAACCCCCCGGGCGACTCTACTCGAGTCACCTGGGGGCTCGGGGGCTACACCCATCGGGTGCGCTCGCGCACACCCTCCGGCAAATTAGCTTCGACAAAATCAAAAACACCCTCCAGGCGGTTCTACCCGAATCACCTAGAGTCTCGGGGGCTACTGTCGGGGACCTAATACCAGGGTACCCTAGAAGGTGGAACCGATAACCACCGAACGTGAAAAACTTCTAGACACATAAGGGCTCCATGTCATCCCTTGTTCGAGTGACAGGAGTTCGGTTCCACCTCGCCCGACACCTTTGGGACGGGCTCAGTCTCGCCCGAGGGCCGAGGGATAAACTCTGTCTCGCCCGACGCCTTGAGGGCGGGCTCGGTCTCACCCAAGGGCTGAGGGATGAATTCCGTCTCGCCCGACCCCGGAGGGGCGGGGTCAGACTCACCCGACGCCTTTGTGGGATAACCCTGCCTCGCCCCAAAAGCTCAAGGCTAATCTCCATCTCGCCCGACGCCCATAGGGCGGGCTCGGTCTCGCCCGAAGGCAAAGGGATGGATTCCGCCTCGCCCGATCCCAGAGGGATAGGGTTAGTCTCGCCCAAGAGATAGGGATTGGTCTCCGCCTCACCCGACGGCCCAGAACGAGCCTCGCCCTGATCGATATCTATCCCTCATAATGATGGGTATAGGATGAGACAAGACGTTCGGGTCAACCATGGCTCCAACGACCATACCCTGCGCCCTGGCAGGAAAAGGACTGCCAGGGAATGATAGGACTAATGCTTTAGACCCTTCCGGGTGCCACAGAGCCCAAAAGGTATTACAGGTGCGTGCATCTCACCCTGTAGAGTTGTAGGCGCTGTCTTCAGCCCTGGGACATGGAACCCAACGAAGATATATGACAACCGCTACGCTCCAAGAACGGATTTGCTATCTCCACGAACGACGGATATTCCATCACCACGCTGTGGACCCGAGGGAGTGGCGCCCTATTCCCGATCCCTCAGGTCCTCCCAGTCAGAAGGCCTTGGCCACGGCGCTACACCAGACCCCGACCCTGAATTCTCCCAACAAGGAATCATGGGAACCAGAAGGCGTGCGGAGCAAGGCTGGAGGGAGGCTCATAAGTCAAAACCACTGTACTACAGCCCATACCCTACGGGCAGCATTCTGTGATTAATCTGACATCCTACAGAGACATCGACAACATGGTAAGCACTTATCTTCCTTCGCACTCATCAGAATGGAGGACCTGACCAGGTAAATGTGAGCCACATGACTAAGTAGAGTACACATCCTGGAGCCCTCACCCTTGTAAAGCCAGCCCCTTCATCTATAAAAGGGGATGCGCTTCCTCCATCAGGGAGGACGGAAAAAAGAGGACCGAACAATAGAACGCACTCACACACACATTCAAGCAGCTACGAAGCTCTTGACCACCTTTCAATCCTTCAATCAGAGACTTGGGACCAGTCCCTCTCTCGCCAGTTTGTATCCCTTACTACAGACCGTTCATGGTGCTAATAACACAAGCAGCAATAAACTGGACGTAGGGACGTTCCGCCCGAACCAGTATAAATCCTGTGTCCTTTAGCGCACCATCCGAGCCTAACGCGCATTACTATAAATTTACTTGCCGGTGCTTGTACGAAACACCGACACTAAGTCTAGCATGGGTTGGTTATGGTATAGAAGGCTTGGTCATATTGGAATGAAACAATTGAATAAGTTGATCAAGTATGACTTAGTTAGAGGCTTGAAATATGTAACATTTGAGAAGGATAAGCTTTGTAGCTCATAAACTTGTATGTTGTATTTGTATATGCATTACAAATGTTTGCTTGCATGGCACAAGTTTTTAAATTTCCTATCCATAGTTGTGTGGTGTATGCTAGATTGTACAAAATGATTGATGAAATAAAAACTAGCATGCATAGGATGATAGTTAGATGTGCCTTGCATGTTTTACAAGTGGTACTAGTGCCTTGCTTATAATATTGACCTCATGAGGTATCTAGTGAATGTGTTTTGCAAGTGCTATCTAACTAACCATGGTGCTAAGGATGGTGTTCAAATGGCAACTCCGATTGGTATCACGCTTCAAAGGTCCATTCTTTACACCTTAGCATCATTTGGTAGCTATTACTCTCCCAAACTTCTAATCCATGCATATGTGCAAGCTTTCAAATCGAAACTCTTAGCACATATGTAGGGGGAGCTAATACAACCAATTTGGGTAGATGAAACTTGTCCATAATCTTTACACATGGTAATATGCTTGGGCAAGCAACATGAACCCAAAAAGAATTCATTGAATATCTTTGTAAATAGGTTGTCATCAATTACCAAAAAGGTGGAGATTGAAAGCTCTAGTTTGATTTTGGATAATTGATGAAACTTAGCACTAACCTTTGTCATGTGTTGTGATATGAGCTAGGTTGGTGCAATCCAAGTATGGAGCATGGTGGTACTCAAGGGAAGGTGATGATCACATGTGATGATGATCAAGTGCTCAACTTGGAAAAGAAGAAAGAGAAAACATAAAAAAACCGAGAAGATCAAGGCAAAGGTATAAGATAGATTTTTGTTTGGCACTCAAGACACCATAGAGGGTGTGAGTGACTTAGGATCGATAGCCGTACTATAAAGAGGGGAAATCTTTCGCTAAACGGCTTATCGAGTGCCACTAGGTGACATGATTCTTGCATATGCATTTAGTAACCTAGTGTGCTAACTTTGACCCCTGTAAAATGCTTTGAAAAATGCTAACACACATGCACACAGGTTTTGCACTTTGTGGTTAGTAAGTTGGAAGCAAGGACGAAGCGGTTGGGGACTTAGAAAAAGAAAAGGAGGCGAAGGGTGCTGATCGGACATAGGGGACCGACTCGTCCAGTCCTAAACCCTGGCTCTTGGGTAGTGGCATAGCACTGATTGAATGCTACACCTAATGTAGCCAGTGCGTCTAGTCATGCTATTCCAGAGGCGGCGTGAAGCAAGGCGCGATCAGACGTAGGCACGTTGTGGCAATCGGATGCGCAGGCGAAAAACAAATACGCTGACATATGCTAACGTCACGTGCGTAGAGGCAAGGCCAGTGTTGATCATATGCTCGGGTGCATCAGGTTGCCTCTGACCTGACGCATCTAGTCACAAAAAACTCACTCTAGGAGCTTACTGGAAATGATCGGACGCTGAAGGGTTGAGCGTCAAGTGGCGCAAGCTGTGCGTCTGGTCATCAATTGTCTCGCGCAGACGTTGGCGGCTAACGGCTATATTTGAATCGTGTGACGTGGCGAGTGCTGAGTGGCTCGGGGGAGCAATCGGACACTGGGCCGGTGTGTCCGGTCATCCTGACCGACGCGTCCAGTCATCTCATAGAAACCCCCTCCTTGACTCTAACGGCTCTATTCATTTGGGGAGGTCTATAAATAGTGTGTGGCCAGCTTGGGGATGGTTCTCTTAGCACTTTGACATACTTGACATCCTTGTGAGCCTAAGCAAACACCTCCCACTCATCTTCATCATTGATTCATCATCATAGTGAGATTGAGAGTGATTCCAAGTGCATTTGCTTGAGTGATTGCATCTAGTGGCATTTAGGGATCGTTGTGGCTACGGATTTCTTATTTATCTTGGTAGTTGCACCCACCTAGATGGCTTGGAGAAATAGAGAAGCTTCGACACGTGTTGGTGATTATTTGTGGCCGACTCCAGTGATTGTGAGGGTGTAAGGAAAATGGACCCTGGGCCCATTTACTTTGGATTTTGGTGTTTGATGACCAACACAACTAAATTGGACTAATAAATTTGCAAGTAATTATTTTGTAGTTCAATAGGGTGCAAGACATGACTTGGACAAAGGCGACATGATGATCCCATGATCAACACCATAAGCAAGACCCTAGAAGCACAAGAGAAGACCCAAGATATCAAGCAAAGTCTAAGCACGAAGATGGGAACCAAGCCAGACGCAAGATCATGAAGAAATGAGCTCGGCAGAGGTGACCAGATGGGGCCCTAGGAGGACTAGACATGTTCGATCAGTTGCTCAGCAATAGCAGGCATTAGCAGCTATGACCGGACACTGAGCGAAGCAGTGATCGGACGCACCGATGACACTATTCTTTGTCACGGCAATGTTTTCAGCGTGACCGAATGCAGCGACACTAGACGACCTAGCAATTGAGTCCACAGAGGTTCCAACGTGGTGCCAGTATATCCAGACATGTCCAATCAAGTGAAAACTAGACTCGGCCTAGAGTCCGATCAACGCGCGCGCTCTAACGGTCAGGATGACCGGACGCGTCCGGTTAGGACGACAGCAGTGTCCGATTAGTAGCAGAAAGCTAGGTTTCACCCCCAACGGCTACTTTCTCTATGGGGCTTATAAATAGACCCCCAACCAGCCATTTGAGAGGAGAAGAGCTGAGGAAACATACTAAGGGTGTTGATACACCATTTTAGTGATCTCCACTTGCATAGTGCTTAGTGATTCATTAGGTGATTAGCGTAGGTGCTTTGCGAAGTGCTTAGGTTGATTAGATCACCGCTTATGCACTTGCTCTAGGTTTAGGCCTAGTGTTTAGTGAGGTTTGCACACCTCTTATCACTTGTTGCTTGCGTGCACCATTATTGTATATCGGAGGGGCTTGTAATCTTGCGAGATCACACCAACCGCTTTTATGGTGTGGCCGCCACCGTGTACCGAAGGGAACAAGGCCCATGGTGTTTTGGCTGGAAGCTTGATAGTGAAGATGGTAGGGAGCATCCGGAAAAGGCTTGCTGAAAGGCACATCAGAGACCCACTTGCACATGGGGAAGGCCCAAGGCTATCCACGGAGTTATCTGATCGGGAGCTTGGCCCTTGCGAGGGATTCCTTGCTAGGGGCTCCAACGAGGACTAGGGGGAAGCTTGTGCGCTTCTCGATACATTGGTAAAAATACTGAAGTCATCGATGGGAGTTTGCATATCTCTACCTTATTCTTTAGATTCCACATTTACATTGTTTGTATAACTCCTTTTGCGGTAGAGATAGCAACACCCTAGCAAAACCGTAGTTACACATTTAGATAGTTTATCTTTTATATAGGTTTTGCTAAGAATAGAAAAAGAGGCCATAGTTTAGAGTAGATTTTTAAGTTTCCTAATTCACCCCCCTCTTAGGCATCAAAGTCCCTTTCAATTGGTATTAGAGCTGGTTGGCTCAATTTGGACCTTTGGCTTCACCACCGTTGAGCCAACGCTATTTAGAGTGGTTGGGATGGATACCTCTAAGCCTTCGCACTTTGATGGCACTAACTTCCCCTACTATAATGCTAGAATGGCTTGTCACCTTGAGGCGGTAGATTTGGGTGTTTGGAGAGTCACTCATGATGGGAAGAAACCCATTAAGAATCCCGATAAACCCACAAAGAGTGAAGAAAAAGAAATTCATTTCAATGCTAGAGCTAAAAATTGCTTGTTTGAATCTTTTAGCATGGATGTATTTAACCAAGTGTTCACTTTAAATACGGCATATGAAATTTGGTTAAAACTCCAAGAGCTCCATAATGTCACAACTAATGTCCGTGAGCAAAAACATTGTCTAGCTAAACAAAATTATAATTCCTTTAAAATAAATGATGATGAGCTTGTTTGTGATATGTATTCTTGTCTGAATCTAATTATCAATGAGCTCTATTCAATAGGATTAACAAAGCTAGATGATGCGGACATCATGAGGAATATCATCTCCATGCTAACACAAAAGAAATATGCAAGCATCATTACCATCCTTCACAACATGGAGGACTTGAGCACCATGACCCCCGCCATAGTCATTGGCAAGATAGTGGCATTTGAAATGTCACGAAAGATGGGTCAAGAAGAAGCCTCATCATCAAGCAAAAGCAAAGCTCTCACATGTAGTGAGAAAAAGAAGATGAAGGGCAAGCAAGTTGAGACAAGCTCAAGCTCAAGCTCCTCAAGTGAAGAAGAAGAAGAAGAAGAAGAAGAAGAAGATGATGATGATAAAGATTCAATTAATGATGATCAATCTTCCTCCTCCACCTTCGACCTTGATGAAGAATCAATCAAACTTATCAATAAGGTGGAGAAGATGATCCAAAGGCTCAATGTCAAGGGTATGCCCATCCAAATTCAAGATCTCATCTTCACCAATCAAGGAAATGAGCAAAAAAATAAAGGATGCTATGGATGCGGCGAGTTGGGGCACTTTGTGGAAGTTTGTCCAAACAAGCCCACACCCAAGACAAAGAAGAAGGCGTGTAAGGACAAAGCCCTCACATCAATAAGGTCATGGGATGATTCTTCAAGTGAAGAAGATCATCACAAGAGGCGAAGTCATAAGCACTCATCATCAAGCTCTTCTTATGTGTGCCTTATTGCACAAGGTAACGAAAGCTCATCCTCTAGTAAGAATGATAGTAATGATGAAATGCCTTCTCTTAATGAACTTGTGAAAGAAAGTCTTAAATATGCTAAAGCTTGCACTAGCCAACAAAAAAAGCTAAAAATGTTACAAGAAAAGCTAGATGGTTCACAAGAAGCATATAAAACCTTGCTTGAACAATATGAGACATTTGCTAATCTCAATATTGAACAATCTACTAAAATTGAACAACTTAAGACTAGTGCAACAACAAATACATGCACAATCAATGATGAGCAACTTGTAAAGAAAAATAAAAAAATAAAAGAAAACTTAGCTAGCACACAAGATGCTTATAAAAGTTTGCTTGCTAAAATGGAAACCATGTGCAAACATTGTGATGAGCTAACTAATAAAGTTGCTAATCTTGAAGCCATCGGTACAACCCTCACCGGGGCATCTAAAAAGAAAATTTTAATTTTTGATATGCCTAAAAAGGATGCCTCTACTTCTTGCAATGATTTATGTTTAGACTCGCCCTTATACAACCAAGTTTGTGTTGAGAAAGTTATTGTAGATACATGCACACAAGAGGAAGCAATGGAGAATGAGTAACTCAAGCAAGAAGTGTCTCGCCTTACCAAGGACTTGACTCAAGTAAAAGGTGAAATAGAGCAAGCCCAACTTTAATAAGATAACACCGCCAAGGGAGTAAAGAAGCTTTATGAAGGACAAACCATGGTTTACTATGTATGCCACAAGGAAGGCCATAAGTCCTATGAGTGCAAGGTGAAGAATGGGGGAGGAGCTAAGAAGAAAGAGAAAAATAAAAAGGAAACAAGCAAGCTCTCCAACACCTACACCAACAAGGTGGACAAAAAGGCATCCACACCTTATCTCTTGAAGAAGAAGAAAAATGACAAGGTGGTGGCCATCAAGGTGAACAAGCAAGCCAACAATGGGACCAAATGTATTTGGGTTCCAAAGGAGATCATTTCCAACATGAAGAGCACCAAGAAGGTTTGGATCCTGAAAGGGAAGTAAGAAGTTCGATGGACTTCGGGGAATTTGGAGACTTGGTATAGTTTTGGGTGCATTTGATGGGGTGCATCACATTGGATCATGTCAATTGCCAAGTGGGTCAGTGAACACTATGGACCCAAATTCCCCTCCCTATGTTAGGTAACTAGATTTAATTTCTTGCAATTTCAATTAGCATCTAGTTCCTTTTTATGCCTAGGTTTGTATTTGCATGTTTAATCTTTTGTCTTGCATACACTAGGTATATCTTATGGTAGGCTTGCTCGGTTTCACTCTTAACCTTTGGAGCAAACCTACATGGTTTAAATTGATTAGGAGCACGACACATAGCTTGCTTTACAATTGTTCATCTAATATGTGCCAAAGTCCAAATTATAGATAATTTCTCCCAAATATCACTTTCAAAAATGATTCTCACATTCATGTGATGTCATCTTTCAAGTGGTATTTTTTATTCTAAAATCAATGTGCATGTCTCCTACAAGTATTCCATACTTGTGTGCACAAATTTAGGGGGAGGTTACTCTACAAGTTGGATGCTTTGAGACTAACACATTTTCAAGCTTATCATGTGTGTAGTAGTCTCATTGCAAGGAAAATGGAGTCCCCGGAGTTAAGTATCATACTTCAAATATCCACCACCTTTTGCAAGTGGTATAAATCAAATTGGTTTCCACATGTGGTATTTCTAAACCAATATCATCATGTTGATTTCACTTTGGTATTCATATGCTTTCTCCAAGCATTATATAGATTAAACTCTCTTAAGCATTGATTTGCTAATTATGCATAAACTACATTCTCCATCATATGCATGCATATATTTAGGGGGGCCTTAGTCTATGTAATGTGAGAGTCAAATTTTGTGACCTATTCTACTCCACATATAAAGGATCACAAAGTTTGACCCTCCCTTGTGCTACTAATGTCTTCCTTTTTGGTGTTTGATTCCAAAGGGGAGAATTTGTAGGACCAAAAGCAAGCCCGATCATAATAATTTACAAGTGGTAATGATCCGAGAAAGGAAGGATAGTGGATTATGGAGTTAGGGGGAGGCTTAAATCCATAATGCCACATGGAGACATTTACAAGGGCAAGATAACTTTCCAAAGACGCTTTACATGTGGTATCTTTGAGCATCATATAACCTTGCCCTATGCATTGAAACCTAGCAAGTAAATAGTTTTTCAAATTTTCAAATTTTTATTATTTGCTTGCTTTGGTCGTGTTGTCATCAAACACCAAAAAGGGGGAGATTGTAAGGAAAATAGACCCTAGGCCTATTTACTTTGGATTTTTGTGTTTGATGACCAACACAACTGTAACACCCCTGGTGTTTAGCTTCCACATTTGCACTGCATTTCATGAACATGAGCATCATGCATCCCTTCGTGAACTTATATCACATGAAACATGATTTTGAAACATTGCAACATGTTGTATATTTCATGTGTGTTGTCTCTTTTATGAAATGTTAAGTGTGCAACACTTGAGTGCAACATGTGCCACTCACTTAGTGAAACAAGATTAGTTAATACTATGTAACAAGATCATGAAACATGTGAAACATGACTATGAAACATTTGCAACATTTCTTGTGTTTTTTATTGTTTCAGTACATACCTTGATTGATTCTTGTGTGACCAATGCATGGTGTGGCTAGAAATGCTTGTAAGTAACATAGTTACACATAGAATGTCTTTTGGAACATTGTTCATGTTGGTCACTTTGACTAATTAGGTTTCCAAGTCATGGTTTGACCAAATTTGACCTCTAAACCCTTTTGTTTGACTATTTAAAAAATGTGGCTTAGGATGTTTGCATGTCTGAGCAACCTAAAACAAAGTTGTAGCAAATTTATTAAGGAACAAAAGTTGTTTTATGGCCAACACATGAAAATGTGCAGAACATGCTAAAAAATGGCCCACAAGTCAGTTTTGAGGGCTATTTGGAAACTCAAG
Organism: Miscanthus floridulus; assembly: GCF_019320115.1. NCBI lineage: Eukaryota > Viridiplantae > Streptophyta > Magnoliopsida > Poales > Poaceae > Miscanthus > Miscanthus floridulus. Next base: position 160,961,072 of record NC_089580.1, read on the forward strand.
AAATTTCTAAGTCAAAAACCAGTTTTCAGTTTCATTGGCTCGACTTTGGGGATGATTTTACTCCTGATTCTTTGGGAATTAGGTCTTGGTCTTTTTATAGAAATTGTAGGCTATATGTAGGGCTACAACTTTCATGTATGTGGTTTTCACTGATTCTCCATGGTTTAGGATATCAAGCACTGTTAAGTGACGCTGTCAGGCTGATCGTTTTCACTGAATCGATGCTATAGTAGTCCGACTGGTTACAGAACCTCACTGCTGCGTGGCGCCACATGTCACCGACGGCCTAACCAGCTAGGCCATGTCGGGCCTGAGCTCGGTATTTGAAACCACAGCACGCCACCGAGAGCCCCCCCTGTGCCTCATTCATTTCCTTGCTTCCTTGCCTCTCCTCCGCAGCCGAAGCAGCGGAACCACCGCTCCTCCATTGCCGCCGAGAGCTTCGGCAAGCTCCCGCGCACTCACCATCACGAAAACGTGCACTACACCTTCACCGAAGCTCCGCCGAGATCTCCTCTTGCTCGTCATCATCTCCGATCGGTCAATCGACCTCAGGTGAGGCCGCTGTCGGCGTTCCCGCGCCATCGCACCCTCACCGGAGCTGAGGCCGCCGTGGTTGGGGTAGCTAGGAACCCTCCCTGCCTCTTCTCTTTGCTGAGATAGCATGGTGGCGACATCCTGTTGCTCGTGCCATGCTCGGTTGAGCCAGCCATGGCTTGCCGTCGCTGGTAGCTCACGCCGGAGCTTTGCCGTGCCGCCATCACCGGTGACAAGCTCCCTCTGCTAGGTCATAGCTCTAGCTTGTAGCACCAATTGAACCCCCTCAGCACGGAGATCACATTGGTACACTTGATTTCGCCAGAGGAGCCACCGCCGGTGAGCCTCGCCATGTGCCGCGCCGTCGCGTGCGCCTCCTCTGTCTCGTCTCGCTGACCGGTGGGTCCGGCTGACAGCCGGGTCCCACTCGTCAATGACTGTGTGTTTCTAAGGATAGCTCAAAAATGCAGTTTTGAATGCTGATTTGATATTTTTGTATCTCCTGTTTTGTAGATTCAAATTGGATGGTTCCAATTTGTTAGACTCGCAGTTAGGTCTAATATTTAAGAAAAATATGTCTTGAACACATTATGTAGAAATTTTGGATGAATTAAATAGGAACTTGAAAAGTGTTTTTGAATGCATGCAAACTTGTTTAAATCATATCTTGAGTTTCTGTGATCCAAAAATTATGAAATTTTGTGGGTAAGCTAGTCTTGTATGGTAGAAGCTCTGGTTAAAATTTGAGAGTCATTGTATGTGTAGTTTTTGAGTTATAGATTTTCCTTTTATCATTGGTAGATAATTGGGTGAATTTTAGTAAATTATTTATGAATCCATTGACCATGAAATTTGTTGGGGAGTATGCTAGTACCCTAAGGATGCTAGGAAAAATATGAAATCTATTGCTTGACACTTTTCACTAAGGTTTCCTAATTATGCCATTTTAAGCCATTCTGCCTTACCATTTTTGTGTAGGATGTTATACTTACTCAAATGATGTGAAATTTTTATGGTAATCTACTTAGGGCATGTAGTGTCTACTATAAGTTTTGTAGATTTAATGGTGTAGTTTTCATATATGTTTACTATTTCCTCTAATTAATTAAATAAATTAAGAAAGGTATTAAAAGAAATGTTTTGGGGATGGACACCTTACTTTCTGGTGTTCTTGTAATATGTGTGATATGTGAGTAAACTTAGTTTTATCCAAGTAAGTGTTTAAATCATAAGTTAATAATTATTTGTTTGCATTATGTCCCTCTGGACAGATCTGGGGACTTTAGAAAGTTCCCCATGATATTTTGGTTTTCTGTGATTGTAATGAATACAAGAGTTGTAGATAATTTATGTATCTAGCTCCTGTCAAAATTTGAGAGCATTTGGCCCAGTAGTTTAGAAACTACAGCTGTTTAAAGTTAGGTTGCAGTTTTTGCTTATTCTCGGCCTTGTGAGGATAGACTTCTGTTGATCGATGAATTCGATCTGATAAAAGTTTGAATCATGCTTTGAGGTCTGAAAATGTATTGGAGACAATTTTATAAGCTTTCTAGATTGTCTTGTTGCATATCATTTGGATTTATAAATCTCCAATTAGGGCTAGTTTACTGTACCATTACATAGTATTCATTTTTGCTGAAATACAAATGCTTGAGTGTATGTTGTTGCAAGGTTCTCGTTGATTGTTAGGGGTTAGCCTAACTTGAGAATATGCTTAGGTGCAGGTGCTAGGTCATTAACTGAAGATGAGCAATTATACATTAGGTTATATAAACTTGGTAAGTAAAGTGATTTGAATAGGGCTTAAGTTGGAATATGCAAACTACAGCGAACATGTGCATTCCCCGAGCATTCCTGACATTCGTCCATGTGCATCCATGATATTTATCTTGCGCATTCATGCAATAGGTGTGCCGGAGGGAGTGACGTTGCTGGAGTTCGAGGGAGCCAACTAGGAGGAGGAGCCCGAGGTGCAGGAAGCCGACGAAGCAGTCGCCACGGAGGAATTGCCCAAGTGCCCTGACCACCAGCCTTCCTCGTTCCTGAAAGGCAAGCCCCAGAGCATATTAAGCCTCCCATGTTTTTACAAATACATTGAGTATCTTTTATTGTTGATGATGCATTAAGTATAGGAATTGGTTGGAACCAATTGCTACATTATATATCCTTCCTTGTCCAGATATCGTACTGGAATCCTATTTAAGTTCAGGAACGGATTAAATGCTTAGCCATGCTTAGTGCGGTAGAAGTCAGGTGATTTCCTGTCACCTGCGAGCTTTAGGATAAGGTGGATCATGGCTAGCTATATTTGCTATCGTGGAAAAGAACCATGTGAATAATGAATTAAGACGGGGCGGGGTCTTGTGTAGGTTTGAACATAGTGACTCTGTCTGAGTCGTTTAAGGACTGATACGCTGTACGTCCTCATGTCATGTTGAACGTAGCCTAACACTTAGCTGGCCAGATAGGTTGTTCCGACCGCGAAGCCTAGTAGCTCGATTTAGGCCGGGAACGTGAGCAGTGGCGGCACTCTGGAGGTAGTAAGGATGTGTGGAGAGCCATTGGCATAAGTCCAAGGCGGGTTAGAGTCCCGAACAACCTTGGTAGAGTGGTTCTCTGAGAATGCCGATCTGTTCGGACCCGTGACTCCTGAATCGTACCAAAGGTGACTCGTTTGCGACCCTGACGGGGGAAGCAGGGTTTGTGTTTAGGAATACCCCTCCAGCTGGATAGGAATCGATTCGAATCGTCGTCTCTTTCGGATAGTGAGAACTTGACTGAGCAGCGGCAATGTAGATTCAATTAATTTAACGATATGGTTAAATGGATGATGATGATAAGATTGCCACAATGAATACCTGATATGGTTATTAATGTTTGCACCTTAATAAAATGATTGCTTAGTACAGGTGCTAATATAGATGATAGGATAACGGCTAAAAAGTCACTGCTAGTCAGGATAAGAGTTGATCATACTACTTATGCTTTTCTACAAAAAGAAAGTGTCAGCCAGCTCCACTACATTAAGCTATGCATAATCCTTGGTGTCATTTGTTTGGTTTTCGATGGGTAAGTCTAGCTGAGTATATTCCCGTACTCAGGGTTTATTTCCTCTTGTTATAGATGACCTTCTATATCAGGGATTCTGCAAGTATTATCTCCACCCAGCGGGTGATGAAGACTAGATCATGGGCATGATCTCTGTTCTCTTATCTGAATGCTTTTGCGGTCTGTGATCAGCAAACCAGTATGTGTATTTGAACTCGGTGTGTGAGTTAAACTATTTGCTTCCGCATGTTTACAATACTTGTTTTGTAATAACAATGACTCTGTGATGATGTAATCTATTTGTGAACGTCCGTGAAATATTATAACGTACGATATGTTATGTTGAATTACTGTGATCTTAGTTGTATGCAAGTTGGTTTGAAATCCTTCGAGATTTTGGTTGACTACCGGGTTTATATGGGCTCAAGTTCGAGAATTTGATTGTTTCGGTGATTGTTTTTGTACTTGTGCTCTTATAAATTGGTCGGTTCTGTGACAGCTGGTATCGGAGCTAGATTTAACATTAAACATGTCTTACGACTATTTAAAACAAAAGTTTTTATTGTAAAAACGGTTTTCAAACTTATAGTTATATATAAGTATTCAAAAATCAAAATTTTTATGGTATACTAGTGATCACATCCCTTATAGCCCACTTAAGGACTTCTAGGTGGCTTATATATAATTACTAACTTGGGGGAATTGATTGTTTCTATTTCGTCGTCCACGCGGCGTGATATTGTATGGGTGCCATTTGTTTGAATGGTAATGTATGGATCAATTACCTCTACGCTAAGGTAAGTGTGAGTTGCGAGAGCATGACCGTCCAACCGTCGGTCTAAGGGAGAGCTAGTTGTGGTTACTGGAGTATTTACATGTTGCATACATGTATATATGAAGGTACTTAATTGTGGGTACATTTGTCGGGTAGTTTAGATACCGAAGGATATATATATCGGGGGATGTGTATATGGAGAGTATCTTAGTTACTACTTGTGTAATTAGCATTATATTTTGTTGGGTTGGGCTGCAATGAAGTTTTTCTGCAGGTACGCTAACAACGCACCGTGTAGATCGACTAGTTACCGCTAATTGAGAGAACGTATGTATGCCACCGTATATTCCGCTAAAGCTTAAATTTTCTTAGGTTTGTGAGGACGTACGGAACGAGCATGCATCATATTCACTCATGACATTCATATTGCATTACTCCCTCCCTTATAATTGCTTATCCCAAGTATAAAGTGCAATCTCTCAGCAAAAAGTTGAGGAGATTCACGGTATTGCAAATTATCATCTGCAACAGTTGGGTCAAACCTCACTATTGAGAGAGATGAGGCTGCACAAGAATTGGATCGTGTGACCCATCATAGGGATGCGTATCGTAATGGTGAAGTTTAAAACTTGTCATGTTGGAATGCACTGTGTATGGCGCTAGTAATCTACTTGATGATGTGGTGATTGGAGAATGAATTATTGCCTCTGTTTATTGTATGAAGTTTTCATTCTCGTCAGTAAATACAGTTTGGCACGATTATATTGTTCCTCTCCAATGTGCTGACATCATCAATAATTACTGGTTGCACATTGTGCAGATGCCTCGTACTCGTTCCACCGGTGCGAGTGATGATGATGATCTTCCGCCACCACCACCCACACCAACGGAACTAATAGCAATGCTTGCGGAAGGACAGTGCACTATGGCTGAGGCCCTCTATACGATTGCGAATCATGATGGCCGTGGTCCACGCTAAGGACCAGATCCAAATCAATACAGTGATTTCAAGGATTTCCTTGACACAAAACCCCCAATCTTCAAGGAGGCTGAGGAGCCTCTACAAGCTGATGAGTGGTTGAATACTCTCGAGTAGAAGTTCCGTCTGCTCCGCTTGACTGAAGTGTTAAAACTGAGTACGCATCACACCAACTGCATGGGCCTGCTGGCATTTGGTGGAGTCATCATCGGTCCACTATGCCTGCTAATGCCCAAATCACCTGGGATCAGTTCAAGTCTACTTTCAGGGGAAATTACATTCCTCCTAGTCTTATGGCGATCAAACATACAGAGTTCATGAAGCTGACTCAAGGGAACAAGAGCCTGAATGAATACCTGCAAGCTTTCAACAACCTTGCAAGGTACACCATGGAGTTTGTGGACACCGATGCTAAGAAGATTGCTAGCTTCAAGCGGGGACTTAGCCCCAAACTGATGAAGACCATGGGAAATTGCAAGTGTGCTCATTTTAATGAGTTTGTGAGTGATGCCTTATCGCAAGAGAACAACAATGTTGTATATGCGGCTTCAAAAAGTCGTAAGAGGGCCTATGAGGTGGGTGCCTCACAATCTAAGGCTCCCGTCGCACAAAGGGCTCCATTCCGTCCTCCAGCGTCAGCCGCCAAGTTTTGCCCACCGTAGAAGAAGAATTCCGCCAAGACTGGGTTTCACAAGGCATTTATAGTTGCTCTTCCCAAGGGCACAACCAGTCAGGGAAGTTCCAGGGCTCCACCAAGCAACATGCCATGCTGGAACTACAACAAGATAGGCCACTGGGCAAGGGAATGCCCTTACCCTAAGAAGAATAATTACTAGGGTGGCCGTCAGGGACAAGTGAACCACACTAATATTACTGAGATTCCTTCAGGAGAGGTAGTGACTGCTGGTAAGTTTCTGATTGACCAACACCCCGCAGTTGTACTATTTGATTCAGGTGCTTCGCATTCCTTCATTAGTCCATCGTTTGCATCCAAGTTTATGCAGAAAACATATACTGTTGAGGGTGAGGGTTATTGTATTAGAGCTGCCAGTGGTATTATCCCAACCAAGCTGGTAGTTGGGGATGTACAATTTATGATAGAAGGGTGAAGTTATCAGGTTGATCTGGTAGTTTTACCGGGGCTAGGTATCGAGGTGATATTGGGAATGAATCGGATGAGCCGTCATGGAGTGCTTATTGATACATCGACTAGGGTAGTTATGCTTAGAGATCCTGGCAATCAGGAGGGTTTTCTAGTATAGTTACCCAGGGACATCAATCTTTCTTGCACAACCAATGCGGTGCAAGCAAAGTCTCTGGCAGGTATCCCCATCGTGTGTGACTTTTCGGATGTTTTTCCCGATGATTTGCCTAGATTGCCCCCGGATCGAGAAGTAGAATTCAAGATAGAGTTGCTTCCTGGTACAACTCCCATCTCTAGAAGGCCATATAGAATGCCTCCTAATGAACTAGCTAAACTTATGACCCAGTTGAATGAACTGCTAAAGAAAGGCCTCATCTACCCTAGTTCATCTCCGTGGGGGTGCCCAACCATCTTTGTGAAGAAGAAGGATCAATCTCTATGCATGTGTGTAGATTATAGACCCTTGAATGCAGTTACAATCAAGAATAAGTACCCTCTGCCATGCAAAGATATCTTATTTGATCAGTTGTCTAAGGCAAAAGTCTTTTCCAAGATTGATTTGAGATCTGGGTATCATCAAATCAAAATTCGGCCTGAGGATGTCCCAAAAATTGCATTCTCTACAAGATATGGTCTATATGAGTACCTGGTTATGTCTTTTGGATTAACTAATGCCCCCACACATTTTATGTATCTGATGAATTTAGTGTTTATGCTCGAGTTGGACAAATTTGTGGTGGTATTTATAGATGATATCCTGGTCTATTCTAAGAATGAAGAAGATCATGTTGAATATTTACGGGTGGTTCTCACTAGATTACGGGAACACTAGTTGTATGCAAAGTTCAGCAAATGTGAATTCTAGCTTCGTGAGGTACCTTTTCTTGGACACGTGTTGTCCAATGGTGGAATTATGGTTGATCCCACCAAGGTGCAAGAAGTATTGAACTGGAAGGCTCCCATCTCGGTGCACGAGGTTCAGAGTTTTCTGGGGTTGGCTGGCTATTATCGTCGCTTCATCCTAGATTTCTCTAAAATAGCCAAGCCTATGACTCGATTGCTGCAAAAAGACATGAAGTTTGTCTGGACTCCTGAGTGTGATGTGGCTTTCCATACCCTGTGAACTCTTCTAACATCGGCTCTGATTTTGGCACAACCGGATATCGAGAAACCTTTTGATGTGTTCTATGATGCATCAAGTATTGGGTTAGGAGGTGTTCTTATGCAAGAGGGTAGAGTCATTGCTTATACCTCTCGCTAACTTCAGAAGCATGAAGTGAATTATCCAACACATGACTTGGAACTCGCTGTAGTTGTTCATGCTTTGAAGGCCTGGAGACATTATCTACTTGGCAATGTGTGTAACGTCTACACTGATCATAAAAGTCTCAAGTACATCTTCACTCAACCAGAGTTAAATATGCGTCAGAGAAGATGGCTCAAGTTGATCAAGGATTATAACCTCCAAGTGCACTATCACCCTGGCAAGGCAAACGTCATCGTGGATGCCTTAAGCAGAAAGTCTCATTGCCACTCATTGATTGAGAGTGATGTCCATTTGTCAAAGCTCCTTCATCCTGTAGTCCTTCACAACATCACTGTCAGTTGTACTCTATAGAGTCAAATTATCGAGCTACAGAAGATAGATGTAGGTGTGTTTCACATCAAGCGCAAGATGAAAGAGCAAGAAACCAAACATTTTCGAGTAGACGAGGAAGGCGTGTTATGGTTCAAGGATAGGTTGGTAGTTCTGAAGGATAGAGAGCTTAGAAACCAAATCATATCCGAAGCTCATTCCTCTAAATTATCTATTCATCCTTGTAGTAGTAAAATGTATCATGATTTAAAGCCTCGATTTTGGTGGACCAAAATGAAGAAAGAGATAGCCGCTTATGTGGCTAGGTGTGACACTTATTGTCGGGTCAAGGCGGTACACCTAAAAGCTAGATTGCTTTAGCCACTCTCTATTCCAGGTTGGAAATGGGAAGAGATAAGTATGGATTTTATAGTTGGACTCCTTACTACGTAGAGGAATTTTAACTCAATTTGGGTAATTGTGGACCGACTGACCAAGTCGGCACACTTCATTCCGGTCCGCATAGATTTTTGTCCAACCAACAATGCAGAGTTGTACTTCAACCAGATAGTCTGACTTCATGGGATCCCTCGTACTATTGTCTCAGATAGAGGATCACAGTTCACTGCTCGCTTTTGGGAGCACTTACACGGATTATTAGGGACTAAGCGTAAGAAGTTCTGCCTATCATCCGCAAACCAATGGGCAAACTGAACGAGTGAATCAAATCTTAGAAGATATGTTGAGAGCATGTGTCATCTCAGCTAAGGGCTCATGGGAAAAATGGTTACCCCTAGCTGAATTCTCGTACAATAATAGTTATCAAGAGAGCATAAAGATGGCACCGTTTGAAGCTTTGTATGGCCGGAAGTGTAGAACCCCGTTGAACTGGGTAGAAGCCGGTGAAAGGAGATATTATGGAATTGATTTCGTTCAAGAAGCCAAAGAACAAGTCCGTACTATCCAAACCCACATGGCCGCAGCTCAAGCTAGGCAGAAAAGTTATGCTGATCGACGTAGAAAACCTATTGAATTTGAGGTTGGAGACTTCGTTTATCTGAAAGTCTCACCTATGAAAAGTGTCCAACGCTTTGGTGTGAAGCGAAAGCTTGCGCCAAGATACGTTGGTCCGTTTGAAATCATTGGACAAAGTGGTAAAGTGGCGTACAAGATTCAATTACCTCCTGAGATGAGTGCTATCTTCAATGTCTTTTATGTATCCCAATTGAAGAAATGTCTTCGCGTCCCTGAAGAGCGAGTTCCATTGGGGGATATCGAGTTAAAATCTGATTTGACCTTTGAAGAAAAGCCAGTTCGAGTGATTGACACTTGTGAGCGAGTGACTCGGAGTCGGGTGGTCAAGTTCTACAAAGTCATGTGGAGTAATCAGGGTAGTGAACGCGATGCAACATGGGAAAGGGAAGACTATTTGAGGGATGGTTATAAGGAATTCTATCAACAATGATACGCTTTTCAAATCTTGGGACGAGATTTTTATAAGGGGGGAGGGCTGTAACACCCCTGGTGTTTAGCTTCCACATTTGCACTGCATTTCATGAACATGAGCATCATGCATCCCTTCGTGAACTTATATCACATGAAACATGATTTCGAAACATTGCAACATGTTGTATATTTCATGTGTGTTGTCTCTTTTATGAAATGTAAAGTGTGCAACACTTGAGTGCAACATGTGCCACTCACTTAGTGAAACAAGATTAGTTAATACTATGCAATAAGATCATGAAACATGTGAAACATGACTATGAAACATTTGCAACATTTCTTGTGTTTTTCATTATTTCAGTACATACCTTGATTGATTCTTGTGTGACCAATGCATGGTGTGGCTAGAAATGCTTGTAAGTAACTTAGTTACACATAGAATGTCTTTTGGAACATTGTTCATGTTGGTCACTTTGACTAATTAGGTTTCCAAGTCATGGTTTGACCAAATTTGACCCCTGAACCCTTTTGTTTGACTATTTAAAAAATGTGGCTTAGGATGTTTGCATGTCTGAGCAACCTAAAACAAAGTTGTAGCAAATTTATTAAGGAACAAAAGTTGTTTTATGGCCAACTCATGAAAATGTGCAGAACATGCTAAAAAATGGCCCACAAGTCAGTTTTGAGGGCTATTTGGAAACTCAAGAAATTTCTAAGTCAAAAACCAGTTTTCAGTTTCATTGGCTCGACTTTGGGGATGATTTTACTCTTGATTCTTTGGGAATTAGGTCTTGGTCTTTTTATAGAAATTGTAGGCTATATGCAGGGCTACAACTTTCATGTATGTGGTTTTCACTGATTCTCCACGGTTTAGGATATCAAGCACTGTTAAGTGACGCTGTCAGGCTGATCATTTTTACTGAATCGATGCTACAGTAGTCCGACCGGTTATAGAACCTCACCACCGCGTGGCGCCGTGCGTCGCCGATGGCCTGACCGACCAGGCCACATCGGGCCTGAGCTCGACATTTGAAACCATAGCACGCCACCGAGAGCCCCCCATGTGCCTCATTCATTTCCTTACTTCCTTGCCTCTCCTCCGCAGCCGAAGCAGTGGAACCACCGCTCCTCCATTGCCGCCGAGAGCTTCGACAAGCTCCCGCGCACTCACCACCGTGAAAACGCGCACTACACCTTCACCGAAGCTCCGCCGAGATCTCCTCTTGCTCATCATCATCTCCGAGCGGTCAATCGACCTCAGGTGAGGCCGCTGTCGGCGTTCCCGCGCCGTCGCACCCTTGCCAGAGCTGAGGCCACCGTCGTCGGGGTAGCTAGGAACCCTCCCTGCCTCTTCTCTTTGCTGAGATAGCATGGTGGTGACTTCCTGTTGCTCGTGCCGTGCTCGGTTGAGCCAGCCATGGCTTGCCGTCACTGGCAGCTCACGTTGGAGCTTCGCCATGCTGCCATCACCGGTGATAAGCTCCCTCCGCTAGGTCATAGCTCTAGCTTGTAGCACCAATCGAACCCCCTCAGCACGGAGATCACGTCGGTACACTTGATTTCGCCAGAGGAGCCGCCGCCGGTGAGCCTCGCCGTGTGCCGCGCCGTTGCGTGCGCCTCCTCTGTCTCGTCTCGCTGACTGGTGGGTCCGGCTGACAGCCGGGTCCTACTCGTCAATGACTGTGTGTTTCTAAGGATAGCTCAAAAATGCAGTTTTGAATACTGATTTGATATTTTTGTATCTCCTGTTTTGTAGATTCAAATTGGATGGTTTCAATTTTGTTAGACTCACAGTTAGGTCTAGTATTTAAGAAAAATATGTTTTGAACACATTATTTAGAAATTTTGGATGAATTAAATAGGAATTTGAAAAGTGTTTTTGAATGCATGCAAACTTGTTTAAATCATATCTTGAGTTTCTGTGATCCAAAAATTATGAAATTTTGTGGGTAAGCTAGTCTTGTATGGTAGAAGCTCTGGTAAAAATTTGAGAGTCATTGCATGTGTAGTTTTTGAGTTATAGATTTTCCTTTTATCATTGGTAGATAATTGGGTGAATTTTAGTAAATTATTTATGAATCCATTGACCATGAAATTTGTTGGGGAGTATCCTAGTACCCTAAGGATGCTAGGAAAAATATGAAATCTATTGCTTGACACTTTTCACTAAGGTTTCCTAATTATGCCATTTTAAGCCATTTTGCCTTACCATTTTTGTGTAGGATGTTATACTTACTCAAATGCTGTGAAATTTTTATGGTAGTGTCTACTGTAATTTTTGTAGATTTAGTTGTGTAGTTTTCATATATGTTTACTATTTCCTCTAATTAATTAAATAAATTAAGAAAGGTATTAAAAGAAATATTTTGGGGATGGACACCTTACTTTCTGGTGTTCTTGTGATATGTGTGATATGTGAGTAAAGTTAGTTTTATCCAAGTAAGTGTTTAAATCATAAGTTAATAATTATTTGTTTGCATTATGTCCCTCTGGATAGATCTGGGGACTTTAGAAAGTTCCCCATGATATTTTTGTTTTCTGTGATTGTAATGAATACAAGAGTTGTAGATAATTTATATATCTAGCTCCTGTCAAAATTTGAGGGCATTTGGCCCAATAGTTTAGAAACTACAGCTGTTTAAAGTTATGTTGCAGTTTTTGCTTATTCTCTGCCTTGTGAGGATAGACTTCTGTTGATTGATGAATTCGATCTGATAAAAGTTTGAATCATGCTTTGAGGTCTAAAAATGTATTGGAGACAATTTTATAAGCTTTCCAGATTGTCTTGTTGCATATCATTTGGATTTATAAATCTCCAATTAGGGCTAGTTTACTGTACCGTTACATAGTATTCATTTTTGCTGAAATACAAATGCTTGAGTGTATGTTGTTGCAAGGTTCTCGTTGATTGTTAGGGGTTAGCCTAACTTGAGAATATGCTTAGGTGCAGGTGCTAGGTCATTAACTGAAGATGAGCAATTATACATTAGGTTATATAAACTTGGTAAGTAAAGTGATTTAAATAGGGCTTAAGTTGGAATATGCAAACTACAGCGAATATGTGCATTCCCCAAGCATTCCTGACATTCGTCCATGTGCATCCATGATATTTATCTTGCGTATTCATGCAATAGGTGTGCCGGAGGGAGTGACGTTGCTGGAGTTCGAGGGAGCCAACCAGGAGGAGGAGCCCGAGGTGCAGGAAGCCGACGAAGCAGTCGCCGTGGAGGAATTGCCCGAGTGCCCTGACCACCAGCCTTCCTCGTTCCTAAAAGGCAAGCCCCAGAGCATATTAAGCCTCCCATGTTTTTACAAATACATTGAGTATCTTTTATTATTGATGATGCATTAAGTATAGGAATTGATTGGAACCAATTGTTGCATTATATATCCTTCCTTATCCAGATATCGCACTAGAATCCTATTTAAGTTCAGGAATGGATTAAATGCTTAGCCATGCTTAGTGCGGTAGAAGTCAGGTGATTTTCTGTCACCTACGAGCTTTAGGATAAGGTGGATCACGGTTGGCTATATTTGCTATCATGGAAAAGAACCATGTGAATAATGAATTAAGACCGGGCGGGGTCTTGTGTAGGTTTGAACATAGTGACTCTGTCTGAGTCGTTTAAGGACCGATACGCTGTACGTCCTTATGTCATATTGAACGCAGCCTAACACTTAGCTGGCCGGATAAGTCATTTCGACCGCAAAGCCTAGTAGCTCGATTTAGGCCGAGAACGCGAGCAGTGGCGGCACTCTAGAGGTAGTAAGGATGTGCGGAGAGCCATTGGCATAAGTCCAAGGCGGGTTAGAGTCCCAAACAACCTTGGCAGAGTAGTTCTCTGAGAATGCCAATCTGTTCGGACCCGTGACTCCTGAATCGTACCAAAGGTGACTCGTTTGCGACCCTGACGGAGGAAGCAGGGTTTGTGTTTAGGAATACCCCTCCAGCTGGATAGGAATCGATTCGAATCGCCGTCTCTCCCGGATAGTGAGAACTTGACTAAGCAGCGGCAACGTAGATTCAATTAATTTAATGATATGGTTAAATGGATGATGATGATAAGATTGCCACAATGAATACCTGATATGGTTATTAATGTTTGCACCTTAATAAAATGATTGCTTAGTACAGGTGCTAATATAGATGACAGGATAACGGCTAAAAAGTCACTGCTAGTCAGGATAAGAGTTGATCATACTACTTATGCTTTTCTACAAAAAGAAAGTATCAGCCAGCTCCACTACATTAAACTATGCATAATCCTTGGTTTCAATTGTTTGGTTTTCAACGGGTAAGTCTAGCTGAGTACATTCCCGTACTCAGGGTTTATTCCCTCTTATTGTAGATGACCTTCTATATCAGGGATTCTGCAAGTATTGTCTCCACCCGGCGGGTGATGAAGACTAGATCATGGGCATGATCTCTGTTCTCTTATCTGAATGCTTTTGCGGTCTGTGATCAGCAAACCAGTATGTGTATTTGAACTCGGTGTGTGAGTTAAACTATTTGCTTCCGCATGTTTACAAGACTTGTTTTGTAATAACAATGACTCTGTGATGATGTAATCTATTTGCGAACGTCCGTGAAATGTTGTAACGTACGATATGTTATGTTGAATTACTGTGATCTTGGTTGTATGCAAGTTGGTTTGAAATCCTTCAAGATTTCGGTTGACTACCGAGTTTATATGGGCTCAAGTTCGAGAATTTGGTTGTTTCGGCGATTGTTTTTGTACTTGTGCTCTTATAAATTGGTTGGTTCTATGACAACAATCAAATTGGACTAATGAATTTGTAAGTAATTGTTTTGTAATTCAATAGGGTGCAAGATGTGACTTGGACGAAGGCGACATGATGATCTCACAATCAACACCATAAGCAAGACCATAGAAGCACAAGAGAAGACCCAAGATATCAAGCAAAGTCTAAGCACGAAGATAGGAACCAAGCCGGACGCAAGATCACAAAGAAATGAGTTCGGTTGTGCTCAGCAACAGCAGGCGTCAGCAGTTGTGACCGGACGCTGAGTGAAGCAGTGATCGGACACACCGATGACACTGTTCTTTGTCATGACAATGTTTTTAGTTTGACCGGACACAACGGCACTGGATGACCGGACGCATAAAGTACAGTATTCGATCGAGTACAGAGAGGTTACAGCGCGGCGCCAGCGCGGCCGGATGCATCCAATTGAGTGAAACCAGACTCAGCCTAGAGTCCGATCAATGCGCGCGCTCTAACGGTCGGGATGACAGCAGCGCCCGGTTAGTAGCAGAAAGCTGGGTTTCGCCCTCAATGGCTAGTTTCTCTATGAGGCTTATAAATAGACCCCCAACCGGTCATTTGAGAGGAGGGGAGCTGAGGAAACATACCAAGGATGTTGATACACTATTTTAGAGATCCTTAGTTGCATAGTGCTTAGTGATTCATTAGCGTAGCTGCTTTGCGAAGTGCTTAGGTTGATTAGACCACCACTTATGCGCTTGCTCTAGGTTTAGGCCTAGTGTTTAGTGAGGTTTGCATACCTCTTATCACTCGATGCTTGTGCGCACCATTGTTGTATATTGGAGGGGCTTGTAATCTTGTGAGATCACACCAACCGTGTTTGTGGTATGACCGCCACTGTGTACCGAAGGGAACAAGGCCCATAGTGTTTCGGTCGGAAGCTTGATAGTGAAGACGGTGGAGAGCATCTGGGAGAGGCTTGCCGGAAGACACGTCGGAGACCCACTTGCACGTGGGGAAGGCCCGAGGCTATCAACGGAGTTACTTGACCGGAAGCTTGGCTCTTGTGAGGGATTCATTGCGAGGGGCTCCAATGAGGACTAGGGGAAAGCTTGCGCGCTTCTCGATACCTCGATAAAAATACCGAAGTCGTCGATGGGAGTTTGAATATCTCTACCTTACTCTTTAGCTTCTGCATTTACATTATTTGCATAACTCCTTTTGCAGTAGAAATAGCAACACACTAGCAAAATTGTAGTTACACATTTAGATAGTTTATCTTTTGCATAGGTTTTGCTTAGTACAGAAAAAGAGACCATAGTTTAGAGTAGATTTTTAAGTTGCCTAATTCACCCCCCTCTTAGACTTGCACCTTCCCCAGCGAAGCGCCGTAAGGTAGCTCTAGTAAATTTTTCGTGTCATTGAGTTACCTCACTTGTGGGTAGATTCTTGCGGTGTCAAATTATGTGGACGAGGTTCATGCAACATCTCTTAGCCGTCAAATCACCAAGTGTTGATCGACACAACGGGAACTAGTGAAAGGCCAACTGCCAACCAGCCCGTTACCGTGAGGCCGTCTCCCGTAGGCCTAAAGCCCGCCTCACTGTGCTCGAACTGGCAGCCTCATTTTTCCTGGGCCTGGTGGCCTGCTGCTGCAGTGCTGCTTCGGCTCTCCTAGGCTGGACGTCTGGTGGATCGGTGGGCCGTGCCTCATTTTCTCTCCGTCTCTTCTTCTTTTGAGAAACAGACCACCTCATTCTCATCCCTGTTCCGCATCCCCAGCAATGTCCTCTCGCTCTTCTAAGAAAACAATCCAAAAAAACGTGGTAAAATTTCACCACACATTCAGGTCAAGTATCAAGGAACTACCATAAAATTCAAACTTGGCAGCTTCCTACTCCGATTTTTTATGTGCACGCCCCATCCTCTTCCTGCCCGAACTGTTCCCAAAACGTGCGCTTTGCAAGCACATACGTATACATTCACTTCAAACACCCTGTTCGCTCGTTGGTTGCAGCCGGACTTATTCAACCAGCCAACAGTGTTTTTCTCTTAGGACAAACCAGTATCAGACAGCCTAAACCAGTCTAGAAACCAATCAACGAACACGCCGAAAGTCCAAAGCATGGGCTGGTGGTAGACCGGTGGCCAAGCTTCCAAACTTCTGTTATTTTTCCAGCTTTGTTTATGATATCCACACACACATACACAGACACGTAGTGGAACACGGCCAGAAAAAAGATCGGCAGCCAGCTGCAAAAGCTGCGACAGAGATTGACCTAGTGACATGACACCACCGGTGGTTGTGGTTGCTAAACGCCCGTAAAGAATTGATCGGGGCACGAGCAAGAATCCCCACGAGGCCAGCCATGAGCCAGCCACGGTGGAAAAAGCGCAAGTCGCGTCGTGCCAAGGTGTCCCGCACCGTGGCGACACGCCCGGAACCCACTGCTACCTGGACAGCGCGGGAGGGGAGGGACTCGTGCGCGGCATGCTCCTTTGCTGCCCATGTTCCGGTGTCGCCGCGGGAGCCGGCAGCTAGGCAGCACCGCAGCAGCCTCGTCTTCTCGCCTTGACAACCGCCGGTCCGCCGCTAGCTAAGCCAATACAAGGCCACCTGCACGCGTGATCCACCGGCAACTTGGCACGCGCACGCGCACGGGCGCCATGCCGCGCGCCGCGCGCCGCGCGCAGGCGGAACCGGCTCCTTTTCTTGGCCTGTCGCTCGATCGGTTCCGCCGGTGGCCTTGTATTGGCTTAGCTAGTTGAACTGCTTGCCGGTGCACGTATGTCTCGGTTCTCCTGCAGGTTGCTCGACGAGGCAAGAAACGGCAGCATCCGAATCGAACACCCGGTGGTGTCGCGCGCGCGCAGAGCACATGCTGTCTCGTGCAGGCATCGTATGGTAGGCCCCGTTTGCCAGAGCCGAGATGGTGATGGGTTCTCTGCAGGTGCAGTGTGCTCCGGTGATCTATTGGGGCATGTTGCTGTCAACGTCATAGATGTGCTCGCGAGTGATACTGTGCAGGTGCTGTTGGATCGCAGCCTCTCGCAGACAGGGAATCTGCGAGCAGAAGAGTGACGTTACGGTTGTTGACTTTTAGCTGGTTGGTCTGGGCATCTCAGGGTGTGTTTACTTCACGAAATGAAAATTTTTGGATGTCACGTCACATGTTTCGGAGAATATTGGAAGAGGTTTTCGGATACTAATAAAAAAACTAATTACATAGCTCGCCTAAAAACTGCGAGACGAATTTATTAAGCCTAATTAATCCATCATTAGCGTATGCTGGTACTATAACACTTATGGCTAATCATGGCCTAATTAGGCTTAAACCATTCGTCTCGTGATTTTCAACCAAACTGTGCAATTAGTTTTTTTTGTCTATATTTAATACTCTATGCAAGTGCCGCAAGATTCGATGTGACACTTTGGGGTGAAAATTTTTTGGAACTAAACAGGGCCTTATACTCGCTTCGTCTCTAAATAATTATCGCCGTTGGTCTGCTTTGGTCTCTAAATAATTATCGCTGTTGGTCTACGTGTCATAAATTTAACTTGATTTTATTGAAAATACGTGCAATATTTGTATCTCCAAATAAATTTGTTAAAAACTAGATTAAAAAATCTGTCCAATGATACTAATTATGTATCATAAATATTAATATTTTAATATATATTTAGTCAAAGTTGTTTCTCGGAAAACGAAAATGATAGATATTTAGAAACAGAGAGAGTATGGCTTATATATATTTATATATTTTTTGTTTTAACGGGGCATGTAAACCTCTTTTGGAAAATCGTCACCGTAACAAGTAAACATTCTTAGATGAGGGCACCCACAACAATCAAACCACATGGAAACTACGACAGTTTTTTGACGAATGTTAGGCCAGTCTCAGCGGGAATTTCATAAGAGTTTTATTTGCATTTAATAGCCTGCCACATATGCGATTTTGATGATATGTCAACGTTTTAATGAAGAGAGAAGAATTAAGTTTCATGGAGATGAAACTCTCTTGGCACAATTATCAATTCTCTCTGAGTCATAGAATTAAATGCTTATAAAACCATAGAACGAAAATTTACATTGAGAGTGGGTGTTTCATTAAAGTTTTATTTCATTCTATATGACATGGCAGTCTTGGAAACAACGAAATGAATGACGGTTGCTCGGGGACGATGGGTGTTCGGCTGGTACACTCGTCCACTGTAACTTGGCTGATTTTGAATAGTTTTATAGTGTTCTGTGAGAGAGAATAAACTAAAACAAGCTGAAACAATCTAAAACCAGATCAGCCGAACACACCATAATGAACAAGGAGGTTCAACTGACTCGACAAGTTTCGGACAGCTACTGCACTGGATGTTAGTATGCAATGGATTGGATGAAACCTGAGGACCTCCTCGGAGGGGCTCACCATGACTTCGGCTTTTGCTTTCCAGACTGACTTCATCGACTTATTCTCTTTGTAGTTAATTTTAGAGTGTGCCTATCCAATAGCCATGTGTTTTATGCAGTTTCAAAACATGAATTTTTTTTTTACCATAGACTTAAGATCCAATATCCTTCACCCTCCTTCTACCTACAGCCTACACCATTCTTCTATCTTCAGACAATCACAAATCACAAGATCATAAATTCATAGATCACAAGAAATAATTTTTTTTTCTATGAAAAGACAAATCACAGCACAACAGAGGAGGAGGAGAGGCTACTGCAGCCGGATCCGCTACAGACCACGTGCGTGTCAGAGAACACGTCAGAGAACGCGTCTACAGAGAACGCGTCAGAGAACGTAGCGTCAGAGAGCTGCACGTTGAGCCGGATCCGTTGCAGAACGGAGGGAATAAGAGAGAAAAAAAATCCATATATTTTTTTCGCTAAAACATATGTGTGTTATATAGTATTTTTGTAATTTTAAGCCAGGAAGAATAGCTTTTGCTACGTGAAACGTTTTCACATGAAAAGCTGAAACTGTTGTGAACCGCATCAAAAAGAGGTTACTGTGGAACATTTCACCAATTGACTCCTATGTAAACAATGAAAAGAAAAGACGAATTTCCTTGTTTAATAATACAATTGTTTTAGACATAATATATACATAAATACCCATATACACTTACGTACACTCACCACATGTGAAGGCCTTGTTTGAATCCCTATAGATATAATTATTTGATAATAATTATCTCTTTTGAACCAAACATGCATAGATAATAGATTAGTTAATTGTTAGCTAGACCTTTACATAACAACTATCCCACTGTCTAGACTAAATCAGATAATGACACTAGTAGAGAACCTAGCAGTAGTCCCAGTTCTCAACCCCTTTTAATCCTGGTTTTGGAACCGGGACTATGCAATCAGGACTAAAGTTCTTGATTTTTAGTCCCACTTCCTCCAACAGGGAGTAGATGTATTTATTGGGTAAAAACAAAAGTTGCAGCCGTGGAGATTTGAACCTACGACCTTCCACTTTAGCTCTTGCACGCGTTACCATTTCAGCTACCACCACACATCTAACTTAGATAAGATACACTTTCCTTTTAAATTCAGTTTAGAGACACCTTTAGTCCGGGTTTAAGACATAAACCGGGACTAAAGGTATCTTTAGTCCAGGTTCGTGTCTCAAACCGGGACTAAAAGTCACACTTTTAGTCTGGGTTCATGTCTCAAACCGGGACTAAAGGTTCTCGCACTGACGTGCCTCTGACACACCTCGATAACCGTTACAACCGGGACTAAAGGGTAGAATTAGTCTCAGTTTGTATTACAAACCGAGACTAAAGGTCCGGTCCTCTCTTTAGCCACGGTTGCAATTTTTAAACCGGGACTAAATACTTTTTGGCCCTGGGATGAAAGACCGTTTCTCTACTAGTGCGAGATATTAGCTAGCTAACTATTATCAGTAATGAATCCAAACAGAGCTGAAGTTACGTATACAGACACATGGCATTTAGGACTAAAAGAATAATTAGCAGTAAATGCAAGCACTTGTGCTGAGTCCGAGACTTAAACCCAAATGGATATGGTACTACCACAAGGAATTTAACAAGCTAAGATTCATGAGTACAACATTTATTTAGTTTTGAAAAAGTCAAACTTTGTAGTGCTTTACCCAACGCTTAGTAAAATTGTAAGCATCTCCAAAGTGCTTTCATACTATATTGGTTTTGTAGCTATAGGTTATTCCAAAGACCAGACCAAAACCAAAAATAAAAAACAAGGTGGTTTCATCGTATCTTTTCCCCTTAAAAAAACAGTTTCGTATTCTTTGACAGGGAAGTACTGTGTTTTTACCATTTCACACAAATATTTTTCTTCGTATTTGTCCCGATCTCTTAATACGATTCCTGCACCAAAAGCGGGCTACCGCATGGGGCCACGTCGCCCGTTACCCGCTGGCCGTTCGATCTGTCGAACTTGCGATGGCGGCCGTTCCATTGTGTATCGGTTTGGTCTCTACCGGTTTCTTTGTCAACCCAAAACCTCGAGAACCTTCTCGGGCTCGACCGTCAAGCGAGCGGCAGCACGGGCGCCAGCCACCAGCGAGGCGGCGCAGACCCGCGGCCGTGGGCGAGCCAAGTGCGGCCCTGCAGGCTAGCCGGACGCGGCCACCACTGCGCACCACAAGAGCGGGCGACCTCCGCCCTCTGCCCTCTGCGAAGGTGCCGGCGTCCGCCCTCCGCCGCTGCGTCGCCTGCGGCCCACCGGCGTTCGCCCTCCAGCTATTACGCCACTCACCGTCCAGCTCTCGACCCGACGCCGCCCCTATCTGGATCGTGGCACTCTGCACTCGAGCTCCACCGCCTGGGCAACGAAGCCCTCGCCATCACCTCCGGCTCCACCTCAACCTCCAGAGCCGCTGCCAACCGCCTGCGGGCTACGACCAGCCCCGAGCAAGTGAATATGCATAATGTCCAGTTCTGCTTCTGGACACCGTCCCCTGCAAGGTCTTCATCCGGCTGTCTCACCCACCACGCTGACGGCTGCGTCTACCAGGGCGCTGGACTGGAGCCGGGCTACAGTGCTGCCTTCAAGGTGTTTGACAAGAGGTCCAACCCCACCTAACACAGTACGCTGCACAGCCTGATGGTGGACCTCAGGTAATCAGTAACTTACCTTCTCCATTTGATGGATTTGATTTTTCGATGATGATGCCAATGTGTAGAGCTCTGATTAATGGAATGGAATCCTATACATTGAAGAATTGATTTGCAGAGAAAGAAAGATGAATCTTCTTCCTTGTCTCCAATGGTCCACGAGACTATGACACAGCAAGAGAGAAAAGTCGTGTTAAAACTCATTTTCAATATGTTTGACCCAGTCCAAAAATTCTCAGTAAACCACTCTAACAGATTAATTAGAGAGTTCACGAAACATGCAACTTTAGGGAGTAAATATATAGAAACATACGATGACTTTGTGGCTTTGTGTAATTTTCTTCCTCTGAATGTTATTTGGCCACTTTGCTTGGTACTCTGATTCGGCTTTTGCTCCTAATACCACTACAACTGTTTTTGTCTCTGTGCCAATGTATGTACATATGATTTGATGAGCCAAGCTGGACAAATAGTCTCCAGTGATGGCATACATATACAAAATGCACTATTGCCGTTAGAACAACATTCTATATATTGTAAGCAAAGCAGATGTTTTCTTTTTCCCAGCATGCCTACTCTAGTATCTTGTTATTATCTTTTATTTACTTTACTCTATAGATTCCAAGCACACCGGATATTGTCTATTATCAAGTGTTTTCTATAGTCACAGGCAACCAATCTCACTACCAGATGTTGAAACCCCCCACGCTGTTTGCTTGTAGGCCAGCCATCGTTTTTGTAATTGTCTTGGTTGTCCAGCTTCTTTTGCAACACAATTTTTCCCCGTTTCTTCCATGTTATGGTAGCTCACCATCCCAACCTCTCTGAACAAAGGATTCCATATTCATGAGATGACAAAGAACCCTCCAAATTATGTAATGCCAAGACTGATTAGATATACACCGTGCTTGCCCTAATTTATTATCTATTGTCATTAGTTCCAAAGTTTTCATCAAATTATTATCAGATATGACTCTCTGTTCTGATTTATGCTTACCCACCTTGTAATATTGAAGTTTATATTTGAGTTCATGAGCAATTATGTTCTATCGTATATATTCTTGCCCCTAATGTTCGATTTTGCAGGCAAGGGCTGACGATCAGGCCATCTACATAATCAAGCCCATCACTACTATAACAACAACAACAAAGCCTTTAAGTCCCAAACAAATTAGGGTAGGCTAGAGTTGAAACCCAGCAGAAGCAATCAAGGTTCAGGCACGTGAATAGCTGTTTTCCAAGCACTCCTATCTAAGGCTAAGTCTTTGGGTATATTCCATCCTTTCAAGCCTCCTTTTATTGTCTCTACCCAAGTCAACTTTGGTCTTCCTCTGCCTCTCTCCACGTTACTATCCTGGCTTAGGATTCCACTACGCACCGGTGACTCTAGAGGTCTTCGTTGGACATGTCCAAACCATCTCAACTGGTGTTGGACAAGCTTTTCTTCAATTGGTACTACCCCTAATCTATCACGTATATCATCGTTCCGAACTCGATCCCTTCTTGTATGATCGCAAATCCAATGCAACATACGCATTTCCACGACACTTATCTGTTGAACATGTCGTCTTTTTGTAGACCCACATTCTGCACCATACAACATAGCAGGTCTAATCACCGTCCTATAAAACTTGCCTTTTAGCTTATGTGGTACCCTTTTGTCATATAGAACACCAGATGCTTGGCGCCACTTCATCCACCCTGCTTTGATTCTATGGCTAACATCTTCATCAATATCCCCGTCTCTCTGTAGCATTGATCATAAATATCGAAAGGTATCCTTCCTAAGCACCACTTGACCTTCCAAATTAATATCTTCCTCCTCCCAAATAGTAGTGCCGAAGTCACATCTCATATACTCAGTTTTAGTTCTACTGAGTCTAAAACCTTTGAACTCCAAAGTCTCCTGCCATAACTCCAGTTTCTGATTCACTCCTATCCGACTTTCATCAACTAGCACTATATCGTCCACAAAAAGCATACACCAAGGGATGTCCCCTTGTATGTACCTTGTGACCTCATTCATCACTAAGGCAAACAGATAAGGGCTCAAAGCTGCCCCTTGATGTAGTCCTATCCTAATCGGAAAGTCATCCGTGTCTCCATCACTTGTTCGAACACTAGTCACAACATTGTTGTACATGTCCTTAATGAGTCCGACGTACTTTGTTGGGACTTTATGTTTGTCCAAAGCCTACCACATAATATTCCTTGGTATTTTATCATAAGTCTTCTCCAAGTCAATAAAAACCATGTGTAGGTCCTTCTCCCTATACCGCTCCATAACTTGTCTTATTATGAAAATGGCTTCCATGGTTGACCGTCCGGGCATGAAACCAAATTGGTTCATAGAGACCCGCGTTATTGCTTTCAAGCGATGCTCGATAACTCTCTCCCATAGCTTCATAGTATGACTCATCAACTTAATTCTTCGGTAATTAGTACAACTTTGAATATCCCCTTTATTCTTGTAGATCGGTACCAATATACTTCTTCTCCACTCGTCAGACATCTTGTTTGATCAAAAAGTATGGTTAAATAGCTTGGTTAGCCATACTATAGCTATGTCCCCAAGGTATCTCCACATCTCGATTGGGATACCATCCGGTCCCATCGCCTTACCTCCTTTTATCCTTTTCAACGCCTCTCTGACCTCAGATTCTTGGATTCTCCGCACAAAGCGCCTATTGGTGTCATCAAAAGAGTCATCCAACTGAAAGGTTGTGTCCGTATTCTCACCATTGAATAATTTGTCAAAATACTCTTGTCATTGATGTCGGATCTCATCCTCCATCAAGAGGTGCTCCCTTTCATCCTTAATGCACTTAACTTGGTTGAAGTCCCTTGTCTTTCTCTCAGGAACCCTAACCATCCTATAAATGTTCTTCTCTCCTTCCTTCGTACTTAAATGTTGGTAAAGATCCTCGTACGCTCTACCCTTTGCCACACTTACAGCTCGCTTTGCCGTCTTCTTTGCCACCTTGTACTTCTCTATGTTGTCCACACTCCTGTCATGGTACAAGTATCTATATCATTCTTTCTTCTCCTTAATAGCCCTTTGGACTTCCTCGTTCCACCATCAAGTATCTTTAGGCTTGCCTCCACTTCCTTTGGTTACTCCACACACCTCTGAGGTCACCTTCCGAATGTCGGTTGCCATCTTCTCCCACATATTGTTTATGTTCTCTTCTTCCTTCCAAGAGCCCTCTTTGATAATCCTTTCCCTGAATACCTCTGACGTCTCCCCTTTTAGTTTCCACCACTTTGTTCTTTCAATTTTAGCTTATTATCCCTACGGGCACGCACATAAAAACGAAAGTCTACCACCAAAAGCTTATGTTGAGAAACAACACACTCCCCTGGTATCACATTGTAACCCAAGCATGCTCGTTTGTCCTTTCTTCTTGCGAGGACAAAGACAATCTGGCTAGAGTGTTGTCCGCTACTAAAGGTCACTAGATGAGATTCTCTCTTTCTAAAGAAAGTGTTGGCTATCATCAGGTCAAAAGCTACTGCGAAGTCTAGAACTTCCTCCCCCTCCTGATTCCTACTACCATACCTAAAACCTCCATGAACTATCTCAAAACCTACGCTTGTAGTACCTACATGTCCATTAAGATCTTCTCCTATAAAAAGCTTCTCACTACTAGGTACAGCTCTAATCAGACCATCTAAGTCTTCCTAGAACTGTCTCTTAGCACTCTCGTCGAGGCCTACTTAGGGGCATACACACTAATTACGTTCAAGACCTTATCACCAATGACAAGCTTGACTAAGATAATACATTTTAGCAAAATTGGATTTGTGATCACATTATCTGATATAAATATAAGATTGGTTTCTAAAATAAATCTAAAATAACTGACCTTTTGCATTGTGTCTGTCCTATTTTCTGAAAATAATAGTATAGCCATTTCATCAGTTCTTCCTAAATTAATTTCTATTCGAATGCCTTATTGCTTCATGACTAAACTGAAGTCTCAGTTCCTGTTGCCAAAGTTTTCAATATATCAATGATTTGATTTTACTTGTGTTTCTTTTCACAGTAAGCTATAAACAGCAAAACAACAACTCAAGGAGTATTGTTGTCTCTGAAGCCTAAGCTCAATATCAGTGGAGCAATGCCAAGCTAAAACTCGTCGTCCACAACTTCCTGTTCCAGTTGAGAAGAGAACCGGACCTTATCACCTCATTTCTTCCACCAAACCAAATAGTGTCAAGCAGTTAGCCACACACATGATTCCTAGTAGTGAAATCAAAATTGTATGCATTAGGAATTTAGATCCATACAGTTCTTGTATCGCTAGCTAAATACTCCATCTGTTTTAAATTATAAGACGTTTAGCTTTTCTAGATTCATAGCTTTTACTATGCATCTCGATATATATTATGTCTAGATGCAAAGTAAAAACTATGACTAGAAATGTCAAAACGTCTTATAATTTGGGACAGATGAAGTACATGTTACATCTAGAATAGTGGAGTATTATATAATTATATAATTAGAGTTAAACATAATTTCTTTCTCCCTGACATGCTGACAGGCTCACAGCAGGACACGGCAACACCGTGCTATTCTAGATGTAACATGTCAAACTCTGTGAAACGACTCCTACGGAAAGGAAAAAATGTCCATCAACGTTGCAAGCAGCCCACATATGCGAGCATTTCTAGTCCTTTTCTATTTGGAAAAAAGAAGATAAGACGTGTTTACACCAAAATTTAGGAAGAAAAATATGGAAACTCAAAGCTTCCAGAATTTTGTCATCAAGGAATCGATTAGATGATAATCGGTATCAGCTGATTTAGATGTAATGTCAGAATCGACTATTTTATGGATGACGTCAGTAGACGGCATCAATGGGCTATACTTGAGTGGTGTCAAGGAGATATGTCGGACTTTACGAATAAGAGAAATTGGGGTCCGAGTTATTATTACGTTAGGAAGTTTTCTTTTATTTCAAGAATTATAATAAGTCGTATTTGAGTAGGATTCATGTTTAGGTTCTGGGTATAAATATTATACCCTTGTTATTGTAAAAAAGGACAAATACACAATCAATATAATCTTTCTGGCTTTCGCCATCGCATTAGCAGTAGGAGTACTGTAGATCTCAGCGAGTTCTTCAGCAAACAGGGCTGCATCGACTGATTGACCTCCAGCTTGCTTATAAGTATCGTCATGACTTGCATTGTGCTTGTAAAGCTATATCAGCTAATTGATCTTTTATGAGCCGTAATATAAGTTAGTTATCGATCTGTATCGTAGTTTGTAAGGCTGCATCAGCTAACTGATCTCTTACGAATCAGAATATAGATCAAAGTTATCGATCTTGTGTTAAATAACTTGTTATTTAATACAATATCATCAATTATCGAATCTGCTTAGATTAGTAAGATTTTCCTTGCTGTTTTTAGTTGATTCACCAGTTATCGATCTTTCTATAATTAATGTTTTATTAATTGTAATAAAATCACCCGATTGAGATAGAGATATATCAACATCATATCATCTTAATTGGTCATCCTCTGATCTGGTCATGTTTCAAATCTTATAATTGATGTCTTAATTCCACTAGATTGACTGTTTTATCTCTATTCTAATCAAACATAGTATGTATCTAAAGACATGTTTCAATCTTGAATAAACTCACTGTTAATGAAATCTAATCTAATGACACTACCATAGCTATATCGATTCGGTCGAACCTCACTGGTAGGACTTTAGACTAGAAATTATCGATTAGTGGTCTTATTCATGATCAAGATATGTGCTCTGTTTGTTTGCTATGACTGCATCGGCTATTTTAGCCGATTTGCCTATACTCTCATGCATATAGCATGTTTTTCTTGAATCTGTCAACATATAGATGATTCTATAGATTCTTTGGCTTTAGTTTGTTATCATTATCATAGCTGCATCGATCCGATCGAACCTCACTGTTGATGATAATAGATTAAATTCAAACTATTTATAGATTCATTTATATTAGACAGTCGATTTGTTCACATGTTATACTCTTTTCATCAAACCTATCGGCTCAACACTTTATATCGATCTTGTTCCATTTAGCCGATGATGCTTTCTTATATCGCTTCTTATGGATACGTCGGATATGGAAAAAGTCTACTTAACCCCCCCACCTTTCATACTTGGTCTACTTCACCCCCCAACTATGAAACCGTCTGTTTTACCCCCTGAACTTTCCAAAACCGTCTACTTTACTCCCCCGGGCGGTTTTTGACAGCGGCTTGATACAGTAACAGCGTGTTGCTACAGTAACGATGGTTTGCTACAGTAATGGTGGGTTTGAACTTTTATTTTTTTATTTTCGGTGAATCTTTGAAAAATCACAGTAAGTCATAGAAAAATCATAAAATAAAAAATCTAATTTTGTTGGACTCCACATGAGTAGATCTACATAGTGAATATATAATACGGTATGCTTTAGTACAAAATTTTTACTGTAGCCTTAGATTAATTGAAAAATCTAATTTTGTTTGTAATTAATTGGAATAATTCATAGCTGCAGCTTCTATGGTCCAATTATGGTGAAATTTTTATGGTACGCTAATTATTGTATGCTTGAACTATAGCAAAAATTTCGTACTCATTGGACTATGTATAACTTAGTTATAGATAAATTCTAATTAATTACAGACAAAATTAGATTTTCCAATTAATCTAAAGCTACAAAAAAAATTGTACTAAAGCATACCGTATTATATATTCACTGTGTAGATCTACTCATGTGGAGTCCAATAAAATTAGATTTTTCATTTTATGATTTACTATGATTTTTCAAAAACTCACCGAAAATAAATAAAAAAATTCAAACCAAAGGAACTGTAGCAAATCCACAGTTACTGTAGCAAATCCGCTTTTACTGTAGCAAAACCGGTGTCAAAAACCGCCCGGGGGGTAAAATAGACGGTTTTGGAAAGTCCAGCGGATAAAACAGACGGTTTCATAGTTGAGGGGGTGAAGTAGACCAAGTATGAAAGGTGGGGGGATTAAGTAGACTTTTTCCCGCTGGATATCGACTATTTAGTCGATAGCCTTATTGAATTGGCTATTGAGCCGTACATTTGGAACTTTTTGGTGTGACACCGATATGTTCTACCTTAAATTACTAATAAGATTTTCTCTCCTTGTCAATTGCAGGTTAAATTGATTGGCACGTCGTTGGATTTTCAGAATCAGTTGGTTATGTGTTGAAGCCAAGCAGATCTCTGATTTTATTCCACTCAGATCGTTTGGCTTGTTGTGTGTTGATCACATCGCCATGTTTTTATGTCAACACACTTTTTGACATGCCTAGTGGGACCACAATCGTTATGGCGGTTCACAACAATAAGAATATTCTTATGGTGCCTTATGAAGACTTACCTGATGAGGATAAAGATGTCATTGGTAAAGCTATAGAGAAGTTTAAGAATAAGTGTTTGTTGTCATACCCCAAAATACATGACAATAAAGTTATTTAGAAATATCCACTACCGAGAGTTTTAATGCATAGAGAGTTAGATACAGACGAAGCTAATGATAGACGTTTCTTTATAGAAGCTGTCAACAAATCTGTTCATGATGCAATGCTGAATCATAATACAGCTTTCTTGAATACATTCCACAATACCATGAAGGAGGTGTTTTATGGATTTCCACTTAATTAGGTTGGACCGGCTTATTATAATATTCCACATCCGTTGACTCAGAGAACTAATCAAGCCGGTACTAACTATCAAGAAGCAGCACTAGCTAAGAGTGATGATATCCAGGCAATTTAGAATTCATTTGAGCAAATTCAGGGTGCTAGTATTAATCAAATACAATATAATACTAGATCATCGGTGCAGCTTGTGCAACAGTCGATATGGCAAGTTCAGAATTAGATGGTTAATTTTGGTACATCAGGCCAAATACCACCGTCAGCTCAAAAAATAGCACCATCAGTTCAAAGGATTCGTAGAGATATAGATCCTAATGTTTTCAATCAGAGATTTCAAGCAGTAAATTAGCAAGGGGCTCGACAGATAGATATTCCACGAGGATATCATTATAGTTTAGATTATAATACTCTCAATATGATTCCAAATCTAGGATATCAAGGCACTTAGAATTTTAATCTACAGATGGGTCAGCAATTGCCAAGAAATTCAAACTCAAATGCTGATGAATTATTGCTCAGAGTAACCGAAATGATGAAAAATTAGTTTAGTTTAAAACCAAAAGGGCAAACTTTTTTGTATAAACGTCTATATCTAGAGTGGTATGATTTAGTGGCCCTTCCTACGAATTACAGGCTTCTAGAATTTGCTAAGTTCACTGGTTAAGATAGCAAAAGTACAATAAAACAAGTTAGTCGATATCTTACTCAGTTGGGTGAAGCCTATATTGAGGAAGCGCATCGAGTTCGTTTCTTCTCTTTGTCCCTATCAGGATCAGCTTTCACTTGGTTTTCATCACTAGCGGTTAATTCTATTACCAATTGGAGTGATCTTGAAAAGAATTTTTATACATATTTCTACACTGGGACAGGGGAAAGAAAGATCACAGATTTGACAACTATAAAGCAAAGAGCTAATGAACCGGGTGCTGAGTTCCTTCAGAGGTCTCGAGAAACAAGAAATTTATGCTTTTCGTTGAATTTGACTGATGATCAGCTAGCTGCATTGGTCGTTCAAGGAATGTTGCCGACATGGAGAGAAAAGTTGCTTGGGCAAGAATTTGACAATTTAAGTCAATTGGCTCAACGGGTGGCAGCACTTAATAGCCAATTCCAGAATATACATAGAGATACCCAATTCCAGAAGAATGCTGCAATTACTGAAGTTTATAATCCATATTTAGTCAATGATGATAAAGAAGAAGAGGAAATTGCCGCATCTAAATGGAATTGGGGTAAAAAGATAGTAATGGTTCCAAATCCTTAGGGAAAAGAAGTTGAAAAAAAGTTATGATTTTGATGTTACAAAGGCAGACAAACTTTTTGATTTCTTGTTTGAGAAGGGACAGATTAAACTGCCTACCAATCATGTTATATTACCTCTCTATCAGTTAAAGAATTAGAAGTTCTACAAGTACTATAATACTACTTCTCATACTACTAATGATTGCATGATTTTTCAGCGGCATATTCAGAGGGCTATTCAACAAGGGAAGCCTAAATTTGATATAGCTTAGAAAATGAAAGTTGATGATAATCCTTTCCCAAAGGATCAGAATATGGTTGATGCTAAGTTGTTCAAAGGGAAAGCTAAAGTTTTAACATTAGCCAAAGCAAGAGAAACTAGAACAGTTGATCTAGAGATGCAAATATCGACTGATAAATATAGAGAAACTAAAAGGCGTTATGACCAACAAAAGAGCCGATATGAGCAGGGAGAAATGTCGAGAGATGGTGCGATGAGACCACATGTTACATCTCGAATTCTATTGAATAAATGGCAATGACAGAAGGAGAAAGATTATCAGTGCTGATTAGAAAAGAAGGAATATCAACATCAATAAGAAGAAGAGAGATATGAAAGAGAACAAACTCAGTCACATTGGAATTACCGTTTCTTCAGACATTGTTGAAACGAAGGTTTGAGATTGCCTACTAGGAATAATTGCCCGAAATGTAACGAATAATGTTGGGAGTTTAGGCAATCTCAAGTCAACCACCGGTCTATTCATGATCTAATTGAATATCAACGTAATGATGTGGATCGACGCTTAAAAATAGAAGCATTCATGATTGGCTTAGAAAGCGAGATGTTGATCAGAAATGGGCTGATTATGAAGAAGAAGATGATAAAGAGTATGTTTGGCAGGAAGAACAGTGGTATCCAGGAGGTTTAACAAGAAGTCAGAAGAGGAGTGCAACGCCTAAGGAGCTAAGAATTAGAACAGGCTTAGAAATATAGTAAACCGCAAGTTTGATGTGCTAAACAAACAACTAATAAGGGTCAACCATCGGCTAATATTCAAATGGCTTTTCTTTTGCCATCTAAATTTAAAGCTCCAGCAGATCAAAAAGTTTATTCGGATTTTAATGAATCAGAGTATGAAGAGATGACAACCCAGTCGACATTGATACAACAAGCAATATTTGATAAACTAATTAATCATCGGTATTTGAAGGCTTTATATGTGAAAGGTTTTGTCGATGGGAAGCCGATGAGTAAAATATTAGTTGATGGAGGTACTTCTGTTAATCTGATGCCTTATACTATTTTTCGCAAGCTTGGTAAAGGACCAGAAGATCTGATTGATACCGACATGATGCTTAAGGATTTTAGGGGTAATACGTTCAAGACCAGGGGTGCAATAAATGTTGAATTGACAATTGGAACCAAGACTTT
The DNA here is from genome assembly GCF_019320115.1 of Miscanthus floridulus. Taxonomy (NCBI): domain Eukaryota; kingdom Viridiplantae; phylum Streptophyta; class Magnoliopsida; order Poales; family Poaceae; genus Miscanthus; species Miscanthus floridulus. Next base: position 160,992,760 of record NC_089580.1, read on the forward strand.
GCTCACTATATTCTTTGTCATTGACAGAAAGGGTTCATACAGTTTACTCCTTGGTTATGATTGGATTCATGCTAATTATTATGTACCATCGACTATGTATCAATGTTTGATTCAGTGGCATAGAGATAATATTGAGCTAGTTCATGCTGATGATTCTATGAGTATAGCAACAGCTGATCCAATGTATTGGGAACTAGAAGATTTTGAGTGTTTTTTTGGCAAGCGATGGCAAGGAGGCTTCATTAGAATCAATGATGAAGGCCAACAACTGATCCGTGCAGTCGGCTCTAAAAATTTATTTTAATGGATAATCCAATAGATGGTATAGATGGTAAATTAGGACATGGCTTTATGTCGACCGATGAGTTAGAAGAAATAGATATTAGTCCTAGAGATAGGCCTAGGCCGACGTATTTAAGTGCTAAATTGGATCCTGAGTATAAGCAAGAATTGATAGATTTGTTAAAGGAATTTATAGATTGTTTTGCTTAGAAATATTATGAGATGCCTGCTTTAGATCGGTCAATTATTGAACATCGGTTGCCAAACAAACCTATATATCGACCATTTAAACAAGCTTCAAGTAGATTTAATCCAAATGTTCTTAATGATATCAAGAAGAAGACTGAGAGACTACTAGAAGCAAAATTTATCCGACCTTGCTGATATGCAGAGTGGATATCGAGTGTAGTTCCTGTGTATAAGAAAAATGGGAAGTTGAGAGTCTATTGATTTTAGATATTTGAACAAGGCTATACCGATGGATGGATATCCGATGCCAATAGCCAATATGTTGGTAGATGCAGCGGCCGGGCACAAGGTAATTAGTTTTATGGATGGTAATGCAGGGTATAATCAAATTTTTATGGTTAAAGAAGACATAGCAAAAACAACCTTTAGGTTCCCTAGCGCAATCGACTTATTTGAATGGGTTGTGATGACTTTTGGATTGAAGAATGCTAGTGCAACTTATTAAAGGACAATGAATTATATTTTCCATAAGTTGATTGGCAAGATTGTTGATATCTATATTGATAATGTGGTGGTGAAATCCAAAGGATACAAAGAACATCTGACTGATATGCGGGAGGCTTTGGAGTGCATAAGAAAACATGGTTTAAAGATAAATCCAAATAAGTGTGCCTTTGGAGTGTCAGCTGGACAATTTTTGGGTTTTATGGTCCACAAGAAAGGAATTGAGATTGGTCAGAAAATCATAAAAGCAATTGATGAGGCAGTACCTCCAACTAATAAAACAAAATTACAATCTCTGCTTCGTAAGATTAATTTCATTAGAAGGTTTATTTCAAATATGTTAGAAAGGATTCTGCCATTTTCTCCTTTGTTGAAGTTGAAAAATGATCAAGAATCTAAATGGGGTGACGTACAACAAAAAGTGTTTGAGGAGATAAAAGAGTATATGAAATCTCTACCTGTGCTGGTTCCTCCTCAGGAAGGTAAGCCTTTTAAGTTGTACGTGTCGGCCGATAGCCAAACGATTGGATCAGCCTTGATCCAAGAGTTTGAAGGAAAGGAACGGGTTGTTTTCTATTTAAGTAGAAGACTTTTGGATCCAAAAACAAGATATTCTCCTATTGAAAAGTTATGCTTATGCTTGTATTTCTCCTGCACTAAGTTACGACATTATTTATTATTGGCTGAGTGTACAGTTGTGTCTAAAGCTGATATGATCAAACACATGTTGTTAATGCTGATATTAAATGGGAGAATGAGAAAATGGATTCTTGCATTATCAGAATTTGATTTGAGGTATGAATCGGCTAATGCAGTCAAAGGGCAAGTGATGGCTAATTTTATTACACATCATCATAAACCAAGCATCGGCTATGTGAAACCTATGCCTTGGACATTATTTTTTGATGGATCATCATGCAAGTAAGGGGGTGGTATTGGTATTGTTATTATTTCACCTCGAGGGAAAGTTTTGAGTTTTCCTTTCAAATCAAACCAATAACCATCAATAATCAAGCAGAGAATGAAGCTATTCTTAAGGGTCTTCAACTTCTTCAGGAAGTAAAGGCCGAGTCAATTGAAATATTTGGATATTCACAATTAGTTATTAATCAATTGATCACCTATATGAATATAAGGATGATATTCTGAAGGGATATCATGATGAATGTCGAAAGTTACTTGAAGAGTTTCCCCTTACTTCTCTTCAGCATATTCCAAGAGCACAGAATCAGGAGGCCAATTGATTAGCTCAGAGTGCATCAGGCTATCGGATGTTCTAGGAGATTTTAAGCAGTGAAACTTTGGCTAATGATTAGAGAGTTGAGATAGCTGATTACCTCAGGAATCCTTCACAGAGAGTTACTAGAAAATTGAGGTATAAATCGACTAAGTACGCTTTGTTGGATGATCAGTTGTATTATAAAACAGTCGATGGAGTTTTGCTTAAATGTTTAAGTCAAGAAGAAGCAAGAGTATTGATGGGAAAAGTGCATGAAGGAATATGCGGTGCTCATCAATCGGCTTATAAAATGAAATGGGTTATTCACGGGTCTGGATATTTCTGGCCAACAATATTAGAAAATTATTTTGAATATTACAAGGGGTGTCAGGATTATCAGCGTTTTGGTAATGTTTAGAAATCACATGCATCAGCTATGAACCCAATAATTAAGCCATGACCATTCCGAGGCTGGGGAATTGACTTGATTGGTCAGATTTTTCCACCTTCAAGTAGAGGGCATAAGTTTGTATTGGTAGCAACAGATTATTTTACTAAGTGGGTTGAGGCGATTCCTTTGAAAACAGTAACTTCTAATAATATGGTTGATTTTGACAGGGAGCATATTGTTTATCATTTTTGAATTCCTCAAACCATTACTACTGATCAGGGGACAATGTTCACATCAGAAGAATTCAGAGATTTTGCTGCCAGTATATGAATTAAATTACTAAATTCTTCTCCTTATTATACTTAAGCTAATGGCTAGGTAGAGGCATCCAATAAAATTTTTATTAAGTTGATTACGAAGAAAATTGAAGAGCAACCAAGGAAGTGGTACCTGACACTTAATGAAGCATTGTGGGCATATAGGATGACTTGCCATGGATCAATTAAATCATCACTTTATGAGTTAGTATATGGGCATAATGTAGACTTCCTTGGGAGATTCAGACTGGATCAAGACGTGTTACATTACAAAATGGTTTGATAGTCGAAGTATATAAAAACTTTATGATGGATGATTTGGAGGACTTAAGTTGTCATTAGCTACGCACTCTTGAAAATATTGAGGCCAATAAATTAAGGGTTACAAGGCATTATAATAAAAAGGTTAAGAACAAACAGCTTTGCGAAGGAGAGTTAGTTTGGAAAGTAAGATTACCTATTGGGTCTAAAGGCAACCGGTTTGGCAAATGGTTGCCTAATTGGGAAGGTCCTTATTGGATTAAACGATGTGCGCCTGACAATGCTTATATTTTGGAAACACTAGAAGGGGAAGAGGAGTTTGATAGAGCAATCAATGGAAAATTCCTAAAGAAGTATTATCCTAGTATTTGGATTAATACTAGATAGCCAATTTATTTAGTCATTGGCTCTAATAGTCGGTACTAGGAGGGTATCACCTTTAGTTCAAAAAGAAAAATTAAACCGAAAGGGTGAAAGTTGATACGATATGTATCGCCTATAGAGCAAAAATACACACAAAGACAATTAGATTTATATTTCAGCAGATTAGGAAATGCATTCATAAAGAGAAGCAGAAATTTTATTCATTGATAGTTTGTTCCTAGTACAAACTAATAAAAAACTTTATTAATCACATCCTGGGTGGATGTAATTGTCGATGTTTCACCACCGATAGCCTACCACGGGGGTACCCGAGGCAGTATGTTTGGGCTTCGGCGTATGCTGAACTCGATGGTTAACGCAAGAGACAGTCGATTTATCCTAGTTTAGGCCCTCGATCGTAGATCGAGTAATAACCTTATGTCCAGTCGACGTTAGCCTTTGCGTTGGATTGATTGTGATATGTTGTGTTGTACAATTGTCGTCCTCTTCTCTCAGGAGCCCTGCCCTCCTTTATATAGTCAGGAGGTCAGAGTCCTAGTCGGTTTACAATGAGATTTCCTAGTAGGATTACTTAATAGTTCTACTACTAAGATTACATGGGAAGAATCCTAGTTGGACTAGATCTTCTCTCTCTCTTGCGGGGTATCCTGTGGGTCCCGCATCGACAAGCCCCCGAGCCCTTCATGGTTGAGCTCTGAAAGTCTCGCTTTGCTCCTTCAAGTCTTGTTGAGTAGGAACAAAATGTCATCCGAGTGCTTTCTGGAGTGAAACCTTGTAGCGCTTCTTGGGATCTTCGAGTGGTGAGTGCTTTTTGAAGAAAAAGTACATCCATCTGGTTGTAGCCCCCGAGCCTCTTGCTATTTGGAACAAGGAGTTGGAGGATCTTGTCTTGAAGTTGCTCTGATTGTTCGTTGAAGTTTTATCAAAAAGAACTCGAATATGGCTCGTTCCGGGTTCTTTTTGTCGTAATGTCTTGAAGTGGTCTGCGTTGAGCAGTGTTATCCTAAACGCTAAACAGTAAACAGTCGGTCACCTACCGTTTAGCCTATTATTCGGGCAAAACGGGTGTTTAAACGGGAAAAACGGCCGTTTAAACGGTCAAAACAACCGATTAAACGGAAACGGTGTACCACCGTGTAGCGTTTAAATGGTGTGTAAACGGGCTAAACGGCCGTTTAGGCGAACAGTGGCGTTGAGGAAGTCTTTTGGTGACGTGCGCTTTTTCGAAGAAAAAGTGCACTCATTGAGTGTAGCCCCCAAGCCTCTTGCTATTTGGAACAAAAAGTTGGAGGGTCTTGATCCTTTATGTTGTTTGAAAATTTGTGTTCTGATGTAGTCCCCGAGACTTGGATTATGTCATCATCCTAGTAGTTTTGTGGCATCTTTCCAAAGTGGCCCTTTAGTCTTGGATTAAACCATCATCTGAGTAGTTTCGCAGCATGCAGCCTCCGAGCTTATGTCCGGGTTCTTTTTGGGTGAGTGCAATTTTCATAAAAATTGCACTCACTGAGTGTAGCCCCCGAGCCTCTTGCTTTTGCTTGCAAAAGTTGGAGGGTCCAGATTCTTGTCTTCAAAAAATTCTGGGGCTATGTATCCCGCAGCCCCGTGCTTTCTCTGAGTTCTTCTCTTTAGAAAAGAAGTCAGATGAAGAGTCTTGATGTGTCATCATCATTGTAGTCTTGAGTTTCTTGTATTCTTGGTCCTTTGTCTTTGGTTCTGAGCCTCCGGGGGTAGTTGAAATGAAGGTCGAGCTCCCTAGCTTAGTGTTGATTAAGCTATGATGCTGGCCGAGCCCCCGAGCGTATATCTATGTTGTTTTTTCAGGAAGAACTCGGATACGAGGTCTTGGCGTATTCTTTGATAGTCTGCTGTTGTCAGATGTAGTTGTATGGTGGTGGTTGAGTGTAAATGCCTTTTGTTCATGGGTTGTACTGTGCTGGTATATTCTTCCGAATATTCCCGTCTTCGAGTACTGTTTCCTCTCGCCTGAGTCATCCATTATTGAGTCCTGTCTTTTCACTGTGTCCTTTGTTAGGCTTATTTCGTTGGTACTCCTAGTCCATGTGCGTCGCTCCTTTGGTCTATAAATACTATCTCGGAGTGCTTGTTTTCATCCATTGGACATTCTGTTTAAACCTTCGTGGTCATGAACATGGTAGTTTATGAAGTAGAGCAGCCCTCGGGCATATTTTGTAGTTCTTGTGTGTCTTGTCGTAGCTGGAGGAAGTCTTATGATAGGGATTAGAGGTAGGCTAATCCCGCGATAGCATTGTGCCAGGATGTACGTGGCGGTAGTTGGAGGAAGTCTTGTGATGTGGGCTTCGTTTCTTCATCGGGCAGTTCTAGGTTGATCCTCGTTGCCTGTCCTGAGGCTGTCCGATGTAGATCAATATCATATCCAGCATCACATCGGTCTTGGGTAGACAGATGCCTGTCGGCCTTCTCTGCTCCATGTTGTCTTGTCGTGCTGCCAATTTCCGCCTTGGATGCACTACGTCCGTCCTTTGAAGAAAACAGTGTAGCTGATGGCGGTTTGTCCTTCCGAGTAGCAATTTGGGACACATAGTCGTTCCAGAGCCTAGCCGTGTCCGTGTTCCTCTTTGCTACTTTGCTTTTCGTGGTGTCGAGTTCATTGGGTCTTGTAAGATTTGTAATCTTCTACTTTTGAAGTCACTTGTAATGTAACGAATCTTGTCTTCTGAGTTGTCTTTTACTTTTCTGCTGTGATCCCTATCGTTCATGAGATTACCTAGTTTCTTTCTTCAATAACTGGGTTCCTTTGTTCCTTGCAAGGTAGCCCTTTCTTTCTTCTTGGTTTGACGAGTTGTTCTTGTAGCGATCTGATAACCCTACCGTGGTGCTGGATGGATAAGTCTGAAATCTGCCCGTTGGTTTGTATCGTTGTGTGGATTCGTGCCCTCCATCGTTTTAGCTGCGTCGGTAAATGGACCGTTGCGTTCTCACACTGTGTTTTAACGGGCCTAGTGGGCCGTTTTTATTACTGAAAAATCTATTTAAAGACCTTTCATCTTCCTTTCCTTTGCTGCTCAGCTCCTGCCTTTAAACCCTAGCTTTCAGAAATCTGCCGCCGTCATCATCGCCGTCACCCGAGCACCACCATCCTAGCTTCATCTTCCCCAGTGCCTTTTTGCTTCTGCTAGTTCATGGGAAAGAAGAAAACCGCAAGCAAGTCTCAGGCGACCTTCGTGGACAAGGAGTCATCCCTTTCTTTGATTGAAAACCAGGAGTTCGTGGCCATGAAGGCTGCTCAGAAGGTTTGGCCGGCTCCAACAACAAGCGAAGACCAGCTGCGCGAGCTCGTTAGCGACGACTTGGTCCAAAGCAAAGTCATCGCTGAATGGAGAGTTCTGGGCGAGCATCGGGTTCTAGCTCCGGGTCCTGGTGAGATTGTCCTCTTCATTTTCTTTGTCCGCGCTGGACTTTGCCTTCCTGCTTTCGCCTTCCTTCATCAGTTTCTTGGTTATTTTGGGGTTAGTCTGAACCATCTAACTCCCAATGCCGTTCTCTATCTTTCTGTTTTCATTCATCTTTGTGAAGCTTTCCTTGGAATCCCTCCTTCTCTATCTCTTTTTCGCTTTTTCTTTCGTTTGAAACCTCAACCCCGCCGTGAAGAAACTAGCGTTCTTGGTGGTTGCGGGATTCAGTTTCGCCAGGGCCTCAAGATTAAGTTTTTTGACTATGACCTGGTCGATTCTATAAAAGATTGGTGTGCCGAGTGGTTTTATGCTGCCAATTTGATCCCTTCCCTCGTCGTCCACTCTGGATCTGGTCCTATGGTGAATAACCGATGGGACAAGAAGCTTGAGTCACTTGCTAAGATTCAAGTGATCCAGCCACTCCTTGATAGGATTAGCATGCTGAAACAGCAATGTTTGACTGGCTTCGGTATTGTTTCGAGCTTTCTTTGTCGCCGGGTTTAGCCTTTGAAAGAGCAGGAGCATCTTGGCTTTGAGTATTCTGGGGCCGAGGATCCTTCACGCATGGTCCCAGCTCTTGAGCTGACCGGTGAGGAGGTACTCGAGCGTCTCCAGAAGATGCTGAAAGGAGTGAGCGTCATTCCTCCTGCTGTCTCCGAGTTCTCAGCCAACAACCCGCCCCCAACTGTGAGTTGTCTATATTTTTGTTTGAGTACTTTATGTACTCTTGCTGCATCCATTTTTGCTTAGCTTTTCCTTGTCTTGCTGTTTTATCCTTTTTCGCAGGAGCTTGGGCAAAACTTTGTCGACCAGATCCCCCTTGATGTTCTCCCTACCGTGGCGGAGACTGGGGATCGTCTAGCTAGAACTTCTACAATTAGTAAGTCCCAAACCTCTACAGCCCTTCCTGGGGTTTCTTCCAGATTTGTTGATGTATATGAAGAATATGTTCCTCGTCTAGTCCCTCGCGGTCCTCGCAGTGTCCCAAAGAGGGGGCGAACGGATGGGTCTTCATCTGGCCTGCCTATCTCCAAGAAGCCTCGCAAACCAAGTACTCCCTCAGGTACTCCAGTTGTTGCTAGCATGCTCTTAGGTGAGCACATTTAATACTCTTTGTTCCTTTGTTTTCCTGTTCCTCTCTTGAACCAAGTACTTTTTATTCTTTTTTCAGCAGGTGCTCTGGTTTCCTTGGCTGAGGGAGAGGAGGATGACGAAGTACCCCTCATCATGCGGCAGTGAGTTGTTTTTCATATTCCTGTTGCATTGAATCTCTCTTCTTTGTTTTAACTTTTAGTCTTGAACCTTTTGAAGTAATTGAACATTGCGTATGAGTTCTTCTAGGGCTCCCATGCTAACTTCTTCTGAAGCTCCGGTGTCAAGTTCTTTGGTGGCCCCCATACCGAGCTCTACCGCTCCTCTAGTGCAGAGTTCTTTCATGGCTCCAGCCCTGGCTTCTTCCGCGGCTCCGTTGTCGGTTACCCCGCTCCTGTCGCTAGGTGGTGGGGATGTTTTCGCCGTCATGGTTCCCCCTACGAGGCCTTCTTTTGGCTTCACGAAGAAGAAAGTGGTCGAGTGAGTAGATTCTGGCTTTTATCTTTTTTGGCTTCTATCTTCCTTCTTCTGGTTCTTATCGGTACTTCCTTTTATCACTTTTTAGTGTTTCGTCTTCTCTTGTTTCTTCATCGACTTCTTCTCTGCCTCCCACCATGCCAACGAGTTTCGAGCCTTAGGACTCACAACATTCTGTTGATGAAGTTGCTATGGGGGCTTTAGAGCTACCTAGCGAAGTTGCGGACTTGGCCGCTCTAGAGGTGACTATGGCCGTCGTGCCGGGTCCTTCTGAGGGTTTGACTCTGGCTTCCCCGGAGGTTGCTTTGGTTGCTCCTTCTTCGCCCCAGCCGGCCTCTCCTTCCCCTTCTCTTGTTTCCAGCGGTCCCTCTTTTTCCGGTGACGTGGTGCAATAGTTCGACGCCACCCATCGATTATCAGAGCTGACCACAGCCTGGGGGAGCTTGTCGACCCTCGCGACTTCTTTTGGTGAAAAGCTCTAGGTAGGTTTTACTGCCACTCCTTTTTTGCGTGCTTGTTTTTCTTCTGTCCTTACGCCTTGTTTCTCTTTGCCTCTTTTTACTCAGTCTTTTTCTCGTGATCATTCTGGCTTCTTTTTCTCATCTGAAAATGAGAGAAAGTTGTCTTCTGAGGTGGACGCTCTGAAAGCCGATCTCGACCTTCTCCAGGCTGAGTTGGAGACAGAGTGTCAAATGCACCAAAAGGAGGAGAAGATCCTTCGTGCCCGGGTAGTGGAGACGGAGAAGTAGAGAGATGCCACGGTGGAGTCTGCGAAGAATGAATGCAAAGGTGCCATGGGTTCTGCCTATTTCTTCTTGTATTTTGACTTCTTTTTTCGCTGACTTGTTCTTGGGTGTCTTGTCTAGTTCTCCAAGTTGAGAAGCAGAAGCTCTCAGAGAGTATCGATGAAATGAAGGCTCTTGTCCGCTCCAGTCATTACAAGGCTGAGGAGGTAATTACTCATGCTGAGGAAGAACTCGCCCTTGCTAAGCTGATTAGGCATGGAGCTAACAGAGATCTTGTGCAGGCCCAAAAAACTATTGAAGGCTTGTCTGGGAAACTGGCGATGGCTACTAAAAATTGGAACGTTTTGTGGAAATCTTTTCGTTCAGTAGCTGATGTTCTCCGGACTCCAGCGGATGACGGGCAATCTTGGGCTCAGTTCATTCCTCGGATTTCGACTTGTTTCCAAGAGTTCGCGAAGAAGTGCGCTCAAGTATGTACCAAGAATGTGCTGGCCTAGGTTCGGGTCCTTGCTCCAGAGGTGCCTCTATCCAAGATAGCGGAGGAAGCTGATAGCCAAGAATACCTTGATGCTGTTGAGAGGATGGAGTCTGAGGTTGAAGGTTTAGCCAGTAGGGTTGTAGACAGTCTTAACATTGATATTTCCCTTCCTGATGACAATGCCTGATCCAATTGATCAGCCTCTTGTAATATTACACTCCTCTTAAAATGAAGATTCTTTATTCTCGTTGATGTATTCTTTGCCCGGGTGTGGTCGGATTTACTTGACTTGCTGAGTACTTTGTCCTGTTTTCGTCTCTGCTCAACTCTGTGTGTTATCCTGACGAAATCCCTCAATTTGTCGAGTACTTTTCTCTTCTTCCTCTTTTGTGATCCGCCGAGAACCTTGTCCGCGCTTGGCAAACTTCGGCAGACTTGTTAGGTGTAGATCTTTGCGTTGACAACCTTTCGTCTGCGCTATGTAAAACGACTTGGCATTGAATGTTGCCTTGACAAACTTTGGCATCCGAGTGCTTTCTTGAGTGGCGCTTGTGCTTTTCTGAGGAAAAGAGTATTCCTATCTGGATGTAGAGTATTCCTATCTGGATGTAGCCCCCGAGCCTCTTGCTTTTCGAAATGAAGAGCTGGAGGGTCTTTTTAAGCTTAATTTCGGTCGACTAGTTTTGGTTGTTAGTTTTTAGCTACCCTCATCGGTGGGTTCAAGCGTCTTTTTAGCTATTTTGCTCTCGGCCGGGATGCTCAGGCATGTTTTTAGCCATCTTGCTTCTTGTTTCGGGTGTTAGCTTTTAGCTACCCTCATCGGCGGGCTCAAGCGTCTTTTCAGCTATTTTGCTCTCGGCCGGGATGCTCAGGCATATTTTCGGCCATTTTGCTTTTTGTTTCGGGTGTTAGCTTTTAGCTACCCTCATCGGCGGGCTCAAGCGTCTTTTCAGCTATTTTGCTCTCGGCCAGGATGCTCAGGCATGTTTTCAGCCATTTTGTTTTTTGTTTCGGGTGTTAGCTTTTAGCTACCCTCATCGGCGGGCTCAAGCGTCTTTTCAGCTATTTTGATCTCGGCCGGGATGCTCACGCATGTTTTCAGCCATTTTGCTTTTTGTTTCAGGTGTTAGCTTTTAGCTACCCTCATCAGCGAGCTCAAGCGTCTTTTCAGCTATTTTGCTCTCGGCCGGGATGCTCAGGCATGTTTTCAGCCATTTTGCTTTTTGTTTCATTACAACAACTCATTGAAAGTCATGACAAAAGATGCTGTGGATGAATATCATCTTTATTGATCATGAATATAAACTAATACATATGTTGTCGAAGAATATTGTCCTTCGTCGATTGTGAACGTTGGTCCCTTGTGACTTGCATATCCGTTTTCTCTTGAGTTGTTTTTACACGTAGAATCTTCTTAGCTGGCTGATGTGCCATGTATTGCTGATTTCTCTTCCATCTTTGGTTATTAACTTGTATGTGCCTGGTCCGGTGACTTTTGTGACAATGAACGGACCTTCCCATGGACTGAGTAGCTTATGTCGTCCATCAGTCTTTTATATCCTTCTTAGCACTAAGTCTCTGACTTATAATGATCGAGGATGGGTACTCTTGTTGTAGTGTCGTCTTAAACCTTGTAGGTATCTGGCTGATTGGAGGGTAGCGTTTATTCTGACTTCTTCTGAGCTGTCGAGTTCTAATCTTCTTGTGTGTTCTGCTTCTCCTTCATCATATTGTTCTATCTTTGGTGATGTCCAAATCAAGTCGGCAGGTAGTACGGCCTCTGTCCCATAAACTAGGAAGAAGGGTGAGTAGCCTGTTGCTCTGCTCATTTGAGTTCGTAGCCCCCATACTGCTTTAGGCAATTCTTCAATCCACTTGGCTCCATAGTCCACTAGTTCTTCATATAATCTTGGTTTTAATCCAGCTAGTATGAGTCCATTAGCTCTTTCTACTTGTCCGTTGGCTTCTGGATGTGCAACAGACGCGTAGTCTATACTGAAACCACAGTCTTGTGCCCAGCTTTTGAATTCTGTAGCCATGAAGGGGGAACCTAGATCTGTGATGATTCGATTGGGCATCCCAAAGCGGTGTATAATGTCTTGGATGAACTCGACTGCTTTTGCTACGCTGTATTTTGCGAGTGGTTTGTATTCGATCCACTTGGTGAACTTGTCGATTGCTACAAAGATGTACTCGAAGCTGCCTTTTGCTTTCTTCAGAGGTCCTACTTGATCTAGCCCCCAGCAGGAAAAAGGCCAAGCGGGTGAGATGCAGATAAGATTGTGAGCTGGCACATGGGCTTGTCTTGCAAACATTTGGCAACCTTTGCATTTTCTGACAAGTTCTTCTGCGTCTTTCAAAGTGGTTGGCCAATAGAATTCGGTGTGAAATGCTCTGCCAACTAGTGTTCTTGAAGCAACATGATTTCCACAGCAACCTGAGTGTATTTCGTCTAGGATCTCTTTTCCTTCTTCAAATGAGACACATTTTAGGAGTACTCCTGATGATGCTGCTCTTCTGTAAAGTCTATCTCCTACTAGAACATAGTTTTTGCTTCTGCGAACAACTTGGGTGGCTTCTGCTTTATCTGCTGGCAATTTATTTTCTTTGATATAGTCAATGAAAACTTGGCTCCATGAAGTGTTGATTACCAAGATCTGAACGCCTTTAGCCTGAATTTCATGGGTTGTTTCATCGGATTGTTTGATAGAGGGAACTGATAACTCTTCTATGAATACGCCGGGTGGAACCTTCGCTCTATCTGATCCGAGCTTGGCGAGGACGTCTGCTGCAATGTTGGAATTGCGCAGGACGTGTAGAATTTCTAATCCTTGAAAATGTTTTTCAAGTTTCCGTATTTCAGCACAGTAAGCACTCATGTTTTCTTTGGTGCAATCCCAATCTTTGTTGACTTGGTTGATGACTACTGCTGAATCGCCGTATACGAGTAATCTCTTTATTTCGAGAGTAATTGCCACTCGTAACCTGTGGATGAGGGCTTCATATTCTGCTTCGTTATTTATAGCTTGCCATAATATCTGAAGGACGTACTTGAGTTGTTTTCCTTCTAGAGAAATGAGGAGAACGCCTGCACCAGCCCCACCTAGTTTGAGTGATCCATCAAAGTACATCTTCCAGTGGTCAAGGATTGTATCTAATAAAGGCTGTAGAATCTCTGTCCACTCGGCCACAAAATCGGCGAGGGCTTGAGATTTGATTGCTTTCCGCGGGGTGAAATCGATGTTAAGAGCTCCGATTTCAATTGCCCACTTGGATATGCGCCCCGTGGCATCTTTATTGTGTACGATGTCTCCGAGTGGAAAATCTGTCACCATGGTAATCTTGTGGCTTTCAAAATAGTGGCGAAGCTTGCATGAGGTGATGAGTAGAGCATAGAGTAGTTTTTGTACATGCGGGTACCGGATTTTGGATTCTGATAGTACTTCGCTGATGTAGTATACGGGACGTTGCACTTTATACACGTGCCCTTATTCTTCTCTTTCTATGACTATTGCCGTGCTGATTATGGTAGAAGTCGCCGCAATATATAGCATCATATCTTTGTCTTTCTTTGGAGGTGTCAGGACAGGCGACGAGGTGAGGTATTCTTTAAGTTTTTTGAAAGCTTCGTCGGCCTCTATTGTCCACTCGAACTTATCTGTCTTCTTTAGTAGTTCAAAGAAAGGTAACCCCTTTTCGCCGAGTCTTGATATGAAACGGTTGAGGGCCGCCATGCATCCTCTTAGTTTCTGCACATCTTTGATACTTCTAGGTGGGCCCATTTCTGTTATAGCTCGAATTTGCTTGGTGCTGGCTTCGATCCCGCGCTGACTGACCAAAAATCTGAGTAGTTGTCCTGAGGGAACTCCAAATACACATTTGTTTGGGTTCAATTTCCATCTCCATCTCTTCAAGTTTTCGAAGGTTTGCTTTAAATCTTCAATCATAGTGTCTGGGTTCTTTGTTTTCACCACTACATCGTCCACGTATGCCTCCACATTTTCACCAATTTGATTCCCAAGGCAACCCTGAATAGCAATCGAGAAAAGATAATAGTGTAGATCCTACTGTTGAGTCAACTATCTGGTCAATGCGTGGTAGCCCGAACGGATCTTTTGGGCAATGTTTGTTGAGATCTGTGTAGTCGACGCGCATGCACCACTCGTCCGTGTTTTTCTTCTGCACAAGGACCGGGTTTGCTAGCCAGTCTGGATGAAGGATTTCCCTGATGAATCCGGCTGCCATCAGTTTTGTTATTTCCTTTTTAATTACTACCTTTTTGTCGGGTGAGAATTGTCATAGCCGTTGCTTTACAGGCTTGGAGCTTTCATTAACATCAATTCTGTGCTCAGCCAACTCCCTTGGGACTCCTAGCATGTCGGCCGGCTTCCAAGCGAAGATATCTTTGTTGTCCCGAAGAAAGTTGGTGAGCGCGAGTTCCTATTTTGCCGAGAGGTGAGCACTGATGGTTGCTGTCTTGGAGGTATCGCCTGTGCCTAAGTCGATTTGCTTGACGTCGGCTTCTTTTGGTGGTGCGATGATGCTGGGCTTTTTAGCCGGTATTTCTAATTCTTCTTGGCTTGTCTCTGCAACGATTACGGCTATTTCTTTTCTTCCATTGTCCGCTTGTGCTTTAGCTGCAATTTGGATCGCCTGAACGTCGTAGTCAAAAGCACGCTTCAAATCGCTTCGAAGAAAAAGGATACCATTGGGTCCTAGCATCTTAAGCAGTAAGTATGGATAATGTGGTATTGCCATGAATTTGGCCAGTGCTGGGCGTCCGAGGATTGCATGATATGATGAATCGAAGTCAGCGACCTCAAATTTGATAAACTCTGTTCGGTAGTTTGAAGGAGTTCCAAAAGTAACGGGTAAAGTAATTTGTCCGAGTGGCATGGCTACTTTGCCGGGTACTATTCCGTAAAAAGGTGTGCTTGTTGGCGTGATCATCCCGGTGAGTTGTAGTCCCATTTTCCTTAGAGTTTCTGAAAAGATGATGTTGAGTCCAGCTCCCCCATCGATTAGTACTTTGGTGATGGTCATACCAGTAATAGTTGGATCTAGAACCAGTGGATAATGGCCTGTGTTTCCCACGCTAGTCCATTGGTCTTCTCTGGTAAATTGGATAGGATACTGTGACCAATTGAGATATCTTGGTGTAGCCGGTTTTGCTGTCATAATGGTCCATAGTGCTAGTTTTTCTTGATGTTTGCTTCTGCAATCCGGAGCCCCTGAGAAGATCACTGCTACCGTCTCCCTGGGTTTTTGGAATCCTTTGTCCTCATAGTTGTCTTCATCTCTTTTCTGATTGTCCTCTTTGGTGTTTTTCTTACTATCTTTTCTTGTGTATCGATCATTGAAAGTGTAGCAATTTCCGATGGTGTGCCTCCCATTAGGGTGCAATGGGCAACGTATGTTTTCAATGTCATCATATCTTCTGGGTTTGGAAAACTTCTTTGATTTGTCAGCCATTGCCACAGTATGTTCTGGTCTACATTTTCTTTCTTGATGTCTGCTATTTCGGTGATTTTACTTGTCCAAGTTGTCCTGGTTGCTTCTGTCCGGGAACCTCTCTTGTGTTTTTTCTTCTGCAGTAATCATCTTTTCTACTGTTCGTCTGAATTCTTCATTGTTTCTCGGATTTTCTTTGCAGAAGTCTTGAAATTGCCACCTAGCCATGATTCCGTGAGAGAAAGCTCCAATTACTTCTCGTTCGGTTATGTCATGCACTTGAGCTCGTAGTTCGCCGAATCGTCGATAGTAATTTCTAAGACTTTCACCTCCCTTTTGCTTGAGTCCTTTTAGTTCTGCATGAGTGATTGGGTGTGTAATGATTCCTACGAAATTCTCACAAAAAGCTCTTTGCAAATCCTCCAATTTCAGATAGATCCTGGATTTGGTTTGTCGAACCATTGGAGGGGCATGGCTTCTAGTGCCATGGGAAAGAACAGGGTTTTGATATCGTCGTCTCCTCTGGCTAGTTCAATTGATTGTGAATATATTCTGAGCCATTGCCTTGGTTCAGTTTTGCCATCATACTTGGAGTGGTTAGACGGTTTGAATTTGTGAGGTAATCGTACCAATGCAAGCCTGTTCGCGAAATAGGGGAATCTGTCGTGTGTCCTGGTTTCTTTGAATTCAGATTTGGCACCTTCTTCTGGCCAACTGTCGTTTTGATGGGAATAATCTTGCGAGGTTGTCTGGGTAGGCACCCTACTCCTGGTCTTCCTTGGTTGTTCAAATCGGTGGCCTTGATTATGTTCCTTCCTACTTCCTCCGTCATGGCTTCCACCCGGCCTAAGTCTTTCGAAAGCAGATTTCCTTTGATTTTGATCTTCTTGCTTGTGGGTTGTTGATCTGGCGGGTAGCCTTGATCGAGCTCTCTCTTCATGCGTTCTTGGGATCGTCGATCAGAACAAGTCCTGGAGCTGTTCATACTTCTCATCGGGATGTGAAGTTGCTCCGAGTTCTTCTAATGCTTCTCGAATCTTATCGTAACGCGTATTTGCCGTGCGTCTTCCTTCGACTTCTCGTTGCGATTTTCTTTTGTTGTACTCAACCAACTCTGACTCATATCCGATCTAAGCTTCCCTACGCTGCCTAGCATGGTGTTGGCGCCCTTGCTTCAACTTGTTTTTTCTTTCTTTAGCTTGTTTCTGACTCTCGGTTTCTCCATCGTAGCCCTGGGCAAAGGGTGATATGTTGGATTCTGATTCATCTGATGACCTGACATCGGGTGCTTCTGGGGGGTTTAATGGTGACCGAGGACGTCGAACCATGAGCACTTCCCGTGCGTGAGCCATTCTGTTATTGGTGTTAGTTTTCATACTGTCGGAGTCGCTGATAACTTTAGTAGATGCCTCGATGTCATAGATCGAGTCTCCTTCTTGGTAAGGTAGAATAGCTGTTGTTGTTGTGCCGACTAGTTGGGTTCCGCTATCTTTAGGAACGGAACCTGGCCAGTGGATGATATAGTCTTGCGATGTTATTGTTAGCATGAGACCCTCCTGGGCTCCTGTCAGTGGTATCCCAAGCATTGGTTTGAAAGACCTTTTGATCTATCCCTGATAGGATTTTGCCGTGTTGTCGAGCCCAAATGGAAAAGAACTCGACTTTTTGAAAGAACTCTGAGGGTAATCCGAGTTGTTTTGGGTTGTGCTCTGGAATCCTGCCAAAAAAGAACTCGGTTTCTTGAAAGCACTCGAATAAGACTTCATCTTGGACACGGAGCTTGAATTCGAGTCGGATGCGCGTAGCCATGAAATCTTATTTGAATCGGATATTATGAGCTACGCGAATCTTCTGGTGAGCTGATCCGTCGTAGTTGTCAAAATAGGAAATTCTTCATGCTGATCCGGATCTTTGAGGAGATGGCTTTGGAGCCTGCCGTAGTTGTCCGCCTCATAGATCCATGAGCCGAAGATGAAAGTTGATCCCGTTGGGAAGATCATGTTATCGAGGTCCATTGAGCTTTCGGATGCAAAGTCACCGAAAGCCCCTACCTGGCGCGCCAGCTGTCGATGTTTCACCACCAATAGCCTGCCATGGGGGTACCTAGGGCAGTATGTTCGGGCTTCGGCGTATGCTAAACTTGATGGTTAACGCAAGAGACAGTCAATTTATCCTGGTTCAGGCCCTCGATCGTAGATCGAGTAATCACCTTACGTCCAGTCGGCGTTAGCCTTTGCGTTGGATTGATTGTGATATGTTGTGTTGTACAATTGTCATCCTCTTCTCTCAGGAGCCCTGCCCTCCTTTATATAGTCAGGAGGTCAGAGTCCTAGTCGGTTTACAATGAGATTTCCTAGTAGGATTACTTAATAGTTCTACTACTAAGATTACATGGGAAGAATCCTAGTTGGACTAGATCTTCTCTCTCCCTTATGGGGTATCCTGTGGGTCCCGCATCGACAGTAATGTCCACAATGGCCACAGCCGCATCGTCGAAGTCCTTGATCAACTCCTCGTGCATGTCGAGGTCTTTGGCCATCGGGAAGCCCGGCTCCATGGTGCGGAGCTTGTGCCCGGTCTAGACCTATGCCACGGCCAGGGCCACCAATGCGTCGTGGTGGATGTCGTAGAGGGTGATCTCCTAGACGCGCGCCGGGACATCATGCAGGTGGTTGATGAGTAAGGGGCCACGAGCGTTGATGGCTGTCGTAGCCGCGTTCGCCGCCAGTTGGAGGTTCTCCAACTACACCGTCAGGGCTGACAATCATAGAAAAAAGAAACTGTCAAGACAAAGGTAGAGAAAATAAGAACAGAGGTTTTCTTGGAATCCATCTTACCCGCCACCATGGTGTCGGACTCAGCCAACCGTGCCCAGGCGGCGTTGGTTGCTTCCTCGGTGGCGAGGAGGGTGGCTTGAGAGGCCTCAAGGCAGATCTCAAGCTAACCGTTCTCCTAAGTTGCCTCAGAGTAACAGTCCTTGGCTACCCTCCATTCTTGAAGGAAGCGCTTGGCGTCATCGCCGATGTAGGAGTTAGAGGAGTACAATGACGAATCTGGCACGAGGATGGTGGCAGATGTAGCATTAGAGGGCTCATCGGCCTTGGGTGGAGGAGGAGGAAGCCTATTGATCAAGACAAACCTACAGGCATGTCAGAAGGTGATCTGTTGATAGGAGCAGGAGTCGTTTTGTCCTACCTCATGCGGTGGAGTCGCTGGCTCACTGGCATCTCCTCCTTCGAGAGTTTTCTACCACGCGCTTACCATGGTTGTCCTCGCCTACCATGGGTGCTGTTAGATCTTGGGAGGAGAAGAGGAAACTGCTACAGAGTCTGTGAAGATGGAAGGATGCAAGAGAATGGGAGCAGTTGCAAATGTAGATGTGTTCGAGGCTAAAACCCTTGGCTAGTATTTATAGCCATGAAGGCAAGATGGTAGATATCTTGGTACGTGTGAAAGCAACCCCAATTGATGAAAGGGAAAGCGCCGCTTCACTAATATCGAGGGGAATGCGGCATTGATGACTAAGAAGGAATTCAAAGGGATTTGTGATCAAAGCTGTTTTTAGATTCAATTAGGTCAGAGTAAAGTTAGAAATTAGAAATTGGCTAATTCAAATCGGCTCTTCTAGCCAAACCAAAAAGTACCGTTATCATCAGGTTTATGTGCTACAAATATTGGAATTTAAATTACGAGTTAAGAGCATCATGAATTGCTCATAGTGCTTTTAGCTGAATAGTATCAACTTCTGCAATTTGTTGTTTATCTTCTTTGGCTGATCCGGGAATGCTCTCAAGACTGTTGCGAATAGCTTTGCCTTCTTTGACCTTAGTCAACATTTCTTGGTTCTTCCATTTGATAGCATTGGGGATCTGAGTCAAGTTGGACTCGTGATGTTCGATGGTGGCTTTCACACTTTTTAGTTCTTTTTCAAGCTTAGCACGCATAATTCTCAGCTGATTTAGTTCTTGTTTAATTTTGGAAGAAGAATTCTTTAAATTATCAATCAGCTGTGCTAATTCTTTGGCTTCCTGTTTGTTAGAATTCTTTTGGGCCATCAAAGCTTCATGGTCAATCAGATTTCTTTAGGCCTTTTTCACCTTGGGAGTTTGGTCTTTGATATTGGATATAGGTATCAAGGCCTCGGCAAGATTTGGGGTCAGGTTATCCTTGATGGCCAAGAAGATTCTTCTCATTGGGTCTGCATCCTAGACCAAATCGGCTATATTTCTCTCGAGCATTGGTAGCATGTATTTTAGCCGATTTTTTGTCTCATATGATAAAGTCTCTTGGGAAGAAATGGCTGATGAGCTATTCTTGCTTTTGTCTATGTATTCTTCAAAGTTGAAGGGGTAGCTCAGAACTAGAGAATTAAGTGCCTACATGTGAACAAAAGAAATCTTATTAGAAATGGCAAATGGGTTGACAATGAGATGAATGGTGAGGGGAACACAATACCTTTTCTGGAATAGACTCTGGTCGAGGAGAAGGAACAACCGATGATGTGCCAACATCTTTTTTCAACATTTGGTTAAATCGGCTCTGGACTTTTGATGCTGGTGTCTGCAGGCATCAAGAAGTTTTTTTGGTTTATATTTGTTATAGAAGGACAAGAATGAGCATATGAATTTCTTACCATTGACTATTTGCTGAGTTGGAGAATCAATGGTTTGGGTATCAGCATCAACAGGATCATTTTTAACTGTTGGATTGTTAGACCTTTGCTCTTGTGCAGATGTTTTCTCAGGTGGTGTCTGATAAAGGAGAATGATTAGAGAAGAGTGTGGATTGCATAAGATTAAAAGGCTTGCGGAGATACCATGGTAGCATCAGGAGGTGAAGTAGAGAGGTTCTCATCTTCTGCTGTTTTGGGTCTGTCAGAAGCATCGATCATTTCAATTGTAATTGGCTCCTTAGGAGGATTAGCCAATGAGAGGTTGGTAGATGTTGATTCAAATGCATGGGACAACAATTCGGCACCCAAGGTAGATTGAGATGCAATAGTCGATGGCTACAAGAATGGAATTGAATTAGAAGTTGGAATCATCTTAAGAGGGAAGATAAGTTAAGTTACCTGAGCAATTGATGATTTTGTTCTACGAAGTCTCTTCCCAGTGGTGGTTTTCTGAGTTACACCTTGGGTTGCCTTGTGTTTTCTAAGTTACACCTTGGGTTGCCTTGTGTTTTGAAGACTAAGTATTGTTGGGGCAGCTGGGGTTTTCATCAACTTTTTCAGAGTGGGTGTAGTTGATCCCATTTTTTAGGCTGGACATGGTGGATAATATTCTATGGGATGCCCTTTTCTATCCACACTTGGTGGATCAAATTCGGTATCCTGCAAAAGAGTTTGTTAGATGAATTGATAGGAGAACCTGTTGGATAATCCTTCTGAAAGAAAAGTAGTAAATTAACTCACTATCAGAAGTAAATTCTTCATCTAGGGCTAAACAGTTGGGATGAATTGGACTGCGGAAGAGGTGATAGTGTCATTCTTGCCACCAGGAATCAAACAAATTTGAGGTCCATTTATGCAAGCAAAGAGAAGGAAGGTCTAATTCTAGTTGAAAAACTCTAGAAGCTTCCATCATATCACTTATACCTTCTCTTGGCTTTAGAGTGTTCCTGAAGAATAGTCAAGGAGGTAGTTGACCAAGGCCAAATTGACAGGCCACAAAAGAAGGATTGTTGAATTTATAAGTTGGGAGGTTATCTGGGAGAAAAAAACCAGTAGTCATTTTGCTACAGCCATGGCGAAATTCGGCTGGCAGTGCATAGGGTTTGATAATACAACTAAAAATTGCAGCAACTATTTCATCTGAGCAACCTGATTCAAACTAAAATTTAACTAGCAGAACTAGTTCATTGTCTTCATCCTCATCATAATGCAACCAAGTCAGGATCTTTGTATCGAACCCTTTGAAAAAATTCTTGAAAAGGTGGCCTATATCAATAATAATTATTATGGCTGAGACTTAGAAAACACAAGGCAACACCAAGTATCTGTTCAATTACTGAAAAAATTCTAAGTCTCTTCCTTCTTTTCCTTTATAATCTTCAGCAAAGTTGGAAGAAGGAAAGCTCACATTCCTAAGATTGGGTCTTACAATCTTATGCAAGTACAGATTCAGCCACAATTGTATTAACCACCAAGGGCCACTGATGGTATGCACTGGTTCTTTTTTCAGTAATTGAACAGATACTTGGTGCATCAGGTGATAAGCAAACCCCAACAGATATTTTTCGAGGGGGATTTCATTGCTGGCTCCTAGACGTTCTTCCATGTATTTATGATTATAAGTTGGCCCGCAAGATGACCCACAAAAGATGAATTTTTTCAGCCACATGTTCAAGAAAGCCACATGCTCTCTTTCATCAACAATCGATCCATCCCCAATATGGTTAGAATATAGCTTGCCCATCCTGTATAGTCTGATATTTTGGTTAATTTCTTGGACTCAGCACTAAGGAAATCATAGGGTTGCATTGATCCTGTTATTCTAAGGCCGATCAACATGTAAATATCAGTCAAAGTGATAGTCATTGGACCGTGACAAAAAATAAAAGCATTTAAAGTGTTGGACGAAAAGTAAGAGGCAGAAATCAGAAGTGAGTCATTCCTCTCCATTCTAGATAGCGAGAGTGTCAGGCATTGATTCAAGTCATAAATTTCCCAATCTCCAGCCCTTTTCTCTGATACCCTACGGAACCAATCCCTCCATCCCTTAGGTATTTTAGGCCAGTTTCTAAAGGGAGTTTTGGTGTTCCAAGAAGATAAATCTATTATAGATTATTTAAAGGGGATTCGGTTGGTTTCTTGATTGGTGAAATCGGATGGATTAGGGTCACCTATGGGTTCAAGATAATAGGCATTAGGAACAACAGCTGATGGAATCAGAATTTCATTCCTCATTTCCTAGAAAGTAATTGGGATGAATTTAAGAAAAGGAATACAGAGTTGTGGCTAACACTTGAAAGCCAGAAGTTTGAAGACATACCTTAGGAACGTGGTCGTTGGTTGCCATTGTAGCCAAAATGGATATGAATCTGAGGAAGGTTACTTGAACGACAGCTTGGTAGAGCAGAGGATTCGCTAGGGTTAAGGCTTTGACGGTGATGGCTTTGGCTGTTGAAGTTTGTTCGAGAAAGAAGGGGAAAGTAAGCAGGCCGAGCGAACTGAAAATGATACTGTTGGGGTATTATATAGAATTTGGCCCGAGAAGTCAGGAGCCGTGTGTTTATTTTGGAATGAGCGGTTGCAACATGGTGAGTAGATAAATAGGAATTTTGGAATAAAATTATTTTTATCCCAAAATTGGGGTCATGTGTTTACACCAAAATTTAGGAAGAACAACGCAGGAACTCGAAGCTTCTAGGATTGTGTCATTAAGGAATCAATTAGATGAGAATCGGTATCAGCTGATTTAGATGTAATGTCAGAATCAGCTATTTTATGGATGATGTTAGTAGACGGCGTCAGTGGGCTATACTTGAGTGGCGCCAAGGAGATGTGTTGGACTCTATGAATAAGGAAAATTGGGGTCCAAATTATTATTAAGTTAGTAAGTTTTCTTTTACTCCAAGAATTATAATGAGTCGTATTTGAGTAGGATTCATGTTTAGGTTCTAGGTATAAATATTAGACCCTGGTTATTGTAAAAAAGGACAAACACACAATCAATACAATCTTTCTGGCTTTCGCCATCGCATTAGGAGTAGGAGTACTGTTGATCTCGACGAGTTCTTCAGCAAGCAGGGCTTCATCGACTGATCGACCTCCAGCTTGCTTATAAGTACCATCACGACTTGCATTGTGCTTGTAAAGCTGCATCAACTGAATGATCTTTTATGAGCCGTAATATAAGCTAGTTATCGATCTGTATCATAGTTTGTAAGGCTGCATTAGCTGACTGATCTATTATGAATCATAATATAGATCAAAGTTATCGATCTTGTGTTTATTTAACATAATATCACCAGTTATCGATCTTGCTATAATTAATGTTCTATTAATTATAACAAAATCACTCGATTGAGATAGAGATAGATCTGTATTATATCATCTTAATTGGTCATGCTCTGATCTAGTCATGTTTCAAATCTTACAATTGATGGCTTAATTCCGCTAGATCGACTATTTTATCTCTATTCCAATCAAACATAGTATGCATCCAAAGACAGGTTTCAATCTTGAATAAACTCACTAGTTAATGAAATCTAATTTAATGACACTACCACAGCTGCATTGATCTGGTCGAACCTCATTGGTAAGACTTTAGACTAGAAATTATCGATTAGTGGTCTTGTTCATGATCAAGATATGTACTCTGTTTTGTTTGCTATGACTGTATCGACTATTTTAGCCGATTTGCCTATACTCTCACTGTCGGTGTAGAAAATGATAAACACGTAAATATTTATAGGTTTATTGTATGTTATGATTGGAGGTGGCCTAGCACTCAATGACACAGGGTTTATACTAGTTCAGGCAATGTGCCCTACGTCTAGTTTGAGTCAGTTGGCGACTTTATTCTTGAGCCTAGGTGCTCGAAATTTGTCGAGAGGTCCGGTCGGACTCTGGTCTGAAGGGCCAAGAGTGACGGGAGCTCCACTATATGCTAAGTGTTCAAGCGTGTGCTCAGTATAACTTTAGAGTTTCTAAAGTTACAGAGGGTGAATCAATGTAAGTGAACTGATCGATCTCCCTGTTGGAAGAGAGCACATCCCCTTTTATAGATGTAGGGGATGGCCTTACAAGCAAGAGGGAGAGAGTACGTATGCTGCTAAGTCTTTTGCTGCCCACGCTGGTGAGTACCAGATGATGGTAGGCGCCCATAATACTATTTAATGTTAGATGCACGTGGAAGGTTACGTCATCTTCTTCTGGTATGGCAAATGTCAGTGCCTGCCACACTGTGGATACCCAGAGGCATGCAATGGGTTTTACCATATTCACCTAGTATGGTAAATGCCAGTGCCCATAACATTGTTGATGCCTAGAGGCATGTCGGAGGAGCCTTACCGTGTTTGTCTGGTATGGGAGTTGATGGCTCCCATAATACTATAGGGGAAATGTCAGCGCCTACAACACTGCTTTGGTTCTGTCATGCCAGAGAGGTTGCAGGGTACTGTCCTGTAGGTGCACAAGGTACGGTCCTTGGTATTGCGGTTGACTTGAATGCCCTACCTTACTTTCTCCATCCGTTTCTAGGTCCTTACTGAGCGGGGCACCAGTTGGAGAAGAGCAGTGAGTAGGGGTTTGGCGCATCCCTAGTTAGAGACGCGGGTTAGAGTCGGAAGTGGTGTTTGGCCTAGCCTTTCGGTCGAAGAGGCCATCCGGAGGTGGGCCAAAGTTGGAAGCGAGGCCTTTCGGTCAGAGAGGCGGGCCAGAGTCAGAAGTGGATGTTGTTCCTCCTTGTCTAGGCCTTCTGGTCAGAGACTTGGATCTCCCTTCCAGCCTGTCGTTTAGGTTTTTGGGTCGAACCAGGAGTTGTGCGCTATTTGCAACATTGTCTGCTGGGCCGAGCCTTTGTTGGGAAGCTGATTCTAATCAAGGGTGGCACAGGGAATGGTTCTATATCTAGAACCCGATGGAGGCACCATTCCCCCTTTCACTGGTAGGAGGCCAGAGAAGCTAGGTAGCTGGTCGTAGGGCCTCACCAGTCAGTAGAAGAAGAAGGTGGAGATTATCGAGGTAGAGCTCTAGAAGCTCATGTGGCATGGCCTTGATGGGGTGCGGGTGTTTCACACCCTCTTTTGCCATTAGGTCGCTGCACTAGCGAAGAGGACGTGGCCGATATGGAAGTATAGTGACCCGATAGACCCTGACCATGTGTTGCCAGAGGAGCTGCCAAATGATGAGGTCTGGAGTTGTCTTGACCGGGTGCTGCAACTGAGGCCCAAGGAGAATGTTGATGGAAAGCCTGGACCCCTTAACTCCTTGGTGGTGTCCAAACTGGTATGCTCCCCTCTCTTTACTCCGTGTTCTTTTCCCCTTTGTTCTCCTGCTTTTTGATTGAGTCACCTATTTCACAGGGACTTGGAGTTTACAAGTCCTGGCCGCACCTTCTGAAGGGGCCGGAGGGTATGGCTCGATAGGCCACCCAGAAGGAGGCAGTGATGCCAGGAAGAAGAAGAAAGCCAAGGAGGCTCAACGAAAGCATGAGAAGGAGAAGGAGATCACCCGACACATGCGGGCTGGGGAAAATAGGAGCGACGTCGATTCAGTTCTCGAGTTGGAGGACCCCATAGAGATGGGGGATGACATGATCTTCTTCGAGGAGGAGGAAAGCTAGGAGGTCATTGCGACCTCGGTAGAGCATCGTGATCCTATAGCTACGTCCGCTGAGGGCGAGCAAGGGGCAAAGAGGCATGGTGATGTTCCTGTACTGAGGAAGCATGCTGCGAGCGCAGATGCCGTCGGCGAATGGGAGGTGAAGCGGATGTGGTCACTACGCCCTTCGGCCATGTCGCTGGCCTTGTCCCTGCCTATTATGGATGTGGTGGGACAAGCCCAGTGGTTGGAGGAGTGGGCTCATACCCACGCATCGTTGGGGCCAGTGCCAGCGTGTGACCCGCAATAGGAGGATGCTCCACCAGCTGCTCCAATCAGCGTGCCCCGAGCTAAAGGTCGAGGTGATTCATAGGTTGTGCAGGAGCCAGTTGGGTCAACTCCCCCAGTTGAAGCAAGGGGGCGTGGGTCATGGCCTAGGAGCGGTCCTTGCCCTGTGGGCCCATTGATGTTGGGTCAAGGCTTCAGAGTCGTACCACTTACATCCTGGTATGCCTTTCTTTGTTTCTTTTCGATCTTGCTATTGAGTTTTTTTTGGAGTATGACTGACCTATGCTTTTTTGATAGCGGTCGGATGCTGACGGGGCTGAGCATCGCCCAAACTCCCATGCAGGAGGTTTGGAGGCCCACCTTGCAGTGTGCCGTGGTGAGCGATGGGGAGAGTAGGGTGGTGGTGGCGGGTCCTTCCCTTTTGGGGGCGGTACCCCTCAGATTGGTCGCTAGTATGGCGGTAGCGGCGGTGATCCCGATGATGACGACGAAGGTCATGTCAGAGATAACCCTTGCGGCCCCTTCTCCTCCAGCTATAGTGGAAGAGGAGAGGGAGACCGGGTTCCCTGCCTCATCGGGTGAAGGGCCACATGGTTCACCCTCCCAGTTGGAGCTGGAGGTGCCCGGGGGAGATGCGGCTGAGGCAGAGGTGGAACGACCATTAGAGGATTATGAGATTGAGGTGGTGGAGATCCCCTCCGATGACGAGCAGATTACGAGGTTGAGCCACCGGTGCTATCACTGGAGCTGGCGATGGTTCGATCGGAGGCTGGTCCCTCTAGCGGGCTAGAGGAGACTGACCTAGAGTGGCCCTGCCCTAAGGACCTGACCAAGGTTTGGTTCGCCCTTCGGGATTCACAGGAGTGTTAGCTTCGGGACATCCTTGGGGGAGAGGACTCGCCATGGAGTTCGATCTCGCCTAGCTGTTGGTGAAGCTTGAGGATGCCTAGGAGCGGGTTAAGTCCATCTAGTGGGTGGTCAAGGTCAACCTATGCCACGCTGTGGCTATGAGTTTCCCACGTTCATCCTTGACCCCTTGGTTTTTTGTTAGTTGCCTCAGCATTCTTGCTTCTTGTTTTTAAAGGGTCTAGAGGAGATATCGTGTCGCAAGTCCTATTTCCTCTGGACGGAGCATGCCTAGATGGCTGAGCTTGAGCGCGAGCTAGAGTCCGCCCATTGTGAGTCCCAAGACTAGGCGACAGAGGTGACCGAGGTGCGGGCGGTGGAGCGGTCAACCGCCGTAGAGCGGGTGCTTGAGGTGGCAAAGGCCCGCTAGGCGGAGACCGAGGCAATGCTATGGAAGTCCATGGCGGACACCGAGGCAGCACTCCAAGGTACCCTGGAGACCTTGGAGATGGAGTGGAGCACCATGCCATCGGAGCAGAAGGCCCGGTCAGAGGCTGACCAGGAAGTGCTCGCGCTCTAGGGCCGGGTGATGGGGATGGAGGAGGTGAACGCTCGGCTATACGAGCAGGTGACCCAGTAGGCGAAGGGACTCTCAATCCACGAGAACACCCACCTCGGTAAGTGTCTTTTCTACTTTTGACGTGTTGGTTTCTTCCTTTAGCTTGATTCTGAGCTTGTTGTCCTCATTCCAAAGCTGGCCAGAATGCGGAGGCGCTGGCCAAGTGCCTTGAAGAGCAACGTGCTCTCGAGGGGAACTTGACCAGATATGCAATGTTGCCTAGCTCATTGTCTTGGAGGTCTTTGGGTCAGCGTCAAGTACCAGTGCGCCCGCCATCCGGCTAGCAGAGGTTCTAGACGAGGTTCGGACCCTTATTACCGACGGGTTGTTCTACGGAGCATTGGTGTGCTGACTTTAGTGGTGACGTACCACCCAAACCTGGACTTCGCAACCATCTACAGTGGGTATGCCGATGGGTGTAGCAAGGAGGACATCCAGTCGCTCGGGGAGAGCTTGCTGCCACACGCAAAGTTGCTGGCCTAGCAAGTCCCCGCTCAGCGGGTGATGGATGGTCGCCGTGCAGACATGGCAGGAAGCGTGCATCAGGAGGACGTCGCCCAGCCTATGGATGGCATGGAGCCTGGGTCAGAGATGAACATCGCCCTACCTCCGATAGAGCCGAATGTCGTCCAACCGGGGAGCGAGCAGCCCGTGCCTTCGCCGGTCGCACCGACAACAGATGCCGCCGGGTAGCCTCAATAGCTTATAAAGTATATGTAGTTTAGCAAATGTAAAAAGTTAAGTTTGTGGGGGAGCCCCCATATAAATGTTCTTGTGTACTCAATCAATACAATCAGTTTTGTTTTTTGTGATGGAATCACTCCGTTCGGGGAAGCCTGTCCCATTCGTTCCTTAGTTTTACCTTGCATAATTTTGTTTTTTTTCTTTCTTTTTTGCACTTGTCTGTTCATCCCGTAGGCTGTAACCTTAGGAGCTCAGGCATGGCCTGTGAGGCTCAGCTACTCATAACCATAGGTAGAGGCAGGGTGCGATCGTTCGGAATATTTAAAGCAAATCTATGTAAGGTAATTTAAAGGAACGAACTATCCTTTTGTTCGGGTAGGAAGGAGTTTTACCATACGATAGTAAATAAAAAGAGAGGTGGTAGTGCACCTCCGTGGAGCCCCCGAGCGACCCAGGCCAAACGTGTTTGGGCCGGGGCGCTTTTATAGGAGCAAACATTAAGTAAACAATGGTACGACTGAATTTTAGGGGGAAGAAACACCGTAGTTGTTCGCTCTTCCAAGTGTTGGTAAGAATGTTGCTGTTGTCGTCCTTCAGTCGGTAGGTGTCTGGTCAGATCACCTCGGTCGCCATATTGGGACCTTCAGTCGTCCGGATCCTTGTCCGCTACGCCCCCTTTCTTGGCTG
Source organism: Miscanthus floridulus (assembly GCF_019320115.1). Taxonomy (NCBI): domain Eukaryota; kingdom Viridiplantae; phylum Streptophyta; class Magnoliopsida; order Poales; family Poaceae; genus Miscanthus; species Miscanthus floridulus. The sequence continues at coordinate 161,021,379 of NC_089580.1, forward strand.
GTGCTTCTTTGCCTTTTCCTTCCTTCGGCCCACCGGCCTATCGCAGAAGGCGTTTGAGGAGCTCATAGTCCTTGTAGAGGTGTTTGATGGTGTAGGCATGGTTGGTGCACGGGCTCTCCATGAGCTCGTTGAAGTGGTCCAGAAGGACCTGCTGGGGCTGCTTGTCCGTGTGATCAGCCATGGCGACCAACACAGAGTTGGCCGGTCGGCAATGATCTTTTTTGTTCTTTTTGCCCCTCTACGTGGAGGGGCCCTTGTCCTGATCCTCGCGCTTGGCCTTTCATTTACATCGGCCTCCATTAAAGAGTTGCGGGAGCGATGCTCGCTGGATGCGTCGGGCAAAGGCCCGTGGTCCCAGGCCATCCGAGCTAGGACTCTGGTCATTCAGCTGGTGACTGCACCAAGGGTGTGTTTCACCACTCCTCGCGATAGTCCGACCGGGGTCTATGTCGCCTGCCATCACTACCACTCGATGGATGCCATCATCACACCAGTACTGACGCCGGTTGCGGATAAAGCTACGAGCGTCCTGGTTCGGCCTGAGTCGCTCATGTATAGGTGGTCGGTGTGGAGCGAGCGCCAGGTCAAGCCAGGGCGTAGATGCGTCTTCCTATGCCGCTCTCGGCGACTGTAGCGGTGTGTGGGTGGAGCAATTTGTTTGGTGCATCCCCACTCCCCTAGTGGGGAGAGAGGCCTGAGTCAGTGTCGTGATGCGGAGCTCTCTGCCTATTGAACGGTGGTGGTTTCCACCAGTGCCCGGAGGTTCTGGTGGATCGCCTGTTCCTGGGGGTCATTCGGCTCAGGAAGGCCACGCAGAAGCATTGCTGGAGCGGCGATGTTCTGGTCAGCTCGAGCGAACTGTGTTGGATCATTCCCCCCATCTATGATGTTGCGCTGGACCTGGCGGCGCGACCCTAGGTGCCCCTCACCAGTTTATGTGCATGGGGCACAGTGTGGTGAGCCGAGGGCGTTGGCGCAGGTGGTGGCAGTTCTACCGCCGTTGTCGTAGCTCCTCGCCATGCTCTCATGTGAGCGCAAGGGTCCCCGCAAGAGGGTCTAAAGGGGTGTTAGTCTTCAAGGACTCCGCTACCACCAGCGGCTGTCCTGAAGCATCTGCCATAGCGCACTCCCAAGACAAACGATGACTAGGTGCCATGTCACCGATGCTAGAGTCGTCACTCTCAACATCATCATCCATGAGGTTGAGGAAACAGGTGGGAGCATAGCTCGCCATCCCCACAAATTTGGATGTGAGAGGGGGTAGCGTTGGCATCCTTTGGAGCCCCTAGGTATACGCATCCATGGGGGACGCGAGACCATAGGGGAACCGGTCGTATGGCGATCATGGCAGGGACAACGGGATCCCTCTAGATAATCGGTGGAAGATAATGAATAGCGAGTAAATAACAGCAAGTACATTACTCATAGCGGGGTTTGAGTAGAGCATTTGCTCAGAATGAAGCGCGGGCGCTTCGTCGTTGAAGTTGTTGGGTGTCCCAGAGCCGATGGGGGGCGCCCCTCTAACGGGCGCCGGGATGGTTGCCTCCTCATGGAGGTGCAGTATGCTGAACCAGTCAGCGATGAAGTCCAAGCTTCCGAAGTGGAAGGCCTGGGACAGCTCAAAGCCAGGTGGAATCCGCATCAGAGCAGGTGAGAGTGCAGGAAACTCCAGTGAGCCAAAGCGAATCGTATCGCTTGAGCCCGCCATAGCGAAGGTGGTAGAAAAATGGGCTATCCGATGACCAAAAAGTGTGAACGTACAACGTCTTCCCCACGGATGCCACCAACTGTCGGTGCAGCAAGTGACCAACACGTAAATATTTATAGTTTTGTTGTATGTTGTGTCGGTGTTTTGGACTGGCGGGCCCTCAACCAACTAGTGAAAATGTACTACATGCCCCTAATCCTGGATGGTGATGCAAAGAGACACAAGGTTTATACTGGTTCAGGCAATAGGTGCCCTACGTCTAGTCTGAGGGATCAATCTTGTATTCCTTGCACCGAGGTGCTTGTAGTAGGGGTTTATAAGCAGGGCAAGAGAGGGAGCTAATCCCAGGTCTCTGCATGGAGCGGTGTGAATTGCTTGAGATGTTGATCTCAGGCAGTGTGGAGGAATGCGCGTATTATAGAGTGTTGCGCGTTGCTTGCGCATGTGTGTGTTTGAACGCGTCTATGTTCGTCTATGCGTGAGTTCATGAACCCATGAGCTCATTCCTCCCTAGAAACGGCCCTAGTCACTCCCTTTTATAGTTGAAGGGGGGACAGGGGCGATACATGTGTTTGCTACGTGGCATCTTGTGAGCAGAGGTGGTGTGTCCGAGCCCTGTAGCTTGCCACTGTGGCGGCATGGTCGACAGAGCGGTCTTGTCCTTGATGCACTAGAGCGACGCGCCGATCACGCCCGATCCTGTGCAATGTGGGAGCTCCAGTGATAGCTTGACGCAAGGCATGGCAGACGACGTGCCGGTCACTGTATGTCAACAGCATAGAGAGCCGAGGCTCAGTCGGTGCAGAGGCCGAACCATCGTGGGGGGCTCGGCGGGTGCGAATCCCGAGGCTACCGAGACCCTAAAGCAGATTGCCAAGGCTCAGAGGGAGCAGTTGGTCCTGTACACTAATTCTGAGGCTACAGGGACCCAAATTTGACTCCCCATGTCGCGCTGTCTTTGGAGCAAGGGTTAGGTAGCATAGTGCAATATGGGTGTCAATCACGGGCACAGTGCCAAGCATAGCGGCCGATAACCCCTACCCCATCCTGTCCCGAACGGCATGGTGTTGAGGCGACTCCCATCCCGTCAGTCGCTCCACTATGTCGAGCTGTTGTTCGGCTGACGTCGTGGGAGTGGTTGGTCGCGTTAGTTGGACATGACATTTTGTCGGGGAAATCGGTCGAGGCAGAGGTGATGGGGTTGTCACTGAGTCGACCTCGAGCGAGGCGAAGAATCGGCACCTCATCCGAGGCTTTACGTGTGGGCCCTTGAGTGAGACGGAGAATCGGTACCTCGTCTGAGGCCTTACATGCGAGGCCTCGAGCGAGATGGAGAATCGGTTCCCCATCCAAGGCCTTACATACGGGGCCTTGAGCGAGATGAGGAACCGATACCCCGTCTGAGGCCTTACATGTGAGGCCTCGAGCGAGGCAGAGAATCGGTAGCCTCAGACAAGGTGGGGGTTAGCCAGTAGTTGTCTCTTGGCTTTGATTTTTATTGGGTCTAAGCGATTTTTTTAGTTTTTACTTAGGGGACCCCTTTTTATGGTACCCAACAGTAGCCCCCAAGCCTCGGGGTGAGTGTGAGCGCTCTCCCTAAGGTTTTGATGAGACTTGGCTCGCGGCAGCTCCTGGCAGGATGGCGTTTCGTACTCGAGGCCTCGGTGGGTGCGCATGAGTGCACCCACTGGGTGTAGCCCCCGAGGCCCTAGAGGAGTGGATTTATTCCTTTAGAGGCTTTTCTCGTGTTGAGCGAGGGGTTTTATCACATTTGCCAAACCTCTGAGTGTGAGTTCGGGTCGCTGGGTCTCGTCTTGGTTGTAGGAAGAGCCCCTGAGCCTCTGCGCAGAGCAAGAGGGCAATCAGGAGTTTCCCTGTCTTTTTTGTGTAGCCCTCACGTATCCTTTTTGTTCGGAAGGAGGGGTAGAGAATGCTAGGCTACCCTCGGTGGGCGCTAGCAGTGACACCTCCGGTGAGCTATTATTGGGTAAGTCCAAGTGGAGGCCCATGCCCCATTCAATAAGGGTCAGTTGGTGGTCTAGAGATGCACACCAAAAGTACTAGAGGGCTTCCCTAGTGGGTCCTAGGGCCTTTCGATGGGCCCTGGGGGGCTCGGTGCCTCCCTGCGATGGGATCCCATTTAGAGACCTCCCTGCTAGTCTCATACCTGACTTTGGGCATCCCGAGCGATCGCTTGCTCGGGCCTCGGCCATATACAGGCTCGCCCATAGTCATCCCTGACTTTGTTGTCCTAGGGTGACTATCAAGACCTTCGGGGGCCTAGCCTTTGAACACCTGGACCGTAACAGGCTTGATGCCCTTTATCGTGTTTTGTTGAGCCCTCGAGTGCAAGCTTAGGTTGCTGCTCTTTGACCTGGTTGCAGGAAGAGCCCCCGATCCTCTGCTCGGAGTAAGAGGGTGATTATGTGTCTCCCTGTCTTTTTTATGCGACCCTCGCGCATCCTTTGTGTTCGGAAGGAGGGGTTGTTTGCTGAGCCCTTGAGTGCGAGTTTGGGTCGTTGGGTCTCGGCTTGGTTGCAGGAAGATGCCCCGAGCCTCTACACGGAGCGAGAGGGCGATCAGGAGTTTCCCTGTCTTTTTTGTGTGACCCTCGCGCATCCTTTTCATTTGGAAGGAGGGGTTGTTTGCTGAGCCGTCGAGTGCGAGTTTGGGTCACTGGGTCTCGGCTTGGTTGTAGGAAGAGCCCTCAAGCCTCTACACGGAGCGAGAGGATGATCAGGAGTGTCCCTGTCTTTTTTGTGTGACCCTCGCGCATCCTTTTTGTTCAGAAGGAGGGGTTGTTTGCTGAGCCCTTGAGTGCGAGTTTGGGTCACTGGGTCTTGGCTTGGTTGCAGGGAGAGCCCCCGAGCCTCTACATGGAGCGAGAGGGCGATCAGGAGTTTCCCAATCTTTTTTGTGTGACCCTCGTGCATCCTTTTTGTACGGAATGAGGGGTGGAGTATGCTAGGCTAGCCTCAGTGGGCGCGAGCAGTGACACCTCCGGTGAGCTATTATTGGGTAAGTCCAAGTGAAGGCCCATGCCACATTCAATAGGGGTCAGCTGGTGGTCTAGAGACGCACTCCAAAAGTACCAGAGGGCTTCTCTAGTGGGTCCTAGGGCCGTTCGATGGGCCCTGGGGGCTCGGTGCCTCCCTACGGTGGGATCCCATTTAGAGACCTCCCCACTAGTCTTGGACACGACTTAGGGCATCCCGAGCAATCGCTTGCTCAGGCCTCCACCATGTACAGGCTCGCCCATAGTCATCCCTAACTCTGTTTGCCCTAGGGCGCCTATCGAGACCTTCGGGGGCCCAGCCTTCGAACCCCTGGACCGTAACGGGCTTGGTGCCTAGTTCCTTCGTCTAAAAGGAATCAGGTGGGGGATATTGCCCTCGCATCGGCTGACAACGGTAGGTGCGCCTTTTGAGACGGTTTCTCAGGGAGATGGAATGGTGCCTACCATCACTGTGGTCGGATGCGATGCGATGTCAGCGGATGGGACATTACTGTGCGTGCACGATTAATAAGGAAAAGGTGGGCGCATGGGTGGTTTAATCGGATCCAGATTAACTATGCTAGATCTGAGGGAAACTTCCCCGATTTTGTCACCTGTCCATTTCACCCCCTTCCCGCATAAATACGTAACGAGCCTCACCCCTCTCCTCCTTACCTTGCTTGCATTCGTCTTTGCTACCCTCAAGCCATTGCTAGGAACAGAGAGCGTCGGGGAGAAGAAGGGAGAGGGGGGGGGGAGAGAGCGAGCCTTACCACCGTAGCCACATTGTCCACCACGCAATGGCCGGCGGCGCTATTGTCCTCTAGACAGATCCTTGGGGTTCGTCTGACATGTCCATGGAGACGCTGTAGTCGCTCGTCGACAACGACCTTCTCCGCCCGGTTACTGACCCCAACAGACCGGAGTGGATTGCTCCGGGGGGCGAGCTGGAGCCAAGGCCACGCAATGGCTACATCGTGAGCTTCGTGTCCTTCCACGAGCATGGTCTCGGCCTGCCGGTGGATCAGTTCATGCGGGCGCTCCTGCACTACTATGGCGTGGAGCTCCACAACTTCAACCCCAACTCCATCACACAGCCGGCCATCTTTGTCGCCTTCTACAAGGGGTACCTAGGCATTTCCCCCCACTGGGAGCTATGGCTCCACCTTTTTTGGGTGGGGCTCACCACCAAGCCGACGGGCATGGTAGGCACGCGGAAGGTGATGAGGGTAGGCGGCTGCACTCTCTAAGTGCGCCAAGACTAGCAGGTCCTCTACATCCTAGCCTAGCTCGCATCATCCAACCATTGCTGGTACAATAGCTGGTTCTACCTCCGCAACGATGACGGCGGGCTTCCCCCTATACCGGGTGGGTCATGGAGAGCTAGCCGGAGAAGTGGAGGTACGGCGTCCCGGTGGTCGACTAGCCCAAGCTGTAGCTGCTCCTAGAGGGACTGGAGAGGCTATGCAGTCGTGGCCTTACGGCGGCTATGGTCGTGGCGGCCTTCCACCACCGAAGGGTGCTGCCATTGATGGCTCGGCGGCAGCGCCTATTCGACATGACACCAAATGAGCCGATCGAGGGCGTCTGGATGTCCACCGTCGCCCTCTCCGACGAGGAGATTCTATGTTGGGTGAGAGAGATGGTGGAGGGACGGCTGAGGAGCGGTGGTCTGACCCCATTCGTGATGTGCCCATCACGGGGGTACCTCTCTCCAGTAAGTGACACGCTGCTGCGGCCCCCAAGGCCTCCTTGCTCCTCACACTTTCCTATTCCCTTATTTTTGTTCACCGTTCCTACAGGGGATGAGGGATGTGCGAGCCTCCCCGCCGCCCATTCCTGAGGACGTAGAGTGGCGGGCGGTGAACCGAGCGCACGCTGAGGCACAGAAGAAGTGGAAGGACGCCGAGGAGGCAAGGTGCAAGAGGAAGACCCTTGAGCGTGAAGAGCTAGAGAAACGTCCCTGGCATCAGAGGCATGAGGGTCTCCTAGTGGAGCCATCTCTGTCACCATCGTTGTCGGATTCCTTGAGCGATGACAATGAGAGCGAGGTGGGGTAGGGTATCCTAGACCATCTCCCTGACATCAGGGGGTCGGTGTTCAGGGCGTTGGTGGGTAGCCCAGTGTCTCTAGGAGGAGGACAGGACGCCTCGGGGCCGGTGATCGCCCGCCCCAGGGCCGAGGCCGACGCGCCCAAGACATGGGTGTTAGGGAAGCGCGCTGTCAGCCTGGTGGGCTCGACGGCAGAGGTGGAGTTGGTGGCAGTGAGGGCGACACGACCACCTCTACAGAGGGTCGGGGGGAGGGGGCGCTAGAGTCCGGCGAGGGCCGACCGGCACCGGCGGACATGGAGGCCATGCCTCTACCGCCGCCACCGCCATTGCAGAGGATGAGGGACGCAGTGCAGAGGTGGTTGTGTCCCCATTTGAGGTAAGTGGTTTGTCGATGTCTGCAGCATCTCCCGCTCATCCCTTGGTCATATGCTGATCTTGTGAGTGCTTTACCCTCAGCCGGAAGCGTCAGGCGGAAGTGCCTGCCCTGGCGCCATGTAAGGTGCTCAAGGTGAGCACCAACTCCACCGCCCAATGGGTGATGGAGGCGCAAGCCACCATACAGCGTGGCGCGGCCTCGGCTAGGGCCGACCCGAAGGAGCCGGACGCCCAAGGAGAGGCTACCAAGGTGGCCTCGCAGTGAGCGGGGGATGAGGCGCCTACGTCCCTTGAGGCCAAGGCCCATGAGTCAGATGGGGCCGAGGCGCCCTCAGTCGCTGAGGCCACTGAGGGCGAGGCTAAGGCCCCTAAGACCTTTGAGGCTGAAGCGATGGAGGCCGGGGTGTCTAGGACCACCGAGGCTGAGGTAGCGGAGGTCGGAGCCCTCGGGACCACCAAGGTCGAGGCAGTGGAGGCTGTCGTGGGCGCGGCGGAGCCAGCGGCCTAGGAAGTAGAAACGGAGGTGGGGCAAGCCTCAGTACCACCCCTAGTCCAAGGCCCACTATCGTCGCAGGGGAGCGCCCTAGAAGCGGAGGTTCATTCGATCTCCTCTGACGATACTTCCTAGGGGAGGGAGGCGGTAGATGCCAAGGCGGCTAGCACCGCGGGGCAACCAGCTCCAACTTCTGGCAAAGGAAGCTCGGCCCTCGTGCGGGTACAACCTGAGCCCCGTGGGTGGGATCACCCACGTGTCCTGTGGTTGAGCTAGGACGACCCTGAGGGGGAGCCTCTATTTGCCCTCGAGGACATGACCGAAGGGGGGTCCTAGAGCTCTTTCGAGCAATACTGCCATCTGGCGGAGCAGTCGCTATAGATAGCGCTGTTCGTTATGGCTGACGATCTGCTCAGCATTGCCCAAGTGCGTGTTTTCTTTCTCGGTGCTGTGTCATCTTTTTCCTGAGTTTTCTCGCATTGCTTGATGTCTGTTCTACCTATCCAGGAGCTCAAGGCCTAGTCCCTCGGGAAGTTGTTGTTCCTCTGGTGGGAGAGGGGTGTCTAGGACTAGCTTTGGCAGCAGAAGGACTTGCTCGCCAACGCCGATGAGCTTCTGTCGATGCAGAGTGCGGAGGTGGAGGACCTCCACCTTCACTGTGCTGATATGAAGGCTGAGGCGGCCACGGCTCAGGAGCAGGCCGCCCCTTTGGCGGCACGGATTAAGGAGCTGGAGGAGGAGCTGACCTGGGTGGCCAGTGAGCGGGATACCATCAGGTCCTAGGCTGAAGAGGCGACGGCCTCTGCCAAGGCCATCGCTGGGTAGCTAGGTGCAGAGCAGGGCGCACACCTATTGACGAAAAGTGCCCTGGCCGAGGCTTTAGTCTGGAAGGGAAAGGCCGAGGGTGAGTCCTGTTCCCCTTGTTTTATTTGTTTTTCTTGCGTTCGACCGCTAACTCCCCGGTGTGATGTAGAGCTGGAGAAGGAGGCTTCTAGGGTGGCGAGGCCTCTCAGGTCGAGGTCCAGCGCTGGAAAGAGAAAGCCAAGGGTGAGTCCCATAGGCCTTCACCCCTGTTTGGCATATTTTCTTTTGCGCTTAACCCCATCCTACTTGTCTTGGCGTAGGGTTGGAGAAGGAGGTCTCCCGGGCAGCTAAGGCCTCTATTGAAGTGCAGGCGGTGCTTGAGGCCAACATTAGGGAGCACAACGCACTGTAGAGCGCCGCTCGTACCGCCTGCGAGGCCCTAGAGGTGGAGGGGGTCAAGTCGGGTAGCTCCCTTAGGAGCCGCTTGATCGCGTTGCGCGGCCAAGTGCGCGAGCGACTTCGGGGGGTGCTGCACACAAGCGTCAAGCGCGCCTTGGCCATCGTCTCCTCGCACTACGCCAGCATTGACCTTGAGGTTGTTAGTGACGGCTACGTCTTGGCTAAGGATGACGAGGAGGCCGATGAGGAGGTCACAAAGCTGATGGAGGTAGCCGAGGGCCCTGGCGTAGCGCTGGCCAAGCTATTCGAAGAGTGGTTCCTCCCACGCTGTTCGTCGACACTGGAGACCCTGAGCCTTGACCTGGGCGAAAGGGGCCATGTAAACAGATTAGGATTATTATCGTACCATGACGCTTGTGGCCGTCGAGGCCTTTTTTAAAGTACTTATGCGTCTACGCTTTTTAATCGTTTTTATGGTATTTCCGAGCCTCTGCCCTCTTTCTCGTTTCTAGACATATCATTTGCAAAAAACTTCCTCGGAACCTAAGCTGCCCCTTAGGGAAAAAGGTGGTGAGGGAGTGTCGTAGCCTGGAGGCATAGGCCGTCTCATGGCTCAGCCAGCCTTTTGGCCCTGAGACAGTCTTTCGGTCCTTAGGTTCTTTACAATCAATTTGTCAGAGCACGCTAGAGAGTTTGGCGTAGAAATTTTTTCAAAAAACGATTGAAAATGGTGCCTGGGACTTAGGGGGGTTCCCCCCCTTCTAGCCCCTGAGGGAGGCTCGGTTCTGTAGAGGCAGAGCTGAGTTTTGTTCGAGCCCCGTGGTGGGCACCTCTACAGAGACAGAGCCGAGTCTCCCTTATAGCGTTGTCATAACGCTGATCCCCTATTGATAGGTTCGGGGGGTTTCTCAAAAAATTAGAATAACTAAAGAACGCTTCTTTAATGTATTTCGAGAAACAATGTATACAATACTTGGAAATTTAAGGGTAGAAGCGATGTAGCTGTTCTATGTTCCAAGCATTGGTGAGGATTTTGCCCTTCTCGTTGGCTAGCTTGTAGGTCCCGGGCTTTAGCACTTGGGCGACGATGTACGGGCCTTCCCATGGCGGGGTCAGCTTGTGGTGGCCCTTGTTGCTCTACCTCAGTCTTAGCACTAGGTCGCCCACCTTCAGGTCTCGGCTTTGAACGCATCGGGCTTGATAGCATCGTAGGGCTTGCTGGTACTTGGCCGAATGTAGCATCGCAACATCCCGGGCTTCCTCCAGTTGGTCGAGGGCATCTTCGCAGGTAGTGCGTTGCTTTGCTTGTTGTAGGCCTGTAGCCTTGGGGAACCGTACTCCAAGTCAGTGGGGAGGATGGCCTCGGCTCCATAGACCAGGAAGAATGGTGTGAATCCCATGGCTCAGCTCGGAGTGTTCCTTAGGCTCCATATGACTGACAGGAGTTCGGCAAGCCATTCCTTGCCAAATTTCTTCAACCGGTTGTATATTCTCGGCTTGAGGCCCTATAGGATCATGTCATTGGCACGCTCTACTTGGCCGTTTGTCCTAGGGTGTCCTATGGCCGACCAGGCCACACGGATGTGGTGGTCATTGCAGAATGTTAGAAACTTGTGGCCAGTGAATTGTGTCCCGTTGTTAGTGATGATGGTGTTTGGAACCCCGAACCTATGGATGATATCAGTGAAGAACAGCACCGCTTGCTCAGATTTGATTCGATTAATCAGATGAGCCTCGATCCACTTGGAGAACTTATCGATCGCTACCAGCAGATGGGTGTAGCCCCTGGGGGCTTTCTGCAGAGGCCCAACCATGTCAAGCCCCCACATGGCAAATCGCCATGTAATGGGGATGGTTTGGAGGGCTTAGGCTGGGAGATGTGTCTGCCATGCATAGTACTGGCATCCCTCGCAGGAGCATATGAGCTTGGTGGCGTCAGCAACTGCCATTGGCCAGAAGAACCCTTGGCGGAAGGTGTTTCCGATGAGCGTCCGAGGCGCTGCATGGTGCCCGCAGGCTCTCATGTGCAAGTCCCAAAGTAGGGCTTGGCCTGCCTTGGTGGTGATGCATTGTTGGAGGACACCAGATGGGCTTCGCCTGTATAACTCGCTGTTGCTGAGGACGTAAGTTTTGGCTTGTCGTGCAAGCCATCAGGCTTTGGTCCTGTCTGTAGGGAGCTCTCCTCGAATGAGGCAATCAAGAAATGGGACTCGCCAGTCCATGCTTTGGTTGGCCTCGGGAGGCTCTGCGTTGACTTCCATGACCTCGGGCTCGGCCAAAGGGGTCTCGGTGATAGAGAGGGCCTCGGGCCCTGCAGTGGGCTCGACTGGTGGTCCCTCTTCCGTTGCCAAGGCGTAGTTGATGGAAGGCATGTGGAGGTCTCTGGTGAAGACGTTTGGGGGGACCGTGGCCCGTGCCGACACCATCTTTGCCAGTTCGTCCGTGGCCTTGTTAAATTTTCGTGCGATGTGGTTGAGTTTGAGATAGTCGAACTTGTCTTCAAGGTGATGTACCAGCTTGCAGTATGCCTCCATTTTGGGGTCATGATAGTTCGACTCCTTCATCATTTGATCAACGATGAGCTGCGAACTACCTCATATGTCGAGATGCCATACTCCAAGTTCGATGGCAATCTGCAAGCCATTGACGAGGGCTTCGTACTCGACTGCGTTGTTGGAGGCGGCGAAGTGGAGCCAAATCATGTAGCGCATATGCACTCCGAGGGGTGAGATGAAGAGCAGACTTGGGTCGTTGCGGCGACGTAGAGTAAGAGGGCCTCGCCTTTCGCCGGTGGTACTAGGATGACAGGATTGGTGAGCAGTGCCTTGAGCTTGGTGAGGGCTTCTTCGGCCTCGGGGGTCCATGAAAAGTGTTTGGATTTCCTCAAGAGGCGGTACAGAGGCAAGCCTTTTTCGCCAAGGCGTGAGACGAAGCGGCTCAGGGCCGTAAGGCATCCCAAAACCCTCTGTACTCCCTTGAGGTCTCGGATTGGTCCCATGTTGGTCACGGCCGAGACCTTCTCCGGGTTGGCCTCGATGCCATGTTCTGAGACTATGAATCCTAAGAGCATGCCTTAGGGGACCCTAAAGACACACTTCTTGGGGTTGAGCTTGATGCCCTTCTCTCTGAGGCATCTGAAGGCTATTTCCAAGTCACCGACGAGATCACTGGCCTTCCTAGACTTGACCACGATGTCATCCACGTAGGCCTCGATGGTTCACCCGATGTGCTCGCCAAAGACCTAGATCATGCACCGCTAGTATGTGGCCCCTATGTTTCTGAGGCCGAACGACATAGTCAAATAGCAGTACATGCCGAATGGTGTGATGAAAGAAGTCACGAGCTAGTCGGATTCTTTCATCTTGATTTGATGGTAACCGGAATACGCATCAAGGAAGGATAGGGTTTCGCATCCCGCAGTGGAGTCAATGATTTGGTCAATTTGAGGTAATAGGAAAGAGACTTTTGGACATGCTTTATTCAAACCGGTGTAGTCTACACACATTCTCCACTTCCTATTTTTCTTCTTAACTAATATAGGATTAGCTAACCACTCCGAATGGGACACTTCCTTAATGAATCTGGCCGCCAAAAGCTTCTGCACCTCCTTGCCGATGGCCCTGTGCTTTTCCTCATCGAATCGGCATAGGCGCTGCTCCACCAGCCTAGAGCTGGCCTGGATGTCCAAGGCATGCTCGGCGACCTCCCTCAGTATGCCCGGCATGTCCGAGGGACTCCACGCGAATACGTCGGCATTCGCACAAAGAAAGTCGATGAGCACGACTTCCTATTTGATGTCGAGGGTGGCGTTGATCCTTAGCGCCCGGTCATTGGAGCAGGTGGGGTCGATCGGGATGAGCTTGATGGCCTTCGCAGGCTCAAAAGTCCTGGCACGACGCTTGGAATCAGGCGCCTCGCTACCAAGTCGGTCAAGGTTGACGATGAGGGTCTCGGCCTCCACGAGAGCCTCGGTGTACTCGATGCATTCGTCGTCGTAGTTGTATGCATGCTCATACATGGACTTGACAGTGATGATGCTATTGGGGCCCGACATCTTGAGCTTGAGGTAGGTGTAGTTGGGGACCACCATGAACTTGGCGTAGCATGGCCGCCCCAGGATGGCGTGATAGGTTCCCTTGAACCCAACCACCTCGAAGGTGAGGACCTCCTTGTGGTAGTTGGAGGGAGTGCCAAAGCAGATGGGCAAGTCGATGTGCCTAAGGGGTCGCGTGCGTTTCCCTCGCACGATGTTGTGGAAAGGTGCGGCATCACCCTGAAGCTACGACTAGTGAGCTCCAGGAGCTCTAGGGTGTTGGCGTAGAGGATGTTGAGGCCGCTGCCTCCGTCCATCAACACCTTGGTGAGCCAGGTGTTGTTGATGATCAGGTCAACAACGAGTGGGTACTGCCCTAGGTTCAGGACATAATTGGGGTGGTCATCTCGATCAAAGGTGATCGCCTCTCGAGACCAGTTGAGGTACCGGGGAGTAGCCACCCTCACCGAGAAGACCTCCTGGTGCTCCCTCTTTTGCTGGCATGCCATGAGGCATGCTGAAGGCCTACCAAAGATCATGAAGGCGTTGTGCACCTCGGGGAACCCGTTGTCGTTGTCGTTGTCCCTATCGCCGACGTCCCTTATCTTGGCATCATCGCTGGGGATTCCAAGCTTGGCATAGTAACATCGAAGCAAGGTGCACTCTTTGAGGGTGTGCTTTACCAGGCCCTGGTGGTAAGGGCAGGGTTTCTTAAGCATATCGTTGAAGAGCCTAGGGCCTCTAGGGTCTCAAGGATTCTTGCGATCTACGGCCGCGACTAGACTGGCCTCGAGGACCTCCAGCTTCCCTTGGCGACCCTTTTTCTTTTTCTTGGGGAGGTGGGGAGCTGAGGTCCCGGGGGCCTCATCCCTCTGCTTCCCCTTGGTGTCGCTGTTGGGGAAGAAGGCCCCAACAGCCTCTTCGCCCGAGGCAAAGTTGGTGGTGATGTCGAGGAGCACGGCAGCCGAGGTCAGCATGTTTTGGTCTAACTCTCATACCAGGTCTCGGTAGGTGGTGCCAGAGAGGAAAGCCTAGACGATTTCTGAGTCACTGACGCTAGGCAACTCGGTGCACTGCTTAGAGAAGCGTCGGATGAAGTCTCAGAGAGACTCGTCCAGCCTATGGCGACAACTCTTGAGGTCCCAAGAGTTCCTAGGGCGCACGTATGTGCTCTGGAAATTCCCGACGAAGACCTTTACCAAGTTGCGTCAGTTGTGGATCTACGAGGGAGGGAGGTGTTCGAGCTAGGCTTGCACCAAGTCTGACAGGAATAATGGGAGGTTGCAGATGATGAGCAGGTCATCATCCACACCGCCTAGCTGACAAGCCAGGCGGTAATCGGCCAGCCACAGTTCGGGGTTGGTCTCACCGCTGTACTTCGTGAGGTTGGCCGGTTGCTGAAACCGGGCTAGGAAATGAGCACCGCGGATAGCTCTGCTAAAGACTCGAGGGCCAAGTGGCCTAGGAGAAGGACTGCGGTCCTCCCCATTGTTGTAGCGACCACCTCGGTGGGGGTGGTAGCCTCAGGCGGGCCCCTCATTGTCGTGGTGGCGTCGCCTGCTGACCACATCGTGGTCGCCTTGCACCTCGCATCGGTTGTTGAGGCGGTCGTGCACCGAGGGGACCCTGTTGGCCATCGGTGCCCAAGCGGGCTCAGGACGAACCGAGGCCTCCCTATCCTACCGAGGCGGTGCCATGGGAAGTTCCGAGGTGCCTCCGCATGTCGAGAGGCAGAACTTTTGGCCTGCTGCACCGCCATAGTCTCAAGGAGGTCTTAGAGCTCACTATGGGCCTGTCGCCCCTTCGTGGTAGAGGGCTCGGGCATCATCTAGACTAGCATTGCCGCCGCCGCAACATTCTAGCTAGCGTGATTGAAGATAGGGGGTTGCTCACCCCCTTCGTCGTTGTTGATGCGGCGGTTGACGTCGTGAGCCCTTCGCTGGGCTGCTCTGTCATCACCGCGACCCCGCTGCTCTTGCTCGAGAGTGTCTCGGAGCTGCTGCAGAAGGAGTCGGTCTTGTTCAACCTTGGCCTGAAGCTCACGGAGCTGCTCCAGGTCTAGACGTCAAAGTTCCTCATGGGCGGGGTTCTTGTTCCGCGCCGCCAGGGGCTCGACGCATGGAGGTGTGGCATCGCCTGCCCCTTTGTGATGCAGGGAGCGGTTGCCTACCCCTTCGTCCTCATCGCTCGCTCTCAGCATCCTGAGCCCGATGCGGAAGCACTCATGAGTGGGGTCGTAAGTGCCTTCGTCATCGGAGTCAGAGTAGCCAAAGCAGTAGTCGCTCGTGGCTAGGAAGCGGCACATGGCTTTAGGGTTGTGGAGCCCAGAGAAGTCCGCTCCGGCCCACGCCTCGTCCTCCTCCAAGGAGTCAGCATGGGTGTGGGTCGAGGTCGTGGCGTCGAGGTTGAGGGCGAAGCGTTGGTGATGTCCTAAGGGCTCCACGTGAGCGGAAGCGTAGGCGGAAGCATAGGCGGTGGTGGTATTGCCAAACCCAAAGGGGTATGGGGATGGTGCCATCGCCGGGCTTTGCTCCACCGGAGCCGACCCCTTACGAGGTGGCAGGGCAGAGCTTGATGATGGGGCATTGTTGTATGCCACCGACGTCTTTCCCTTGCCTAGGCTTAAGCTGGACAGGTCCCCAACCAGGGACTCTATACCAACAGCCGGGCATGGGGTACCGGCGGAGCGCGGTGCGTCGCCCTGAGCTTGCATGGTGTCGGGGTGGTCCCGCTCGTGTTGTGCCTGGCAAGCGCGACAAGAGAGGTAGCCCGGGCACCATCTGCGCCTGGGCTGCTGGTGTGTGGTGTCATCATCGATCGGTGAGGCTCTAGGTGTGAGGAGTACCATATCGTACTCACATCCTAGAGACATGAACTCTAGGATCCCGAACCAGATCACCGTGTCGAGACGCAGTGGTCATACGGGGTCTGACATCCGGAACTTGTTGGGATGACAAAGCTAACACGCAGTAGTCCCCCTACCTGGCGTGCCAACTATCGGTGTTTTGGACCAGCGGGCCCTCAACCAACTAGTGAAAATGTACTGCGTGCCCCTAATCCCGGATGGTGATGCAAAGAGACACAAGGTTTATACTGGTTCAGGCAATAGGTGCCCTATGTCCAGTCTGAGGGATCGATCTTGTATTCCTTGCACCGAGGTGCTTGTAGTTGGGGTTTACAAGCAGGGCAAGAGAGGGAGCTAGTCCTAGGTCTCTGCGTGGAGCAGTGTGAATTACTTGAGATGTTGATCTCAGGCAGTGCGGAGGAATGCGCGTATTACAGAGTGTTGCGCGTTGCCTGCGCGTGTGTGTGTTTGAACGTGTTTGTGTTTGTCTATGCGTGAGTTCATGAACCCGTGAGCTCATTCCTCCCTAGAAACGGCCCCAATCACTCCCATTTATAGTTGAAGGGGGGATAGGGGCGATACATGTGTTCGCTATGTGGCGTCTTGTGAGCAGAGGTGGCGTGTCCGAGCCCTATAGCTTGCCACTATGGCGGCATGGTCAACGGAGCAGTCTTGTCCTTGATGCACTGGAGCGACGCGCCGGTCACGCCTGATCCTGTGCAACGTGGGAGCTCTAGTGATAGCTTGACGTAGGGCATGGCGGACGAAGTGTCGGTCGCTATAAGTCGACAGCGTAGAGAGCCGAAGCTCAGTCGGTGCAGAGGCCAAACCATCATGGGGGGCTCGGCGAGCGCAAATCCTAAGGCTACCAAGACCCTGAAGCAGATTGCCGAGGCTTAGAGGGAGCTGTTGGTCCTGTACACTGATTCCAAGGCTACAGGGACCCAGACTTAACTCCCCACACCGCGCTATCTTCGGAGCAGGGGTTAGGTAGCATAGTGCAATACGGGTGTCAATCACGGGCATAGTGCCGAGCATAGCGGCCGGTAACCCCTGCCCCGTCCTATCCCGGACGGCATGGTGTTGAGGCGACTCCCATCCCGTCAGTCGCTCCGCTGTGTTGAGCCATCGTTCGGCTGACGTCGCGGGAGTGGTTGGTCGCGTTAGTTGGACATGACGTTCTGTCAAGGAAATCGGTCGAGGTGGAGGCGACGGGGTTGTCACCGAGCCAACCTCGAGCGAGGTGGAGAATCGGCACCTCGTCCGAGGCTTTATGTGCGGGGCCTCGAGCGAGACGGAGAATCGGTACCCCGTCTGAGGCCTTACGTGCGAGGCCTCGTGCGAGACGGAGAATCGGTTCCCCATCTGAGGCCTTACGTACGGGGCCTCGAGCGAGACAGGGAACCGGTACCCCATCCGAGGCCTTACGTGCGAGGCCTCGAGCGAGGCAGAGAATCGGTAGCCTCGGACAAGGTGGGGGCTAGCCAGTAGTTGTCTCTTGGCTTCGATTTTTACAGGGGCTAAGTGATTTTTTTGGTTTTTGCTTAGGGGACCCCTTTTTACGGTACCCGACACATTGTGATTAGAGGTGGCATAGCACTCAATGACACAGGGTTTATACTGGTTTAGGCAACGTGCCCTACGTCAAGTTTGAGTCGGTCGGTGACTTTATTTCTGAGCCTAGGTGCTCGAAGTTTGCTGTGGGGTTACAAACGGAAGGGAGAAAGATAGGGGGTATGAGAGGTCCGGTCGGACTCTGGTCTGAAGGGCCGAGGGTGATGGGAGCCCCGCTATGTGCTAAGTGTTTGAGCATGTACTCGGTATAACTTTAGGGTGTCTAAAGTTAAAGAGGGTGAATCAATGTAAGTGAACTGATCGATCTCCCTATTGAAAGAGAGCGCATCCCCTTTTATAGATGAAGAGGATGGCCTTACAAGTGAGAGGGAGAGAGTACGTATGCTACTAAGTCTTGCTGCCCACGCCGGCGGGTACCAGATGATGGTAGGCGTCCACAATATTGTTTAATGTTAGATGCACGTGGAAGGTTGCGTCGTCTTCTTCTGGTATGGCAGATGTCGGTGCCTGCCACACTGTTGATACCCAGAGGCATGCAAGGAGTTTTACCATGTTCGCCTGGTACGGTAAATGCTGGCACCCATAACACTGTTGATGCCCAGAGGCATGTGGGGGGAGCCTTACCGTGTTTGTCTGGTATGGGAGTTGATGGCGCCCACAACACTATAGGGGAAATGTCGGCGTCTACAACACTGCTTGGGTTCTGTCATGCCAGGGAGGTTACAGGGTAATGTCCTGTAGGTGCACAGGGTATGGTCCTTGGTATTGCGGTTGACTTGAATGCCCTGTCTTACTTTCTCCGTGCGTTTCCTGGTCCTTACCGAGCGGGGCACCAGTTGGAGAAGAGCAGTGAGCAGGGGTTTGGCGCATCCCTAGTCGGAGACGCGGGTCGGAGTCAGAAGTGGTGTTTGGTCTGGCCTTCCGGACGAAGAGGCCATTCGGAGGCGGGCCGGATTTGGAGGCGAGGCCTTTCGGACGGAGAGGCGTGCCAGAGTCGGAAGCGGACGTCGTTCCTCTTCGGCCAGGCCTTCCGGTCGGAGACTTGGATCGTCCTTCCGGCCTGTCGTTTAGGTTTTTGGGCTAGACCAGGAGTTGCTCGCCCGTTTGCAACGTTGTCTGCTGGGCCGAGCCTTTGTTGGAAAGCTGGTCCATGAGGGACCCTGGGTTTATGAACCCGACACTCATGCATACAACATGTTTTTTATGAATCTGTCAACATATAGATGGTTTTATAGATTCTTTGACTTTAGTTTGTTATCATTATCATTATCATAGATGCATCGATCTGATCGAACCTCACTGTTGATAATAATATATTAGATTCGAACTGTTTGTAGATTCATTTATATTAGACAGTCGATTTATTTGTATGTTATACTCTTTTCATCAAACTTATCGGTTTGACACTTTATATCGATCATGTTCCATTTAGTCGATGATACTTTCTTATATCGTTTCTTTTGGATACGTCGAAAGCCTTATTTAATCGGCTATCGAGCCATACATTTGGAACTGTCTGGTGCGACACCGATATGTTCCACCTTAAATTACTGATAAGATTTTCTCTCGTTGTCGATTGCAGGTTAAATTGACTGGCACGTCGTTGGGTTTTCAGAATCGGTTGGTTCTGTGTTGAAGCCAAGCAGATCTCTAGTCTTATTCCACTCAGATCATTCGGCTTGCTATGTGTTGATCACATCGCTACATTTTTATGTCAACGAGATGATAGGATAGTAAACCTATCACCTATGCAGGGCGTAGTACTATGGGTTTGACGACATTCAGCACCAGTCATGGATAAGAGTAAGAGCCGCACCCATCTTCTGTTATGACCATCTTGTACTGGTGGCAGGGATTTCCACGTACCCATACATGCTACAAGCTAGAATACATTTTTGTGCTGCATACCCTTTGGCCGGCAGGCACGGGCAGCAGCCTGCAATGGAAAATTGGACTGCCGAACCGCTGACAAGGAGTGGAATCGACTAGTTGCAACCAAGGCCATGTTTTCCACCAAATTTCCAACTTTGACACTAGGTAAAAAGAAGATTTTTCATTACATCAAATTTACGGTACATACATGAAGTACTAAATATTGACGAAATCAAAAACTAATTGTATAGTTTGGTTGTACTTTGCGAGACGAACGTTTTGAGCCTAATTAGTTAACGATTGGACAATTATTAACAAATAAAAACACAACGCTACTGTAGCTACAGTATAGCTACAGTGTACTTGGCGGGCGATTCGGGCGAACTAACCGTGGCCCAAGTAGAAGGTCGTTCCACAGAATTTGGCAAGCATGGGCCGCCGATGGGCGCAGGGGTCAAGCAGATATTGCTGACCATACCACTTGCCATACCGTCGGCAAACCGAGCTGCTGCTGCTGGCACCAGACCACGATTTGAGGGCAACATGCTCTGTCCGCATGCCCTGCTTCCGGGGGAAGGGAACAGATCGCTGCTGGCTGCCTGCCGTGTGCCGTGCCGAGACGTGATAGCGGAACGATCGATCGGCCGACAGCCAAACTCTCACGGTTTAGGCTTTATTGGTCTCGACTTCTCGACACCCTTCATCTGCGATCTATACTGCTAGTCGTTCTCTCTTCGTCGGTTCGTGTCTCTCTGCCTTTTATGGGTTGCCTTGTTCTTGATCGATGCCTTTTTTTTTTTTCTTCCAGTAGCTTCAGCAGTCCAGGTGCGTCCTGCCGTTCCGAAGGATAGTATTTTTACTTTATTATTACGCTCCCCTGCTATAGTTGTACGCACTAGGCAAGCATACAGCCAACATACGCCCCGTTCGTTTAGGCTTTGTTTGATTGATAAGCTGAAAGTACTGTTCACTGATTTGGTGTGAGAGAAAAATATTATTCGTTGACTGAAAAAATACGACTTATAAACCAAACAAGCTCAAATGAACACGATGATTGCACTGTAGGGCATCAGGCACTTGGCTAGCTTCGTAGTGAAGTCAGATTCAGCAAGGAACCGGGTCGATACATCGTCTGAACGGATCCCTATCAATAAACTACCACTGCACGCAGGGGCGGATCCAGCGGTGGGGCGGGGGGCTCAAGCCCCCCTACCCAAACCGAATTAGTGTAAATTATTGTAAAGTCCCTATAAATTTTTAGGCAAAATTCTATAGTGTAGGAGGGGCTAAGACTTAAGATCGAACAGCAGTGTTGTTCAGTCCCCTCAAAAATATTTTCTGGATCTGCCGCTGACTGCACGTACGTACTAGTATATGATGAATATACGACACATGCATGCAGCCGCTAGTTTGGCTTTTGGGACGCAGTTGAGTTGAGTATCGATGAGCACTTTGGCCGCTTGTATTTTTATCTAGGGCTTAGGGGGCCGCCGGAGCACCTTTTCGGCTATTATGCTATGTTCGTTTGGCTGATAAACTATGACTGAAAGTACTGTTGATTGATTTATTGTGAGAGAAAAATAATATTCGTTGGCTGAAAAAGTACGGCTTATAAGCCAAGCGAACAGGGCACATGATGAAAAAGTACGGCTTATGGCCCTGTTCGCTTCTCTTATAATCCGTTTTTTTAGCCGGAACAATGTTTTTCTCTTCAACAAATCAGCCGAAATAGTGTTTTAGCTTGTTTTTTAGCAAAGCCAGGCATATAAGCCAAGCTATTTTCATGGTCCCCCACACTGCACATGATGATTTGTCCTCACATCGTTATGTGTCGGACATGGACGTGACATCAATTCATCATCGCATTCTGGATGATCATTTGTTTTGTTACCACCCAAATTACAATATGATGTTACCAATGCTATTTAAGAAGAAAAAGGAAAGAGGAAGGTCAACTACATCCTCACTTGTTCATAGGCTTTTTAGCTCACCTTTCTGACGTGTTCAAACAAGTACTATAGCAGTTCTAATATTTGTTTGTTTACTTTGCACAATGATGTGTCATTGATGCATTATTGAGTACTACTTTTGTGCATGCAAGTTTGATTTCTAGGAAGAAATTAACACAACGACGCTAGCAGCATTGCTTAGTTATTATTCTTTAATTTGTGAGTACTTTTAATAGTGTGGGGCTTGGTGGATGACGAGGAAACTAGTGTTCATGCATGTATGTATATCTCTCGCTCACAACTAAAAAGATTAAAGATGAGACACCGTTTTGGTGCGACAAAAACTTCGCCTTACCTTCCTGCCCACCCCCATGTGATTGTCCCTCTGCCTCACGGTGCGATCCCGCGATCGCCCACGTCCGCACTTCCTCCCACGCGCGACAACCCAGGTTCGAAGCCTGCTAGCGCCGAAAAAACAAAAACAAAAACAAAAAAAAAACAGAAATATTCTCTTCTCCTTCGCGACACCAGAGGACACGCGACTTCCCTCACGTGGCTAGGGTTTCTGTCCGCCGCCCCGCGGCCAGTCGCGGCCCGCCGGCGCTTCCCTTCGGCCGACCGCCGCAGAAGCCAGGCCGGTCAGCGGTCGCCCGGCTGGCTGCCCACCTAGACCCGGCCCGCAGGTCGGCCACCGCACGTACGCGCCCCTCGATTCTCCCTCCCTGATTCCGCTTTGCTCTCGCTGCTAGACCGGGGTGCCTGATCTGTTTTATTCTGCTGCTGTGCAATGGACCGATGGTGGCTGGTGCTGAGGATGCAGTGCAATGGGTGCTGCCGTGCTAGAGGACGAGGATCGGAGGTTGCGTACATGACGCGACTGAGGACCACAATGGTAACTAGATTTCTATTCTTATAGTTACTTGGGCATGTGATAGGGCCTGCATTCATTATCCATACTAGAGGCATCAAAATGTAACTCACAATAACAATAGGATAGGACAATGTGCGCTACAAATTTACTATCAATAAATATAGTGTCTCTCATTTGGATATGGCCTTAGGAGTGTGTGCAGTTTGGTACTCTGCATAATTCAGACAAAAGTAGTCATAGAAGACTGAATTTTGTGAACGTTGTCGAACATCTATCCACTAACTAACCAAAGAGCGCACACTGTACACGCCTCTCGATTCTGCTGCTGTGCATCGTAAACTGATGCCATTAAATTAATTTTGAGGGTAGCTACATTGTTTTCACCATATTGTATAGGTTCTATGACACTATTCTTGGCAAGTGCCAGAGCAGGTATATTTTTATTTTATTTTTTTGTTAAAGTTATCATGTAGTTCCCCCACTGCCATGGCCTGAATTGAGCTTTCGTTTCCTTTCTCGCTATGGCAAAAAGGCGATTTCTTTATTGTGGGTTGAACCGTTAGCATCAAGCTAAACTATGGACCAATTTGAGTGCTGGTCCTGCATAAACAAATTTGAGTTTCAAATTAATTGTCCTTTTTGTTAACTACAACTTCATACCAGGTTGCCTGCCTGCCTCAACCTGGCCCATAGGCCGGCTACCTAGGCTGGTGCCCGGCGGCGGCACGGGTGAGAGTGGAGGAGTCCATCGGGCGGTGGCAGCGGCGAGGGCGGGAATTGAGGAGTCCATTGGGCGGCGGCGGCAGCGAGGCGGGTCCAGGAGTTCGAGCGGGATCTGGTGTCTCTGGCACTGATGGGGGGCGTCGTGGACACCGTGGTGGCGCCAATCGAGCGCGTCAAGCTGCTGCTGCATGCAGGACGGCAACGCCGCTCTGCTAGGCAGGGCACACAGGTTGTGGGTCAACATTTATCCTTGTGCAACATTTATCTTAACATATGTCCTTTCAGAATTACCAATATTCCCTTTTATATAATTATTTCATTGTATTTTATATACCAAGACCATGATCTACGTCTTATCTACTGCATGATCTGTTGCTTATATCTTTTTTTCTGAATGCCTTATTTATGGACGAAGGAAGGTGGAGGCTAGACTGAAGAAGTACAAGACAAACATCATAATTAGTGTCCACCCCGTCATGCGACTCATTCCTCTGTGGGTTCTCAAATGCCAAGGCCTACAGAACAGAGTAGTCTTTGTGACTATGATCACAGACCTCAACACTTGCCACCCTACATGGTATATTCAGTTAATGATAAGGAAAACATATAGTAAAGCAATTTTTTCACTTGATCTGACAATTAGAAGAAAAAAACACAGGTTCCATGCTGATGTGAACAGATGTTATTGCCCCTTAGAAGAAGTTGCCAAGCAGGCCGCACTGGATGATCTACAACCTTCTCAAATCCGCGTGTTCGGTCTTCCATGGCCATCATTCTGTCTTGTAGTTCTTGTTAAGGTATTTAGTTCCCCCTAAGTTTTTATATTTCTATTCCTGCTAATTTTAGTGTGAACCATACATGGTCTTTCAAAAGGCTGAGATATTCATTTTATAAGGTTTTGTCCTGTTGTGTTCAATGAATATGTTGTATACCCCAAAAGCATTACTGTTCAAGTTTCAAGAAAACAGAAAAATATGCCTGCATTGATTTGTCTGAATACTATTCTACTTGAATGGGATCCTGAGCTTGAATTGGATCCACTTATATGAGGATGATTTGAGGGAACTTGAATTGGATCCTGAGCTTCCTGCAGTGTTACTCATGGGAGGTTGAGGGCATGGGTCTTGTCTAGAAGACTGCCAGAGCCCTAGGAAAATAATTGTTTGACAAAGAGTTTGGAAAACCAATTGGACAGCTTATTGTTGTTTGTGGCCGGAACGAAACACTAAGCTCCTCACTGCAGACACTTGAATAAAAAATACCAGTAAAGGTTTTATGCACAACTTGTTGTTTTAATTATTTTCTAAAGGATTCAAACCGATTCATCTGTAGAGTAGGATATTCTAAAAATAATTGCGTTGTATTGTTCAGTGCTTATAGGCTCTCACCTGTCAGTTCCTTTAGTTTTTGAGTAATTCGGGTTTGATTTTCTCGTAGGCATTTGCGA
The DNA here is from genome assembly GCF_019320115.1 of Miscanthus floridulus. NCBI lineage: Eukaryota > Viridiplantae > Streptophyta > Magnoliopsida > Poales > Poaceae > Miscanthus > Miscanthus floridulus. The sequence goes on from NC_089580.1 coordinate 161,045,522, forward strand.
AAGAAGAGGGGAAAAGTGATACCATTAAGGAAGCTTAATCTGGGAGCGAATACAAAGCACCTTGAGAAATGAACAATTGTGTGATCTTGGGGAGGCAAAGGTACGCTAATTAGTTTTATTACATATAAGAAATTGCATTTCAATCTGCATGAGCTGATGAAATGGAACAATTATTTTGGCCCTTTTTTGCTGCTCTGTCAATAGCCACATATTTTATCGAAATCCAGGAGCACTGCTCAATCATATAAGAGTTTTTTTCATCAAAACAATTTTGATGGCATTTACTTCACCGAATGCAACCTTATTTTTGTTCCCTAATTAATTCTGAGCAAACTCAGATATATGTAAATGTTATATCTCTTCTATCTGTTTTGTTTACAACAACAAAGTCTTTAAGTCCCAAACAAGTTGGGATAGGCTAGAGTTGAAACCCAGTAGAAGCAATTGAGGTTCAGGCCCTGTGTGTTTTGACCTGTGGAATCACCTTGGCTGATGATGCTTGTGCTCCCTGCTCCCAACCATGGGTAGCCTGGCTTATGAATCCCCAAGTTATTTTAGGCCTTTTATCATGAGCACTTTTGCCCTAATAAGTGGGGATGGTCTTATAGATGGCACTGAAAAACTAAGACGAAAAACATGGATACAGAGTATGAATAGCACTAACCATGCTTAGACAGCTGATACAATAATCCTTTATCAAGGTTAGGTTGCATGTCTTCCTTAAACTTCGGCTACTTTGCTTTTCTCTTTTCTTGTTATCTTGGAGTATTTGCGTGGGGTCGATTGTCAGTGGTGCTTAATTCTGTGATATTGAGGACTAGAAATGTTTGGTACTACCACGTATCTGACGGGTTGGGTTGACTACACTTTTTTTGTGCAATGAGACAAGCAGGAGCGGCATTTGAAGATTGATTTTAAGAGTGATGCCAACGAATGCTTGAAAGTTGTGTACAAGGACCAAAAGCCACCATAACACCATGCTGGAAGAAATTTTGAAATAGTTCTAGAGTTGGACATGGTTAATTTAAATAATTTTGTAAACATTTAGTTATCAATTGAAAGTTTCCCATTACCTTGGTACCAGATAACTAAACTTTAGATGCTTTATTGCACTCTTAGTTTAGAGAATGGCAGTGCCATTTCTTCTCGTTGTGATGGGCACATTGATTTGCTCGTTGTCATATGAGAAAAAAACCTGTGACCATGATGCTTTAGCAAAAGAACAACTAAAGCTGAATGGACATAGTGTCGACCTGTGCATCACCTCAACTGGCCATCGCTCTCTGAGGTCGACGGTCTCTGCACTGCTTAGTGTCCCGTGTAGCATGTAGTCTGACTCCTTTATGGAAGACAATCAATGTCAGCAAGAGTGAAATGACAGTGACGATGGTGGAATGATAGTCTCATCATGTTCAAAGATTTATTTTTAGTAATAGTATGACACATGTTTAAATTAAAATTTCTATGATTTTATATTGCTCTCGGCGACTATTAATTTAATGAACTTTACTTTTTGGATTAAATGTTGCTTTAACATCAGTATTTAATTTTATAATATTATTATCTTATCGTGCGATCCATATCTTTTTTTAACAAAAATTTAGTTATCCCATAGCAACGCACGAGCACGCTACCTAGTATATAATATATTATACGAAACAAAAGAACCACTTTGATACTTAGTGCTGAATAAAATAAATGTTATACCTGTAGCCACGTAAGTCACTTAATGACAAAACAGAAAAGAAGAATTATTGAAAGCACTAGACCCTGTCCGTTTCGTTGAAATTTGGCAGCTACTGATGCTGACGCTGATTTGTTGTGAGAGAAAAACATTATTCCTTGATTGAAGTAGTGCTGAAAAATAGGACCATAATATATTTTGTATATCGGAGGTTTCCGAACTAACTGTAACTAACATGGTGCCCATAGAAATCACTATTTTTTTTATAGTGTTAGCCGACGGTAAAAAAAAAAGACACCTATATTTCCGGATCGGGTGCCGAGCCGACGGTAGAAACATCTTTGTACTGTCGTCTGGTGCAAAATGAGCTAGTTGTACAAATGTACACCTTTTTGTAATGTTGGTTCCTCTAGTAAACTTATGGTATAGATTGTATTTGTTAAAAAAAAAAAACAGAAATGCTACAGTGCAGCGTCAGATAGTCCAGATGCCGCGCTTTCCTGGGCCTAGGCCTGTGCACTACGAGATCAATAGGCTTTTCCCCCTTTGCCTTCATTCTTTCACCGTTTCTCAAAATAATAATAAAAAAAGACGGCGATATTCCCAACTAGCACGGTCGTCACGGTGTTCCCTACCACTCGCCCACAGGTCGCCTTGTCCAGAGGCATGTTTCAAGTTTTTCAGAGACATGTTGCAAGCGTTTGTTCAAAATATTTCATCTGTTTCTGACGTATGTTGCATATGTTTCATAATATGTTGCAAGAGTATGTTCGAAATATTTCAGTTGTTTCAGTCTTATGTTGCAATAAGTGTTTTCATGCTGTAAGTTGCAAGTGTTTTATCTTGTTGTTGCATATGTTCCACACACATGTTGCAAGTGTATGTTTCAAATGTTTCATCCGCTTCAGACGTATATTGCATTTAAGTGTTTCATGTTGTAAGTGTTTCATGTTGTAAGTGTTTCATGTTTTAGAGGTATGTTTAGAGAGTCATTGGGGCACGGCTCGGGCGCCATGGGAAGGGGCGCGGCGAGCCTAGGGCCGACAGATGGGGCGCGCGACGCGCCTGGGGTCCTATGGACGGGGCGTGCTCATCCTCATCCCGGCTCACAGTCCTGCCCGAGCGGAGAGAAAGGAGGGATCAGGGGGGAGGAGCGGCGGGCGCAGGGCAGGGCGAGGCGGACGAGGGCGGGTTACGCGTGCGGGGCGGGATATGAGGCAGACGGGGAAGGACTGCAGCGATACGGTGGGAGTGCGACGCGTTTCTGATGGGCCGTTCTACTAGGACGTTCGGTATCGTCCGACGAAATCCTGTCCATCAGACATCCGGGCACCAGCAATTCCCAAAACCAAATTATTGCAAAAATAGTCTATACATGTTTACTTATTGTAATTATCCACTTGTTGACCAAAATCAAGTTATTGCAGTAGTTTATACAAGTTTAATTATTTCATTTACCAGCAAAATTAACCAGTAAAATTATCAGTTCTTGGAACTAAATGAATTAAACAGAGGCATATCGCATAATTCAATATTTACAGGATGATTTATCCTGTCATCAGAAGAAAAAATAGTACTAGCATATACTACAAGCTAAAGCAAGAGCTAGCATGTTTCTTTGTTTTCTAATGTTTATCATCTGCACACTGGGTGTACTACACGTTAACGTCATACCCTGGTTGATAATTTGTCTCACTAGGATGTCCAGAAAAATAAGGGCCTGTTTAGATTCTAAAAAATTTTGCGTAGTACTCGTCACATCGAATCTTGCGGCACATGCATGGAGTACTAAATGTAGACGAAAAAAAACTAATTGTACAGTTGGGTGAGAAATCGTGAGACGAAACTTTTGAACCTAATTAGTCCATAATTAGACACTAATTACCAAATACAAACGAAAGTGCTACAGTAGCCGAAATCCAAAAAATTTTGAATCTAAACGGGGCCTAACTTTTACAGACACCTTCTATAGCAAGGGCAGTTTTACTTAGAAAGACATCTCTAACTAAACTAGGAAGCACTGTAGCTTACGAACCACACATGAAATTCCATTTTCACAGACAGGTTGTCTCTAGAAATATTCCTTTTTAGGGGTGGTTGTTTATCCCAAGTGCCCCTAGAAATCCTTTTTTAGGTGTGATTTAAAAAATGCCCGTGAAATTTCTCATTTCCACGATCGATGTCATAGTATCGGTTTCAAAATTCATCCCTAAAAAATGATTTTATCTGTCTTTTTTTTTATGATAGTGTCTCTGTCATCCCTAACACAGACCGACAAAAAAAATATGCAGGTAGAGCATTACTGGCATTATGGACACTAAATTTTAGAAAGAGGGTTTTGTTCCATATCTATCATTATGAAAGTAAAAAAAAAGTGATGACCCCGACAAGGAGCCAAAAGTTTACAATGACTCATGCTCCATTTCTGGTCTCTATCGAATTTATCTAAGCTTCTTTTGCTTGCGGAAAGTCCACGGCAGATGCACTCGTGTCGCGTCGTCGACACGAAGCTCCTGTAATAAAGAAAATGAGTGGTCAAATTAATCAGATCTCCTTTTGTCAGTGTATGCATCATAGCTAAGGATAACAACGTTATTTTGTTAATGTACTCCTGTATTAGGAATTGATTATGCTTATGTGGAACCCGTCCACTGTATTAGTTTATGGAAGGTGCTCACGGAAGTACACTGTAGGGCGCTTTAGTGTTTATAGGATAGTGTATTGGTGTGCGAGCGTATGTTTCAGACATCCATAATAAGTAGTATGTTCGTGAGGTAAGTGGCGTTATTGACACACTTCTCTTGGTTTGCCTTTTACATCAGCACCTTGCATGGAAAAAATATTTTTCCATATTCTTCGGTTGAGCATATGTAATTAGTTTTCTAGTAAAAGCAAACAAATGTCATTTTTACATCGACATGGTTCCCACAATGCAACTTTGACAATATAAAGCAGAAAATGATAATATTTGAAAGAACTTTGTGAAGATGTAACAGCCTCAATACTTCTAAAACGTGTCATGGAGCATACATCTGCATTATCTTTGTATTCATGAAAAAGTTGAGTAGCTTCGAATGCTTTGGAATTTAATTTCAATTTAAATCTTGCATTGTGTCAACTTTGAAAACTTGGATGTATACTGAATACCTCTTTTCTAATATCTCGTGAACTGTATGGTGAATCTGTGTATTGCTTGCAACCTCTGTATTTTGTGCTTATGGAGTATACTTTTGGTGTGTCTCAAGGATGACCGAAATTAACGCTCTTAAGCTAGGACTGTCGGTTCAAGGGCCTGTTTGGTATGGCTCTAATTCAATAGTGGACCATCTTTTTTCGACTTCAACCACGAGCAACTTAAGTGGTGGAACTAAAGTTGTATTGTTGAACCGTTTGCTAAAACAACTACCTCATACTAGATAGAAAAGGTAAAATGTCCATAATGTCATTGTCTCTTATCTTTTTCTTTTTTCTCTTTGCTTCCTTTATTTTTCCCTCTCCTATCTCTCTCTCCCTTATCCGTTCTCCCTGACGCCTCGCTTAGAACAAACCATGCTCAGCGACTCAGCCTCGCCTCCTCACCGGACCTCATGCACGAGCGATTGTGATCGGCCCCTCGCGCCTAGGCGACTCCGGCGCATGCACCTCCGCCCCACCAACGCTCCTCCTCGCGGGCGCGTCGCCTCCGACCCTCCCCACACGAGCACTCCACCTTCTCCCCTCCCTCTGTGCTCCCTCTGCACCGTCGTCGCCTGCTTCGACCAATTGTTGGCTCCACAGGAGCTTGTGGAACGACACGAAGCTACATTTTTTTGCTTGGACTCTGTCTCAACCCTTCTCTCTGTGGGGTTTTATGTGGATTCACCAACGAAGCGTCCGGAGAGGAAGGCGGGGGAGGGGGGCGTTTGGTTCAGCAGCAGGCGGAGCTGCTGGTGGAGCGGCTTGCAGAGCTGTACCAAACAACCCTTAAATGGGTTAATTTATTAGTTGGTTCCTCACTGAAAGTTTTACTGTTTATTTTCCAGTTTCCTACTGAATGTATATGATAATGGCATACATAAAAAGGAGAAGTTAGTAGTGATGATGTAGTATGGTTTCACACAACCCCTAAACCTACTTGCTTTGATCAGAGGGAAACAACACTATTGAAGCCTGTTTGGGACTTGGGAAGCAACACAATTTAAGATTTTCACAATAAACACAAAAGATTTTTTTTTTTTTTTTTTGCCAATCTTGACTTGGCAGGAAAATGGATGTGGCTGCATGGATCTCGATCATTCAGGCCTACCCTGCTTGCCCACGTTTCTAGGGCTGTACTGTGTGTTGGTGAAGGGATCATCATTATTACGTTAGGCTAACTCTATCCAACTTTTCAATCAAGATTCCATCTGCTCTGGATCCAGTGACAAACTTTAGGAGCCCAAGGCAGGAAGGTCAAGTGTGTTAGGCATGTTTGGATCATTGGTTTGGTAAGGACTTGGGACAGTGAGCAGCAGTAGCGAGTAGTACACGCTATGGAATTCCTGTCCAGGTCGCGGTCGGTTTGTTTTGTTTTGTCCACCTTGCACTGCCGAACTTTTCGGCCGTCGGTCGTGCGTGCATGCGCCACAGAATTTGGAACTGAGAAAAAAAACCATGGACCTTCGAAGCCTACGGGTCGCCGTAGGTAAATGGGATACGGAGCTAAAAACGCTCCCACGGCCTATTAACACCTAGGAGTTCGAAGGCTGATCCACCAGTGGGTTCACGGCCGCTCCAAGGCACCCTAGAGTAAGGGGAGGTTAAGGACGGGCCCGCTAGCGGCCAATACTCGAGGCGCGCAAAGCGCTACGGGCGTCCTGGCCCTCGTTTCGAGTCTTGGATGATGCAAGGTCCATGGTTTTCCTCCGAAAGAAAGACATCGAGCCCTTGGACCGGTCGAACAGATCCGAGAACTACCGGTCACAAGAATCTGAAGTTAGTCACCAGCTGATCTCGAACCGGCCCCCGCGAAGGGGATGCCGGGGCTCCACTCGAACAAGCCTGTTAACAACTCACCAAGTACCGTGCTCCGTCTAGTGAGGAAAGCACGGCACGGCTCAGCCCCTCTGTTCTAGCGAATGGACCCATGAGGGACGACGATCACAAGACGAACCGACCCCCCGACCAGACCCCTGCTACGCGCGGGGGCTCGGCATCGCAAAGAGACCGAACACGCGGTCGTAGGCAAACGATGAGTCACCTCTGGTTGCGGAAACCGTGGACGGATTGCAAAGCGACAGTAACGAACAGTACTCCCGTGCGCCCTCAAACGACAGATCGCAAAAAGCCTTTGCAGGAGTGTTTCACTCCTCCAAAGGCTCGAAGTATTTGAGCCAAAGGATTAATGAGCGTCACGTCGGCTCATCTGATGATTAAAGACGCAACTACGGCCTCGTCCGACCTCCAGGGCCCGGGCCACGCCTCGTCCGACTCCGAGGACGAGGTATCCGCCTCGACTGACCCTAGGGGCTAGGCCACGCCTCGTCCGACTCTGAGGACGAGGTTTCTGCCTCGCCCGACCCCAAGGAAAGTTTTCGCCTCGTCCGACCCCAAGGCGTGGGCTCTGACTCGTCCGGTCCCATGGGGAGGGCTCCGCCTCGTCTGCCCCCCGAGGGTCGGATTCCGTCTCGCCTAGCCCCCAGGGCGAGATTTCCGCCTCGCCCGTTCCCTGGGGGTTGGATTTGCTACCGAACAAAAGCTGTGGCCCCGGGGTGGGACCCAAACCGTTTCAACCACTACGGCATGGTGCGCACGCCTGAGAGCATGTCTCGGGCGCATCCTGATGCGACTGGTGGTTGCAACAGGTCATGCTGGGAGGCTCACGTCGCCCACCGCGTCAATAGGCCAACATTGTGCTCCCAACTCCTTGCCTAACCACCATCCAACATCAGTCAACTAGCGTCAATTGACTAGCACTGTACCACCAGCCCCCTATATGGCCTCTGTCAGGGGACCCTTTGACCATTCTGTCTGCTCGGATGGAATGGAAGACAAGAATGGCGCACGACGTCCGCACGTATACTGCATCGGCCAACAGGACCCTGGTGCGACACCGCTGCCACCACGATCTACAGGGTCAGCGGGACCCACGTGAAGAGGAGGACAACATACCCCCGGGAGCCTTATTTCTCTTTCTTTTTTCCCCTCTTCCCCTTCCGCTGTAACCCCTGCTTTTCCTTGGCCTATAAAAGGGAAAGCAGGGCGTCCCACTAAGGGGCATTGCACATCGCGGCATCGGTTCACTGCACCGCTTCAGATCAAGAGCACTAGCGTCAAACCTCAGGCACATAGCTGAGTAGAGACCAAGCTCTTGGAACCCATTCGTTCTTTCCACCAAAGACTTGGGACCTGTCCCTCTCTTGCTAGTTTGTAAACCCCTACTACAAACTCAATGCTAGTAACACGAGTAGCCCAACACTGGACGTAGGGACATTTGGCCCGAACCAGTATAATCCTTGTGTCCTCTTAGCACTCCATTCGAGCCAGACACGCAATCATACAAATTTACTCATGGGTGTTTACTCGAAACACCGACAGTTAGTGCGCTAGGTAGGGGCCTTTTATGCGTTTTGATATCAACACCAGGCCTCGAATGGCTAGTCACGACATCACCTAGGTCCCGGGCGTGCACGTGCGCTTTGGGGACCTAGACTTCATCATCACAACAGAGGGAGAGCGGGCACGGGCACCTGTCGTCATTCAGCCTCTCCACTCTGTCAGTCTCTATGCGATCACCGAGGTGCTTGAGTAGCAACGGCTGCACGCACCGGATGCCCGCGCCCCCGAGAGTGGCCGGCTCCTCAACTTTGACTACGGAAGGTTAGAGCGTCAGCTCAGCGTCTTCCTAGGACCCCAACCGTCCTGGGAGGGCCTGCGCCACCTCACCTTCTCGTTCGCCAACGTCATGGCGCAGCTTACTAGGGGAGAGCCCTCTCCCTAGAATACCTCATCCGGAGCACCCCGACAGTGCTCCTGTTTGGTCTTCACAATGCCGCAGAGACTGTTGGCCACCTTGTGGCGCAACGCATGATTTCATTCTCCACGAACGATGAGTTCATGGGGGTGATCGAACATGTCGTGGAGTCATTCCATGACCTTCTCATAGAGGAGCTAGAGTCTCCCTCTGGCTCTGACTCTAACAGGGGCAGCCATCACCCCTCTCATGAATGCTTCATGACAGGTACCCCTGAGGGACACATCGAAAGCATCAACGAGGAGGAGGCCACCCTGATGAACTATCTCGATGACAAGGTCAAGGGAGATACAGGGGCCCCACCCCGCCTATAGGTGGAGTAGCTGAAGGCCTGGCACCTAGAGCTTGAGGAAGCACGACTCTAGCTCGAGCAGGAACGCGTGGAGCTCGATTGCAACATTGAGCGCCATAGAGACGGGGGCCACGCACATGCCATGGCCCGTGATGTGAACCGGAGGATCATTGAGGATGATCAAGCGCTCCTGCCCTTCATTGGGGCAAGCCAGAATATTGCTGCTATGGTAGCCTTGCTCAGGGGGCTTCCAGAACCTGTGACGCCCAAGGATCGATGAGCCCACTATGAGATTCACACATTGCTTGAGCGTGCGGCCATGTAGCAGGCCGAGAGCTTGCTGTCTCGACAATGGGAGCCTGACACCAACCAGCGCACACCCTCAGTATGACCCGACAAGGACGCATCGGTCCACTATGCGCCACATGGCAGTAGGTCGTGCATCATGGTTTAGGTGTAGGAGCATGTCGGCCGCAACCGTGACGCGCGCAACACCCTCGATGCCCGCTGGTGTATCCGCAGTGATGCGGGGGAGGGGGGCAACCATGGTTACCACCCTCGACAGGGTGGACGCCACGACCACATGGAGGACCAGAGTCAAAGCCCTAAACCAATGGGGACCCAGGCCTTCGGTTGGCATATCCTCAAGGCGGCGCTCCCGCCCACCGACTAATGCCCTGAAATACTCTAGGGAAACAAACCCTGGCCTGTGGCTCAAGGACTACCGGCTCATCTACCAGGCTAGTGGTGCGGTCAGTGATTACTTCATCATCCACAATCTCCCCCTATTCCTGGCCGACTCGGCGCGAACATGGCTGGAGCACCTTCCATCCAACTATATTCAGAGTTGGGTAGACCTAAAACAAATCTTCATGGGGAACTTCCAGGGCACTTATGCGCACCCTAGGAACCCATAGGACTTGAAGAACTACCGACAAAAGTCAAGAGAGACTCTCTGCGAGTACATCCGACGCTTCTCTCGGTAATGCAATGAGCTCCCCAATGTCGCTGATGCCGACGTCATCGGAGCCTTCCTATCAGGGACCACCTATGAGTCCCTGGTCCATAAGTTGGGATGTAAGGGCCCATAGACTACTAAGGAACTCCTCGACATCACGACTAGCCACGCTTTCGGCGAGGAGGTGGTTAGAGCAATTTTCGATCGCTCTAGAGGCAAGGCGAAGCAGGACGAGGACGACGACAAAGGCCCCTCCGACCGTTCGAATAAGAACAAAAACTAGAAAGGGTGCGGGGCTCGCTCATGGCCACCGTCGAGCGAAAAGTCAGCCGAGGGCACCCCCGATCACTTTGACAAGCTGCTCGAGGGGCCATGCCCAAACCATGCCTTCCTCGTCAAACACATGTACAAGGACTACTCTCTCATGAAGCGTTTGTTCACTGGTGGCTACAAGAAATGGGAGCAAAAGAAGAAACCTGAGGCAGAAGCCGACGATGTTGGAGAGAAGGATGGCGGCTTTCCATCACCGGATGGCTGCCTCATGATCTTCGATGGGCCGGAGGCATACGACTCCAAGCGCTGATAGAAGCTCGTGCGCTGAGAGGTCTATGAAGCGGAGCTTGCTGCGCCTATTTTCCTCAAATGGCCAGGGTCTCCCATAACCTTCGACCAATCCGACCACCTGAATAGCATCACACACCCAGGTAGGTACCCCCTCGTGATCGAGCCTATCGTCAGCACAAAGTGGCTCACCAAGGTACTAATGGATGGGGGCAGCGGCGTCAAAATCATCTACGCTGAGACACTTGATGCCTTGGGCATCGACCGATCGCGCATCCGGCCATATAGGGCGCCTTTCCATGGCATCGTGCTGGGAAAGCAGGCCATACCGATCAGGTAGATCGACCTACTCGTCACCTTTGGGAATCCATCAAACTATTGGACAGAGACCCTCACCTTCGAGGTAGTCGGGTTCCCCTGGTCTACCACGCCATTTTGGTTCGACCGTGTTACGCAAAGTTCATGGTCATCCCCAACTACACCTACCTCAAGCTCAAGATGTTAGGCCTACACAGGGTCATCACCATCGGCACTTCTTTCTAGAGGGCCTACGAGTGTGAGGTTGAAAGCTGTGAGCTTGCTTTGGCAACCCTCACTTCTGAGGAGCTCACAGCCATTAGGAAGGACATCGCTGAAGGAGCGCCCGATGCGAAGTAGGTGGCTGGATCCTTTGAGCCTGCGGAGAACGTCAAGGAGGTCCTCGTCGACCCCAACAACTCCACCGACAAGACGGTGTGTATCGGCACCACCCTCTCCCCCAAGTAGGAAGGCACGCTCATTGACTTCCTCTGCGCCAATTGAGACATCTTTGCGTGGAAACCCTTGGACATGCCAGGAATTCTGAGGGAAGTCACCGAGCATGCCTTGAAGATCAGGTCGAGTTTCAAGCCAGTCAAACAATGCCTATGCCGCTTCAACGAGGAGAAGCGAAGGCTCATCGGTGAGGAAATCGCTAAGCTCTTGGCGGCCAGTTTCATCATGGAAGTTGTCGGTGTTTTGAACAAACACCAACTAGTAAATTTATATTTGTTGCGTGTTACGCTCGTATGGTGTTCTAAAGGACACAAGGTTTATACTGGTTCGGGCAGAATGTCCCTACATCTAGTTTGCTGCTGCTTGTGTTATTAGTACCAAAAAAGGTTTGTAGTAGGGGGTACAAATAGTCGAGAGAAGTACAGGTCCCAAGTCTCTGATGGAAAGGTCAAAAGGATGCCAAGAGCTCAATTACCGCTTGGCTATGCGTTGTGTGTGGAATATTTCTGTCCCCTTAGTGGGGCATCCTGCCCTCCCTTTTATAGACCAAGGGGAAAGCAGGGGTTATAGATAGGAGAAAGAGAAAAAAACCAAAGGTAGAGATGGTCCTTCGAAGGTGCTGGGTCTTCCTTTTCCCTTGAGCATATCCTGCTGACATGGCAGACCACGCTAGGTATGGCATGTTTCACTGATCCTGGTAGGCTTGGGCTCTGGCTTCGTTTCAGCAAGTGGTCACATCCCATCCTCCCCGGGCAGATGGTGCGGTGTGTCAGGGCACCGAGCCATGACTCTGCGGGAGTAGATAGGGAAATGACCATATGCCCATCACTGTAGATGATGTGAGTTCTTCCTTGGATTGTAGTGGTTGTCGTATGCTTGTGTCAGGATCCACGCCCGAGGGCTGATGGCGGCACCTACAACACTATAGGACAAAAGTCGGTGCCTACAACACTGTTCAGGCTCTGCCATGCTTGGGAGGGCTTAAAGCGCCTTTCCTATTGTATCCTGATGGTACCTTCTCATAGGTGCACAGGGTATGGTCCTCGGTACTATGGTTGATCTGAGTGTCTTGTCTTACCCAGTCCTCATCATCATGAGGGGCGAGGTGGAGCCAGCCCTCAGACATCGGCGAGGTGGAGCCGACCCTCAGACGTCGGGCAAGGTGGAGCTAGCCCTCAGTCATCGGGTGAGGCGGAGCTAGCCCTCAGTCATCGGGCGAGGCGGAGCCAGCCCTCAGATGTCGAGCGAGGTGGAGCTAGCACTCAGCCATTGGGCAAGGCGGAGCCAACCCTCAGATGTTGGGTGAGGCCGAGCCAGCCCCTAGCCATCGAGTGAGGTAGAGCCAGCCCTTAGCCGTCGAGCGAGCCAGAGCCAATCCTCAGACGTCAGGCGAGGCAGAGCCAATCTTTAGTCCTCCAGGCAAGAAGTGTAGTTGCGTTCTTGTCTGATTGGGAGCATCAACGTTTGATGGTTATTAGTTCCACCTCATTGGGTACCCCAGTATTAGGTCCCTGATAGTAGCCCCCGAGCCCCTGGGTGATTCGGATAGAATCATCTAGGGGTGATTTGACTTGCCAGAGGGTGCGCGCGAGCGTACTCGACGGGTGTAGCCCTCGAGCCCTCGAGTGATTTGGGCATAATTGTTCGAGGGGTACTTCGATTTGTCAGAGGGTGCGCGCGAGCGCACCCATTAGGTGTAGCCCCCGAGCCCCCGGGTGATTCAAATAGAATCACCCGGGGGTAATTTTGAATCGCCCGGGGGGTAATTTTGGACCCCTTGCGGGTATGGCTGTGAGATTTGGTTTTTGACAACTAGGCAGTTTAAAGGGAACCCTGGTATCCCGTTCATGGGGATTTGTCCTGGGTCAGCCGATTGAGACTTGATTGTGGATCGAGACTCCTTTGAGGCTCATGCGCCCGTGTTTTGGCCGTTCACGGGCCCATCCCTTGTTGGGACGATCGTCAAAACTATCGGGCCAACCCTTGAACTCTTGGGCCTAGGTGGGCTGGTGAAAATGGTTATTTGACCCATATCCCCTCTGTCAAAAAAGAGTCCTGGTCTGCTTGGGAAGGCAAACCGTTCGGTGCAACTTTAGTGGGAAAGGATAGAGATTATGGGCGCATATCCCACGACATGATGCGGTGGTGTGTAGTGGTAGGCACAAAGATCTAGGAGGATGGTTGCCCTTCTCGCATCCATCATCCCTATAAAACCAAGTGGTTCGCCCCTAGGGTTTTGTACTTCACCTCCTCGCCTTTGCATCTACAACTTCCACCGCCAATCGCCTGAGCTTCCCGCACCCGCATCGCAGCCGCCGCCGCTAAACTCGCATCCACCCACCCCTCCCAATCATTCGATGGAGCCATGGTGCAGATCCGACATCACCCCTCAGCACCTGGAGGGCCTCGTTCACCATGGCCTCCTTTGCCCGCTGACCACCGCCGAGGAGTGGCGGCTGCCCGGTAATGAAGATGAGCCATCGCTGCCTGAAGGCTATGTGGTATCCTTTGCTCACTTTCATGAGTAGGGATTCGCCACCCCTGCCCACAAGTTCCTTCGGGGGCTACTGGATTACTACAAGGTGGAGTTGCAGCACCTTACTCCCAATGGGGTCCAGCACATTGTGGCATTCGTCGCCCTGTGTGAGGGGTTCTTGGGGATCGATCCCCACTTTAACCTGTGGTAGTATCTCTTTGCCATCAACCTTCTAAAGAAGCCAGGTGGGATGTGCTGGCATTCATCTACATAACAACCGGGTGAATAAATACCCGTTGATGCATCTATCGACCTCCAACAAGGGGTGGCATTCGCATTGGTTTTACATCAAGGACGATGTTGCCGCTCCCTTACCAGCGTTCTCTAGATGCATCATCGAAGAGGTCCTAGAGTCATGAAAGTGGGGTGTCCTAGACAAAGATAAGAAGAAGATCAAGGTCCATCTCGCTGCCCTCAAAATTCTGAAGAAGAGGGGTGTGAAGGGGTCGGGGATCATCGACGCCTACCACATGTGGGTGGCACCGCTGATGGCGTGCGTGCTTCCCCTACACTAGATGGTGCCTGGAGCGTTGCTCGAAGGGACGGTGCTTATCGATGAAGCGCTCCCCCCTCTGAAGTGGCGCATCGCATCAAGGAGGTGATGGAGCCTTCGAAGGACAATGCCTACATTGTCCTTGATTTCATGTACCTAGTGCCGGGGCATCCCGCCAATGTGGCCGAAACCGAGGTTCATCGACTTCATAAGTTCTCTTCCCCCATGCCTCCTTTTTACTTGAATTCTTGTCCCCTTGGTGCTGACATTGGGATAGTTGGACCAGCCGAAGAAACTTGTCTTTATGGATTGCCCGGCTCTGCTTCCAAAGGACAAGTTCATGGCGGTGGCCAACCGTGCCATAACCGAGTGGCAGAGGAAGACAAAGGAGTTGGAGCGGAAGAAGAAACAGCATAAACAGCAGGCACGGGAGTGAGGAGAGGAGACAGATAGTGAAGACGATGAAGACGATGATGACGAGGTAGTTGCCGATGTGGAGTGGGATGTCCTGGAGGGCGAGGATATACTGACAGGTACCCCCTCATCCACGTAGGGACCCTTCCCATTCCATGCAGGGGGAGGTGAGTCCGTGCGGCCGACGGAGATGGGCCAAACCATTGGCCCATCCTTAGGACCGATGGGAGCAGGCGGATCCACTGCCGTGCCCAGGGTGCCGGTGGAGGGGGGTGACTCGACTGCCGCGCCCCATGAGCTGATAGGGGTGGGTGGATCTACCGCCGTGCTATCGATAGAGAGGGGTGGCTCCACTGCTGTGCCCTCAGAGGCAAGAGAGAAGAGCCCCCTTACCCAAGAGCAAGGGGCAGGCTCGAAACGGTCCCACCCAGATGAGTTGGAGCAGGAATCTGGAGGTTCATCCCCAAAACATTCCTACCGCCCAACAGCACCAGCGTAAGTCACTGATTCCTCTGTTTTCCTATTTTTCTATTTTTTTAGTGTGACCTATGCCTTTTAACTCTTGTAGAGTCTTGAGACGGGGCCGCTCTTTGGCTCTAGCACCAAAGAAGAGCATTGCTATTCACGCAGGATAGGCGTCGTCCCCCGATGTTTGTCCTATTTCAGGCAGGAGTAGGGCCGATGTTGTGGCCTCGTTGGCCGGTCAGGCACCACCTGCAGTGGCGCCCGTGCCCACGATAGGGCAAGTAGGCACTAGGGTTGGAGGAGCGCACTTAGGGGTCGCCGAGCAAATGATGATGGAGGCGATTTTGCCGCTTGCATCGAAGTGGATGGAGCTACTGCCTGTGCTTGTGGTGCCCTCTGCGGTGGGCGTAGCACCACAAGCCGAGGCCCCAGCATTGCAAGCGCAGGTGGCCATGACCATGACAAGCTAGGGGTAGCTGAACATAGCCACGGTGGTGTCCAAGGAAGCGACACGATCCGTGCCACCAGCAGCCCAGGCGACGAAGTCCGAGGTAGGCCGGATGGAGGAGGACATGGCTAGAGGGTCCCCAGGCATCATGGTGGTGGTGGAGAGGATCAGCAGGGGTCACCCTTGGCCCTAGTATTGGGAGGTAGCCGCTCGCCCGCATAGGGTGAGTCACTGCTCCAGTGGATGGATCCCCAAGACCCAACGTCGACTCTCTTCTCGCTCGACGATCCTACCAAGAGCATAGAGCGGGGGAGTCTCAACGAAGGGATCTTAGCGATGATGGATGTCCTGAACCAGGCCAGGGGCATCCTACGTGACGTCATCATTCCCAATGGTCGGGTATCTGCCTGATCTTCCCTCTCGTTTTCTTCTTTCTCCATGTATTTTTGTATTTTTGACACTAGTCTTCTTTTCAGACCCTCATTGCTCGTAGCTGGGAGAAATCCTGGTTCCTCCATGAGCAGAAGGTGGAATGGGACCATCTCACCGAGGAGCTGCGTGGAGATGTGAGCACCTAGCTTGCTGCCGCCCAACAGCAGGAAGCCGAGGCGTGTCTGGACATAGAAGAGATCCATGGGATGTTCCAGGATCTATCGGTGAGGGTGCAGCAAGATGAGGAGGTGGCCGCTAGGGTCTAAAAGGAGTGGGATGAGCTGCTCTAGAAGAATGCCGAGGCCTGCTAGCGGGCCATTGACCTCCTGGCCAAGCTTTAGACGGAGCAGGATCTCAAGCTGGAAGCCAAGGACAGGTCCATGGCCCTACAGCAGAGGGCGAATCAGGATGCCGATGTGATTGCCTGTCTACCTAGGGAGCAAGATGAGCTATGCCAAACTACAGAAAGACTCCGCTTAGAGCATGGCATGGCCCACGAGGAGCATGACCAGGCTGTCCGAGAGCACGACAAGGCGTATCAGGGGGTCAGCTCCCTCTGGGTGGATCTTGGAGCCATGGTGGCCCGAAGGCTAGAGGTCGAGAGCATCTCTGCCAGGCTAGGCATGGAGCTTGCCGAGGTGTGGGGGATTCTTTAGGCTAAGAGTGATGAGCATGATCTCCTATGCGCTGCCGTTAGGGTTGTTTTTTATGATCTAGAGGTGGCGCGGCCGGAGGAAACCAGCTTACTTGTGTCGAGTGTCGTAGATATCACGGCGTGGGTGCGCCAACTTGAAGAGAATGCCTTTCATGCCGAGATCACCCAAGCCTTTGTTGTTGCCCATTCTCATTATGATCAGGAAGTTAACTTGGAGGCAATGAGCCTTGGCTTCGCGCCTGGCTATGAAAACTCTAAGCTGGATGAGATTGAGAAGGTGGTGACTCCTATCACGTGGAACCTGGCAGATAGGCTAAAAGACATAATTCTCCGTCTGAGGAAGTAGTTAGTCGAATGAGTCTGATAAACATTTATCTGTAATCTATGGACAAGTGTCGGTACTTTTATGTCCAAAAACAGATTCATAATTTTGTTTCATAATTTTGTTTTGTTTGTCTAAACTTTACTTTCTTCCCTTTTGCATTCGAGGAAAAAAGGTTTATGCGATCCGGCCCTTTTGTTTGTTAAGACCATAGGGCCCGAGGAGCATAAGGGGGAAATTTTGATTGTGCTGGTGAGCAAAGTTACCTTAGCCGTCGGGGCGTGGGTTTTTTGCAGTCTTACTAGGCATGTTCATTTATCTATTCCCACAAACCTTGCCGTCGACCTTAATGCGAGGAAGAGGTCTTATGCAATGACTGTTTTGAAAAAAGGAGGTATTTATACCTTTATCAGTCCTCATGTGAGATCCAACCCCTTGCAGTTGCTGGGACCGGATGTTACTAGAGACCGAAGCGAGGGTAGCAAACTTACTCTTATATTCGCACATACCCCTTACTTAGGATTTTAATGATCGTTCCGTGACCGTGCGTTTGGTCTCATTGCTGGCTCGGCCTTCCCTGAGCCCCCGCACGTGGCGGGGATTTGGACAAGGGCTGGCTCGTTTTGTGTCTATCGCCCTATTCACGGTTTCCACAACTGGAGGGGTTGAGGTGACGTCACTTGCCTCGATGGCTCAAGTGGTGTGCTTGATGAGCTCGCTAATGGGGATGTTCGAACAGAATTCGATCCCGTTGCTTTGTGATAGGGTCAGCAAAAGCCCCCAGGTGGCATTCCATTACTCCTTGTCCTGCCTTCCAATAGATTCACCTTCAATGGGGATTCTATGGGCTCGGCTGAAGGCTGGATTGAACTAAAAGGTTGAGATGACCCTATCCACCTCAATGTGGGTTGGGCAAAGGCCGCTGAGGCTCATCAACATTTTCTCCCCTAGCTCTTGTTTGATGTGAGGTGGCCTTGGACCCTTCATGGGCCAGCCTTCAAACCTTGGTCTCTCGATCTCGGATCAAGCGGCTCGAGCCTCCGAGCCCCTTGGGGTCTAATAGGGGTCGGCCGTGTTTCATGCGTCACCCTGTCCTCGGTTTCCACAACCTAAGGGGCTAAGTTGATGGCACTTGCCTTGATGGCTCGAGTGTCACGCTCAATGAGCTCGCTAACGGGCATGTTTGTGTGGAATCCGGGTCCGTCATTTGCTGACAGGGTTGGCAGAGCCCTCAAGTGGCATTCCACTACTTCTTAACCCACCTCCTGGTAGATGCCCAAGCCATTCGATAGGATTAGGTGGCCCATTGGCCTCTCCTCGATGGAGATTCTGTGGGTTTGGCACGAGGTTAGAATTGAATGAGAAAGGTCAAGATGTCCCTGTCTGTTTCTGAGCGGGGTCGGGCAAGGCTGCTGGGGCTCATCTCGGTTTTTTCTCCCCTGGCTCTATTTGACGTGAGGCGGCCTCAAGCCCTTTGTAGGCTGGCCTTTGAACCTTGGTCAGTTGTCGCTCATATCAAATGAGGTGACTACTGCCTTGTCACGCGACATGAAGCATTGAGATGCAGCGATTGCATATGCAATGTTTTGATGTATAGGATTAATGTACGATTGAAATGAAAGCGGGGGTCGGTAATGTTACCTTAGTGGCATGAGCGATGAGAAGCTCTTACTGGACATGTCCGTGCGGGGTTTGAGTCCAATGTTCGTGACGGGGCCAGTGTAACCTGCACGTGCATCACAATTTTTTGTTTCTGTCTCTCGGCGGTGATCCAAGATGTTCGATTGATTTAGGCGACCTGACAACTTCTCCTTGAAGGAGATTCTACAAGAGGATTCCTTCGAACCCTTCTCGAGAAGGTGGATGTTACAGCTTCGGGTGCGGGGAACTGTGAATTTGATTATGCTGGTGAACAAAAGCACCGTAGCTGTCGAGGCATAGGGTCTAGCGATTCCTTCAGTTTTACTCAAAGTTTTACACCCGCACCCCATGTCTCCTGTTTTTAACGTAAGGAGGGTTTGGGTGAATAGGATGTCTAAACAAGTAGACACTCTTGGCAGCCCTCGAGCGATGTCTGTGCCCCTACCGTTGCTGGGGTCAAAGTCTCGATAATTAACACGCAGAGTAAGTAAACAGAGGTGCTTATCTTTCGGCGGCCGTTCGTTTGTCATTTTACCTGGGCTGTCTGATTGACCCAAGAGGCCCATTGGGCCCCCCTAGATGGGGGTTCCATCGTTGGGTCCTTCTAGGTCCTGCCTGGGGAAGTAGAGAGTTGCCTACAAGCGAGTGCGCCTTGATTCTCAGGCCCAACATGCAGTAGTGGTGGGCCATGCCTAGGCAACATCTTGTTTGACCAGGTGACATCTCATCGATCAGAGCATGTCCCATCGGTCTAGGCGCATCCCCTCAGATTCCCATCAGCATCGATTTCCCATCTGCATTGAATAGGGGAAGGGAGAGAGTTTTTCATCCCAACCTTTTGCCTTTCCTTAGTTGTTGCACCTCTTCCTTAAATAGGGAGCGGGAGGGGAGTTCTTGTCCCATTCCTTCGCCTATTCCTTAGCCGCTACCTCTCCTCCTTTCTCCTCCTCATCGAGCATGTTTGCTTGTTGCGGCGGTTCCTAAGTGGAAGAGGGTAATGCAAGGGAGAGGAGAACTCACATATCTGTTCATGAATTCAGAGTGCGATGTTGAGCTTGAGGTCATCCAACGTAGATGAGATGGTGCTAGCCGCCTTTGCCGAGAAGGGGCCGCTGCTGCCGAAGGAGGAGGCCCACTGGAGGGTGCTGAGCGTCATCGGCTTTGTCGTCGTCCGTGAGGCCTTCATTGGAATGGAGCCGTACGGGGACTTCTTTCAGTGAATCTTCTCTGGGTGGGCCTTATTGGTGGGAAGCTGCCCAGGACTACATCGATAGGGGGTGGCACCCTTGTAGCTACTCAAATCAGGTAGTTCATGAATGTTGATGAGATGTCAGAGACATCCATCAACCATGGTGGCCTTTCTTTGGTGGGGAGTGCCTCTGTCCAGGTGCTGTTGTTAGGGTTGTGGCTGATCACAATGGCATAGTCCCTAGATGGCCTGGCAAAGGCACCATAGTCACTGATGTGGTGCTTAATGTTGCATACGATGGCGCCCTCGAAGATCCCATGGAGCGGTAGGACGTCGCTGATGGAGAGCATGGCGCAATGACCGTAGTAGTGCTTATAGTAGAACTGGTCAAAAACTATAATCGAATAAGTTGTGGGAGAGCCCCCATATGAATAGTCTTTTGTATTTATGAATACATCAGTCCTTTTCATGATGAAATCACTTTGTAAGTAATGAATTTGGGCAAAAAATGAACAAGTTTTCAACTTTCGTCACAGCAAACAGCTTTTTAGCTCTTCTCCCTCTTTTTGTAAAAGAGGTTTGGTGCCTTCCGACCCTTCCCATAGTTAAGGTCGCAAAAAACTCAAAGTGCGGCCGAGCCAATTCTGATCACGCTAGTGAGCAAGTAGGCCATAGCCGCTGGGGCATGGGTTTCCCACAGTCCTACCAGTTATACTTAGATTTTGTTCCTAAAATCCTAGCCCTTAGACTTACCATGAGAAAAGAGGGAAAACACAGAGAATGTTTGCAAAAGATAACACATAGAGTGTTTGCAAGATAAACATACTTATATTAGCCCTCGAGTGAGGTCCGACCCCTCGCACTTGTAGGGGTTGGATGTCACAAAAGGTCAGGGATTTTGATGACAAAAACTGATAAGAGAAAGTATGCATTTATTTAAGGGTAAAAATGACGTAGCTGCTCAATGTTCCATGTGTTGGTGAAGACCACGTCGTCGATGGTTTTCAACTTGTAGGCGCCTAGCCAGAGTACTTCTACGATGACATAGGCCCCTCCCAGGGTAGGGAGAGCTTGTGACGGTCTTTGTTGCTCTACACAAGGCGAAGAACCAGGTCCTCGATGTTGAAGGCTTGGTCCCGCACCCATCGGCTATGGTACCGACGCAGCGCCTGTTGGTACTTGGCTGAGCAGAGGAGGGCAATGTTGCGAGCTTCATCTAGCTGGTCCATGGCATCTTTGTGGGATGCCTTGGCTCCCAATTCATCATATGCTCTAATCCTTGGCGCTCCATATTCAAGGTCAGTTGAGAGAACGGCCTTTGAATCGTAGACCACAAAGAAAGGCATGTAGCTGGTGGCTTGGCTAGGAGTTGTCCTCAGGCTCCAAAGCATCGCGGGGAGCTCGGCTACCCAGCATGCATCAAACTTGTTCAATTGGTTGAAGATCCTAGGTTTGAGATCCTATAGGAGCATGCCGTTTGTACACTTGACCTGCCTGTTCGTTTAGGGGTGCGCAACGGCAGCCCAATCGACTCAGATGTGTTGTTCATCGCAAAATTGAAGGAATTTCTTGCTGGTGAACTATGTGCCATTGTCCGTGATGATGGAGTTTGGTACTCCAAAGTGATGGATGATGTCGAGGAAGAACAGCATAGCTTGCTCGGACTTGATCACGGAGATCGGTCGAGCTTTGATCCATTTTGTGAACTTGTCTATGGTGATAAGTAAGTGGGTGTAGCGCCCGGGTGCCTTCTTGTGAGGCCCAACCAGATCGAGCCCCTAAACCACGAAGGGCCACATGATGGGGGTCATCTAGAGTGCCTAGGCTGGGAGGTGAGTTTGCCAAGCATAGTACTAGAACCCTTCATAGCTGCATATGATTTGCTCGGCATCGACTACTGTAGTGGCCCAGTACAAGCCCTATCAGAATGTGTTCCCAACCAAGGTTCTTGGCGCAGCGTGGTGACCACAGACCCCACCATGGATATTGCTCAGTAGAAGCTTCCCCTATTCGACGGGGATATAGAACTGCAAGATCCCAGTGTGGCTTCATTTGTATAGTTTAGCCTCCACAAGAACGAAGGACTTGGCATGACGTGCGAGCCATCGAGCTTCCGTCTTGTCTATCGGCAGCGTGTCACAAAGGAGTTAGTTGAGGTAGAGTGTTCTCCAGTCGTTCAGAGGGTTGGGCTCTGTCGCTAGATCCTCTTCAAGCTCCATGACCTCAGGGCTAGATAGAGCCATTGGTTAGTTAGCCCCCAAGGCTGGATCGAACGGACCGTTGTTGGCCCATTCCGACCCTTCATAGCATACCAAGGGTTTGTGTTGGTCATCGGCAAAGACTCCCATCGGCACCGGTTCTCGGCTGGACGATGCTTTCGCAAGCGTGTCGGTCGCCTTGTTGAGGCGCCTTGGGATGTGATTGAGTTCGAGGCCGTCAAATTTGTCCTCCAGCCATCGAACTTCTTGGCAGTATGCAGCCATCTTGGTGTCGTGATAGCTCAACTCCTTCATGACTTGGTTGATGACCAGCTGGGAGTTGCCCCGGATGTCGAGGCATCGGATGCCCAACTCGATGGTGATTCGTAGGCCGTTGATGAGCGCTTCATACTCAGCCACATTATTAGATGAGGGGAAATGGAGATGAACCATGTACCTCATGCGAACCCTGAGGGGTGATACAAAGACCAGCCCCATGCCGGCGCCCTTCTTCATCAATGATCCATCAAAGTACATCATCCAGTACTCTTGATATATGACCGCCGGTGGTATTTGGACCTCGGTCCATTCCACAATGAAGTCAGCCAACACCTAGGTCTTGATCACCATTCGGGAGGCATACGTGATGCCTTGATCCATCAACTTGAGTGCCCACTTCATGGTTCTTCCCGTGGCGTCCTAGCTCTAGATGACCTTGCTGAGGGGGAACGACGTCACGACCATCATGGGGTGTGACTCGAAGTAGTGGCATAGCTTCCTCTTAGTGATGAGGACGGCATATAGGAGCTTCTGGATTTGGGTGTAGTGGGTCTTAGAGTCGGATAGTACCTCATTGATGAAGTACACAGGGTGCGGCACCTTGAGGGTGTTCCCCTCTTCCTCCCGCTCTACAACCAGGGCAGTGCTGACAACTTGAGTAGTGGTCGCTATGTATAGCAGGAGAGATTCTTCGTCACTTGGAGGAACTAGGATCAGGGGCCTTGTTAGAAGCAGTTTGACCATGTCAAGTGCGTCCTGGGCCTCGAATGTCCACTCGAAGCGGTCAGCTTTCTTCAAGAGTCGGTAAAGGGGGAGACCTCATTCACCGAGGCATGAGATGAATTGGCTAAGGGCGGCGAGGCACCCTATGATTCGCTGAACCCCCTTTATGTTATGAATCAGGCCAATCCTTGTGATGGCTGAGATCTTCTTCAAGTTGGCTTCGATGCCACGCTTGGAGACGATGAAGCCGAGCAGCATGCCCCTCAAGACCCGAAAACACATTTCTCAGGATTGAGTTTGATGCCATTTGCTCGGAGTTTCACAAAGGTTTGCTCATGATCGGCAACAAGATGGTCAGCCCATTTGTATGTATCCACGATGTCATCAATGTAGGCCTCAACGGTCCGCCCGATGAGGTCCCCAAAGTATTTGAGCATACAGTGCTGGTACATAGCCCCAGTGTTCTTAAGACCAAACGACATTGAGATGTAGCAGAATGATCTGAAGGGGTGATGAAAGATGTCGCAAGTTGGTCGGACTCTTTCATCGTGATTTGATGGTAGCCGGAGTACGCATCAAGGAAGCAAAGGGTTTTGCACCCCGAGGTAGAGTCGACTATTTGGTCTATGCGCGGCAAAGGGAAGGGATCCTCTGGGCATGCCTTGTTGAGACCCATATAGTCAATACACATCCTCCATTTCCCACTCTTCTTTCATACAAGAACGGGATTAGCTAACCACACTGGGTGGTATACTTTCTTGATGAATCCGGTCGCCGAAAGGTTGGCTATCTCTTCACCGATGGACCTACATTTCTCCTCGTCGAAGCAACATAGGTGTTGCTTCACCAGCCTAGAGCCTAGATGGATCTTCAAGGTATGCTTGGTGACCTCCCTCGAAATGCTTGGCATATCCGAGGGTTTCCACGCAAAGATGTCTTTGTTGCCGTGGAGGAAGTCGACGAGCATGCTTTCCTATTCGGAGGAAAGCGTGGTACCAATGCATATCGTTTTACCCTCGGAGCTACTGGGATCTATGAGGACCCCCTTGGAGCCCTCTATCGATTTGAATGACCTGGTTGACTTCTTTGTGTCGGATACTTCTTTGGCTACCTCCTCCCTGAGGGCGGCGAGTTCCTCGGACGTGACGGATTGCCATGGCGTGGCCACAGCACTCGACCTCGCACTCATTGGTGCGCTGGAAGGAGGTGCCAACGGCGATGACCCCATGGGGGGCCCGGCATCTTCAGTTTGAGGTATGTATAGTTGGGGACAACCATGAAATTCACATAGCAAGGACATCCTAGGATGGCGTGGAAGGTTCTGGGGAACCCAACCACCTCGAAGGTGAGGGTCTCAGTCCTATAATTGAACTGATCCCCAAAGATAATGGGTAGATCGATCTGCCTGAGTGGCATGGCCTACTTCCTAGGCACGATGTTGTGGAAAGGCGCTTGGGTTGGGTGGAGGCGTCACCGATCGATGCCAATCTCGTCGAGCGTCTTGGCGTACATGATGTTGAGGCCGCTGCCTCTGTCCATCAGTACTTTGGTGAGTCTCTTTGGGTTGATGATTGGGTCAACCATAAGTAGATATCTCCTCGGGTGTAGGATAGTATCAGAATGGTCAGTCCGATCGAAGGTTATGGCGGATTCCAACCATCGGAGGAAGGGAGGTGTGGCCGGTTGGCACATGTAGACTTTGTGGTGTGCAACCTTCTGACGGCGTTTGGAGTCATAGGCCGTTGATCCTCCAAAGATCATAAGGTAGCCGTCCGGTGTTGGAAAGCTATCATCCTTCTCCTTGATGTCATCCGCTGTGGGGGCAGGGTCTTTCCCCTACTCCCCTTTGTTGGAGCCCCCGGACAAGAACCACCGCATGAGGCCGCAGTCCTTAAGCAGATGCTCAACAGGAAAGGTGTGGTTCGGGCATGACCCCTTGAGTAATTTTTCAAAGTGGTTTGGAGTGCCCTCCATGGGCTTCCGGCCACCCTTACGGTCAGCAGCAGCCATGAGCGAGTCCTCGCGCTGTTGCTTCTTATTCTTCCTTTTGGTGGTGAAAGTGCATCTAGCCCTTTAGTGGGTTTTGGATGGTTGAATGATAACGTGATTAAAGTCTAACCCGTTTGCTAAGTGTGGATAGGTAATAGGTTATCTCATAGGTACTTAATGAAAGCCAAAATAATGTGTTGTTGTATAAACAATCTAGTTCAAGCACAAGACAACAATGCAAATGGAATTCATGCAAAGGCTTATTTATTGTGGGATTTCCATGTGCTATGTGAAAGCAAGCTTGTAAGAATTAATTGATGAGACATGAGGGATTGCATATGGAATGGTCTCATATTTGAAGCTTGCTAAATTGAAATGAAAAAGATAACAATACAAATGAATGGTTGATTCAACACAAGATGTGACTTGATTGCTTGAGACGGTGAAGATAGCAAGGAAAGGCTTCGAGGTACTAAGCAAGGGTGAAGGGTAAGCGATGGCTTGGTGGCTGAAGAACCTAGCTAGGGTGAAGAAGGAAGTACTTGCATTTAGTTGAGGTACTAATCAAGCTACGATGGTCATATTGATGTGGAGGATCAAATCTATATTGGACAAAGTGTTTGAAGTGACTTGATGCATTTGGAGTTATTCATATTTGATGAATGGAATCAAGTCATGTGCTCAAGATGGCTATGCTCAAGTGACAAGATCAATATCAACATGTTGGCACCCTTACTTGATGAAGATTGAAAGAGACAGGATTAATTCAAAAGAGGGCAACTCAAACGGTATAAATTCATTTTTCCTTTAATCTTGAGTTTAATAGGTATGTCATACTATTAAGAGGGATGCATCATGTTGATAGATAATGTTTCATAAGTGCTCAAGCCAACCCATGTGAGTTTTGAGTATTTGAGAGACAAAAGAGCCAACTGATTTCTTGCTGGTCTGGCAATACCGGACGTGTCCGGTATTTGCCCAACAATGGTAAAATTGTTGTTCTCGGGTTGGTTCTTCTGGAGTTCTAACATAAGTCGGGAGTTCCAGCAATGGTTGGGAGTTCTAATGTCTCTTGCTTTAACTGACTTGGAGAGTTCACTGTGGTGGTCATACTGGACATGTCCAGTATTCATACCGGACGTGTTCAGTATGGATGACCAGAGGCCAATGGCTAGTTTTCAAATGCCTTGAGAGTCGGGAGTTTCGACGTAAGTCGGGAGTTCTGATGGTCAGAAGTTCCAGCATGAGCCAGGAGTTTTGACAACTCACAAACTTCAACTCATTTACTTAGTTTTCAAATATGCTAAGGGTCGGGAGTTCCGACTGTCGGGAGTTCTAGCATTCATCGGGAGTTCTGACGCATCACATTGTCACTATAACTTAGTTACCATTGGCGTAGTGTAAATCATACCGGACGTGTTCGGTATGTATGGCAATGGCTATAAAATGGCTAGTTTTTCTAAGGGGGCTATAAATACCCCCAAGCCTCCACCTTTGGAGGCTACTGATTCTGCTGGTTGCTATACACGTTTTTGAGCCTTGCCAACTCTCCCAAACCCTCTCTTAGTGAGTGTGTGATCCAAATAGCAAAATCAATTTGTGGGTTAAGAGAGAATTTGAAAAAGAGAACAAGCCACCACTTGAGCACTTGTGCATATTGTCTATTTCGTGATTCGCATTTGTTACTCTTGGACTCTTCGATCCTAGACAGTTAGACATCGCCGGAGAGCACCCGAGAGATTGTGGTGTGTCTCGAAAAGTTTGTAACGGTCGATTTTGCCGCTTAGGAATCAACAAGTGGAAGGAGGAAAAGGAGTTGGAAAAGACTCTGGCTAGAGTGACCTTCATGGTATCCTTTAGGGCTGACCTTCGCTAGGTCACCCACAGCCCCCTCAACGAAGAGTAGGACTCGAACGAGTCCGAGCTTTGGTAAAATAAATATCGTGTCTCAATTCGCATTTCATTCGATATTTGTGTTGCTCTTGCTCTTATGCAAGTTATCTGTGTATATTGTCATATCTAGTAGGTACCTGCAATTTGATTTGAAGTTAGAAATCAAAACAAGCAAGTTTAGGGTTGTTCCACTGAAATCGTGTATACCGGACATGTCCGGTATTGATCACTGCGATAGGCTATTCTATAGAACACGTGCATACCGGACACGTCTGGTATTTTCTGCCTGTGCTGAATATATTCATTCTCTGTTCTAACTTTGTATTGCAGGGTTGTAACTTCTATATATATTCTTTATACCTTGTTTACTCTGTGGCAAACTTGTGAGGGTTGGTACTACACTTAATTTAGAGTTTCTATTTTGGAAACTCTCTTTACTAATTATTTTCATATTTAAAGGTGTTAATTTTTAGAAATGCCTATTCACCCCCCTCTAGGTGGCATCCTAGGTCCTTTCAGGTGGAACAATTGGAGGTGCCTTCGTCGGCACCCTCGTCCCACCTTGCCTTGCCCTCGAGGCGATCGAAGATCGCTCCGACTGCCTCTTCTTCTGAGGCGTGGCTACTGGCGATGTCCAGGAGTTCCTTAGTGGCTTGTGGACCCTAGCGTCCTAGCTTATGAACCAAGGATTCATAGGTCGTCCCAGATAGGAAGGCACCTATCACGTTGACATCGGCTATGTTAGGGAGCTCATTGCACTGTCGGGAGAAGCGCTAGATGTACCCATAGAGGGTCTCACCGGCCTTCTAATGGTAGTTCTTGAGGTCCCATGGGTTCCCAGAGCACATGTACATGCCCTAGAAGTTTCTCACAAAGATCTCTTCAAATCCGCCCAACTTCGGATTGCGTTGGACGATAGGTGTTCCAACCATGCTCGTGTTGAATCGGCTAAGAACAGTGGAAGGTTGTGGATAATGAAGTTGTTATTATCCGCACCACCGGCTTGATAGGCAAGCTGATAGTCTTTGAGCCAAAGTCCGGTGTTTATCTCCCTAGAGTACTTAGCGATGTTGGTAGGTGGTTGGTACCTTGGCGGGAAAGAAGCATTGAGCTTGTGCTGGCTGAAGGCTTGAGGGCCTGGTAGGCCAGGGCTCAAGCTCCGGTCCTCACCACTATCGTAGTGTCCACCGCGATGAAAATGATAGCCATGGTGGGCTCCTTCTCTTGGGTCACTGTAGGTGTGTCTATAGGCATCGAGGGTGCTACGTGCGTCACGGTGTGGCCGAGACATTGATGTATCGGGATCATAGCGCGCTGCCTGCTGCCTTGTGGTGCCTAGTGGACTGATGCATCCCTAGTGGGACGCACTGAGGGCATGCATTGGCTGGTGTTGAGCTCGCGTCATCGAGACAACGAGCTTTCCGCCTGCTGCGCCGCCACATGCTCGAGCAGCGTGCAAATCTCGTAGTGGGCCCAACGATCCTCGAGCGTTGTGACCTCTAGAAGGCCATGGAGCAAGGCTGTTGTGGCGGTGATGTTCTGGCTTGCCCAAGCAAAGTGAGGAAGGGTTTCATCATAGGTGATGATCCTTTGATTCACATCATGGGACATGGCGCGTGTGTGCCCACTGTCTCTACGGCGTTCGATCTCCCGATCGACCTCCATGTATTCCCGCACAAGCTGGAGTCCGGCTTCATCGATCTCCTGCTTTTAGGCTCTTAGCTAGTCCACCCCTATGAGAGGTGGGGCCGCTATCCCCCCTTTGGTTCCATAGCCGAGGTTGCCTATCGGGGTGGCCTCCTCCACGGAGATGCTTTTGACATGTCCCTTAGGGGTACCCATCATGAAACATTCCTAGGAGGGCTGATGGCTCCCCCTGCTGGAGCCAGAGCTAGGGTCTGACCCCGGCCCCTCCGTGAGGAGGCCATGGAGGGATTTCGTGACGCTTTCAATCATCCCCATGAACTCGTTGTTCGTGGGGGATGGGATTGTGCGCTGCACCACAAGGTGGGTGACGGTCACCATAGTGTTGCCGTCGGGGCACTCCATGTGGAGTGTTCCGTAGAGAGGGTGAGGTGGCGCAGGTCCTCCCTAGACAGCTGGGGTCCAAGGAAGACATAGGGCTGGCCCCCAAGCCTCCTGTAGTTGAAGCCGATGGAGGGGAGAGATTGGATGGCGGCGTGGGCCAACGCCAACTATCCTCCCACCATGATGATGAAGTCCTGGTCACTGAAACACATGCGTGCGCTCGGGACCTAGCTGATTACATGGCTAGCCATCTGAGGCCTTATTTGGAACGTGCAAAGGCCCCTACCCGGCGCGCCAACTGTCGATGTTTCGAACAAAGACTAGGTGGTAAATTTATATTTGTTGAGTGTTAGGCTCGGATGGTGTACTAAAGGACACAAGGTTTATACTAGTTCGAGCAGAATATCCTTACATCTAGTTTGTTGTTGCTCATGTTATTAGTACCAAAAAAGGTTCATAGTAGGGGGTATAAACGATTGAGAGAGGGACAAGTCCCAAGTCTCTGATGGAAAGGTCAAAAGGATGCCAAGAGCTCGGTTGCTGCTTGGCTGTGCATTGTGTGTGGAATTTTTTTGTCCCCTTAGTGGGGCATCCTGCCCTCCCTTTTATAGACCAAGGGGGGAGTAGGGGTTATAGATGGGAGAAAGAGAAAAAAACCAAAGGTAGAGAAGGTCCTTCGAAGGTGCCGAGTCTTCCTTTTCTCTTGAGCCTACCCTGCTGACATGGCAGCCCACACCAGGGATAGCATGTTTTGCTGATCCTGATAGGGCCGGGCTCTGGCTTTGTTTTAACGAGTGGTCATGTCCCATCCTCCCCTAGTGAATGGTGCGGTGTGTTAGGGCATCGACCCATGACTCTGTGGGGAGTAGACGGGAAAATGACCATATGCTCGTCACTATAGATGATGTGAGTTCTTCCTTGGATTGTAGTGGTTGTCATATACTTTTGTCAGGATCCATGCCCGTGGGCTGATGGCAGTGCCTACAACACTGTAGGACAAAAGTCGGTGCCTACAACACTATTTAGGCTCTACCATGCCTAGGAGGGCTTAAAGCACCCGTCTCGTCGTATCCTGACAGTATCTTCTCATAGGTGCACAGGGTATGGTCATCGGTACTGCGGTTGACCTGAGTGTCTTGTCTTTCCCTGTGCTCGTCATCATGAGGGGGTAGGGTGTAGATGTCAAGTGAGGCAGGGCTAGCCCTCAGTCATCGGGTGAGGTGGAGCCAGCCCTCAGACATCGGGCGAGGCAGAGCTGGCCCTTAGACGTCGGGTGAGGCAGAGCCAGCCCTCAGCCATTGGGTGAGGTGGAGCTAGCCCTCAGCCATCGGGTGAGGTAGAGCCAGCCCTCAGCCATCGGGCGAGGCAAAGCCAGCCCTCAGATGTCGGGCAAGGTAGAGCCAGCCCCTAGCCATCAGGTGAGACAGAGCCACCCCTCAGTCGTTGGGCAAGGCAAAGCCAATCCTCAGATGTTGGGCGAGGCAGAGCTAATCTTCAGTCCTCCGGGCAAGAAGTGTAGCTGCATTCTTGTCTAATTGGGAGCATCAATGTTTGATGGTTATTAGTTCTACCTCATTGGGTACCCCAGTATTAGGTCCCTAATAGAAGTATACCACCCAGAGTGGTTGTCCAATCCTGTTTTGGTAAAAAACAAAAGTGGGAAATGGAGAATGTGTGTTGACTACATGAGCCTCAATAAGGCGTGCTCGAAGGATTCGTTTCCTTTGCCACACATTGATCAAGTAGTTGACTCGACCGCAGGGTGCGAAACCCTATGCTTCCTTGATGCGTACTCTGGGTACCATCAGATCACGATCAAAGAGTCCGACCAACTCGCAACCTCTTTCATCACCCTATTCGGATCATTCTACTATGTTATGATGTCGTTCGGACTCAAGAATGTCGAGGCTACGTACCAACGATGCATGACCAAATGCTTTGGAGACCTCATCGGATGAACCATTGAGGCTTACATGGATGACATCGTAGTCAAGTCTAAGTAGATTGACCAACTCATGGCTGACCTAGAGCAGACCTTTAGGAAGCTCCAGGAGAACGACATCAAGCTCAACCCTAAGAAATGCGTCTTTGGGGTCCCAAGGAGCATGCTGCTCGGATTCATCATCTCCGAGCATGACATCGAAGTCAACCCGGTAAAAATCTTAGTCATCATGAAGATGGGCCTGATTCCAAACCTGAAGGGAGTTTAGAAGGTTACTGGGTGCCTCGTGGCGCTTAGTCACTTCATTTCACTCCTCAGTGAACGAGGACTCCCCCTATACCAGCTCCTAAAGAAAACCGACCAATTCATGTGAATGCCTAAGGCTCAAGAGGCATTTGACAAGCTCAATGTGCTCCTAATGAAGGCCCTAATTCTAGTCCTATCAGCTGAGGAAGAGCCACTCCTACTCTACATCGCAGCTATGACTCAAGTGGTCAGCGTCGCCTTGGTTGTAGAACAAGGAGAAGAGGGACATGCCCTCAAAGTACAATGCCCTATGTAATTCATTAGCAAAGTCTTGTTTGACTCCAAGACATGCTACCCCCAAATCAAGAAGCTCCTATATGTTGTCCTGATCACCAAGAGGAAGCTGCCACACTACTTCGACTGACACTAGGTGACCATCATGTCATCTTTCCCCCTTAGCGAGGTTATCCAAAACCAGGAGGCCACAGGAAGAATCGTGAAATGGGCACTCGAGCTGATGGATCAGGGCATCACGTATGCCCCACGAATGGCCATCAAGTCTCAGGTACTGGCTGATTTTGTGGGCGAATGGACCGAGATCTAGATGCCACCTATGGCCATCGATCAGGAGTACTTTGATAGATCACTGATGAAGAAGGGTGCCGGCATTGGGCTGGTTTTCATTTGCCCCTTAGGTGCGCATGAGGTACGCAATTTGCATCCACTTCCTAGTTTCAAATAATATGGTTGAGTATGAGGCACTCGTCAATGGCTTGCACATTGCCATTGAGTTGGGCATCTGATGACTTGATGTCCGAGGCAACTCACAACTAGTCATCGACTAGGTCATGAAGAAGTCAAGCTGCCACAATGCTAAGATGGATGCATATTGTCATGAGGTCTGATAGTTGCAAGACAAGTTCAATGGTCTCAAGCTCAACCATATCCCGAGGCAGCTCAACGAAGCAGCCGACACGTTAGCAAAGATGGCATCGAGCCGAGAGCTGGTCCCCACCAGCATCTTTGCTAGCGACCTGCACAAGCCAATGGTCCAATATGAGGAACCAGAATAGACCGGCAATGAGACACCAGTTCTGGGCTCGGGGGCTGATCGACCCTCGGTTCCATCTGACCCTGAGGTCATGGAACTCATCAAAGACCTAGTGGTGGAGCCCAAACCTTCGACTAACTGGAGAACACCTTACCTTGATTGCCTCCTCCATGAGGTGCTCCCTACTAACAAGATGGAGGCCCAATGGCTCATGCGTCGCACCAAGTCCTTCGTCATCATCAAAGGGGAGCTCTACAAGCACAACCACACCAGAATCCTACAGCGTTGCATCCCCACCGAGCAGGGGAAGGACCTACTAGAAGACATCCATGGAGGGGTCTACGGACATCACGCCGCACCTAGAACCTTGATCAGAAATGTATTCTAACAAGGTTTCTACTAGCCAACCGTGGTGGCCGACGCCGAGCAGGTCGTACGTACCTGCAAAGGATGCCAGTACTACGCTCGATAGACTCACCTATCGGCCCAAGCACTCCAAACGATACCCATCACGTGGTCATTCATGGTCTGGGGGCTCAACTAGGTAGGGCCCCACAAGAGGGCACCCGAGGGTTTTACGCACTTAGGTCCCATTTGCTTCGCTGAAAAAACAAGCCAAAACACGGTTCCCGCCGATTTGTTGTGAGAGAAAAACATTGTTTCGGCTAAAAAATAAGCTGAAAAGTATGGACTATAAGAGAAGCGAATAGGGCCTTACTTGTCACCTTGGATAAGTTCATGAAGTGGATAGAGGTTCGACCGATCACCGTGATCAAATCTGAGCAGGCCATGTTCATCACGGACATCATCCACCGATTTAGGGTCCCAAACTCCATCATAACCGACAATGGCACATAGTTCACAAGGAAAAAATTCCTCTAGTTCTGCAATGACCACCACATCCACATTGATTGGGCTACCATAGTGCACCCCTGCATGAACGGGTAGGCCGAGCGCGTGAACGACATGGTCCTTCAAGGCCTTAAGCCTAGGATCTTCAACCGGCTCAACAAAGCCAGCGGACGGTGGGTCGTGGAGCTCCCCTCGGTACTCTAGAGCCTAAGGATGTCTAGCTGCCGGGCAACTGATTACATGCCATTTTTCATGGTCTACGGCTCCAAAGCCATCCTCCCGACCGACCTCAACTACGGAGTGCCAAGGGTCAAGGCCAACAACGAGCAGGGAAACGAAGCATCTTTGGAAGACGCCATGGACCTGCTTGATGAAGCACGCAACATTGCCCAGCTTCATTCGGCCAAATACCAGCAGGCGCTATGATGGTACCATAGCCAACACGTGCGGGGTCACACCTTCAGCGTAGGCAATTTAGACCGTCGCTGCATCCAGAGCAACAAAAATCACCACAAGCTTTCAGCGCCATGGGAAGGACTGTACATCATCGCAGAAATACTCTGACCTAGCACCTACAAGCTCAAGACCGATGATGGCAAAGCCATCGCCAACGCCTGGAACATCGAGCAGCTATGTCGCTTTTACCCTTAGTTTTCCTGTTCCAAAGCTTCTAATATGCTTCTCAAACTAAGTAATGTTTCTGCAAAAAACGAAAAATGTTATATCCTATCGGATTTGCTTCTGATCTAATCGGTCTTCAGTAACACCCGACCCCAGCAACTACCTAGGGTCAGGTTTTACTCGGGGGCTAATCGGAGTACATATACTCAGGAACATTTTACCATCCGACCCTTCCTTTTTATGACAAGACTTAGAAATAAGAGTTGTTGAAAACTAATGATGAGTAAAATAGGTTGGAATGCAAAAAGCCTACGCCTCGATGGCTATGGCATCGCTTGCTCACCAGCGTGATCATTACTTAGTCGCTCGCAACTTAAGTTTCTAATGCCTTAACATAAAACAAGGGATGGATCGCAACGAACTTTATATAGGAGTACATATATTCAGGAACATATTCCCATCTGACCCTTCTTTTTTATGACAAGACCTAGAAATAAGAGTTGCCAAAAACTAACAATGAGTAAAACTGGTAGGACTGCAAAAAGCCTATGCCCGATAGCTACGGCATCGCTTGCTCACCAGTGTGATTATTACTTAGTCGCTCGTAACTCAAGTTTCTAATGCCTTAACATAAAACAAGGGTTGGATCGCAACAAACTTTATATATATATATATATATATATATATAAAGAAAGGCCAAACAATGTTTTCAGCCATAATAGAAGTCTTTACAAAAAGACCAACGTTGAACTCAGCTATCTAACTAAACATCTTGTGGTAGGATTTCTTCTCCGACCTTATCCACTAGGTCCTACGACGGGAGAGCCGCTTCCTTCTCAATTTTGTCTAGCTCGGCGTTAGTATAGCCAGGCGCGAAGCCCTCGATGATCACCGGTAGGTCGATGTTGATGCAGTGGGAGCGGGCGATGGCGAACGTGCGATGGACACCGATGTACAGGGCCTCCTTTGTGAGTGAGCACGCCCAATCTAGGATCTAGGTAACTCGGACTGTGAGTGAGCTCGTCTCCTCAGCCGGGCGACCCCGAGGTCATTAAAGACCAGCCCGACGGCAGCACGCAAGGAGTCATGGTCATCGCTCTCTGATTGGAGTTGACCCCACACCTCAAAGAGTTGCCCCTATAGGACTGCCCAAGCCAAACATCAAGGAGCGTCAGAAAACTGACTACGAACGTCAAGCAAAAAGGTAACCAGAGCCTTACCTTTCACTTGCTCCTCGATGACCGACTTCTCCCTCTAGAGCATGCCAACATCCCCAGTGTAGGCGGCGGCCAGGCCCTTGGCTTCTTCCTTCAACTTTTGCTCAATTTCGAGCATGCGTCGAGCGTCGACGCCCACTTGACGAGCAAGGTCAAGGGCTAGGCGGAGTCGTTTAAGCCCCGTGGCATCTTCCCTGACCTTAGCAACCATAGCCTTGAGCTTGTCCTCGGCCCCATTGGCATGTTGATGGGCTTCCCATTCCTTGGTCTAGAGGCTTGCCACCTCCTCCTGTAGCCGCAACACTTCGGCAGCAAGCCCCTAGACCTTCCTCTCGTGATGGAGGAATAGAGACTTCTCCTAGTTGCGCATCAGAAGGGACTATGAAAAAATTAGGTTAGAATTATATAAATAGGGCTCAAAAGTAGAAAACATGTAGACACGACAAACTAGGCTGGCTGGGGCAATGCCATCCTTCAACGCCCCCAACACATCGGTCAGAGAATGGACCGTGGACTCAAGTCCCGAGCGCGTGCTCGTCCAGTCCTTCACCTCCATCGGGTCATCGAGGGTGAACACCAAGTTGCTTAGGTCCAGCCGCCTGGCCCAATGGAGCTGGTTTCTTCCCCATGCGAGCGGATCGTTGCTCGCCCAGACAAGGGACCAGGAGGGCCCAGCCCTAGCCAAGGGGTCTACCATCGCAACCATTGGCATCGGCCCGACGGGAGCTGATGGTACCTCCTCCGTCATCGGCGCTCCCTCAAGAGCGGACCCTCCGATGGCAGAGGAGGCTGGCAGCTTGGGCTTCAAAGTCCGAGCCATCACCACGTCTATAGGGGATGCCTCGATCGCACCTCCCCTCATCTACTCAACCTCGAGCACATCGATCGGCATGGGCGTCGATTGTAGGAGCGCCGCCTCTGGCACAATTGGTGCCTCTGCCTCCCCCGCTTCCTTAGGTGGCGCTGTGTCTGCCTCAGTGCCATCACGGCATGCCTCGGCACCATGCCAGTCAGCACCTGGGGGATTGGCCGACGTGCCAGAATCTTCTACGGCGCTAACTCTAGGCTATTGTTGGGGCCAGTCCTATGGAAAGCACCAACGTCACATGACAAAATCCAAGAATGTAATGAAAGGGCAAAGAAGTCGTTAACTCACATTGACACCATTATCCGAGAATGCTTTGGGGCTGGTCACCTGACTCTGACTCCGCCATGTTAGCAATTGGCCGCTTCGATATCCTGGTGAGGTCGGTCGTAGCAGGGCGGACTTGCTCCTCCAACCTCGGGGGCGCGACCTCCCCCGTTGATCTTGGAAGCACATCATCTTCGGTTTGTGCCGGGCGTGCTATGGAAACAGGGTCAAATTGACCTGCCCCACATCGGCCTACTCCTCTTCATGCTCAAGCGCGTCCTATGGGATGTTGGGGTCTGACTCCTCCTCCTCTTCCTCCTCCTCGTCGTCACCGCTCTCCTCTGAGCCTTGCCGGCCTTTCCATGCTACAGCCTCACTCGCTCCTTCTTCGCCTTGTTCCACTCCTTCCTAGCCTTTGCCGCCTTAGCCATGGCACGGTTCGCCGCCCTCCTAGCCACGTCCTCTAGCAGTGGTGGGTCAGACTCATGTGCGAAGAGGCCGGGCTACAAACCCTAGCGCTTAGAATCTAAGAACAGAGGAGGGTCGGCCAAGAAAAGAAACTCGAAGAAGACTTACTAGTTCAACAAAACTCACATTCGGCCACATCGTGGGATGCCTTAGGACCGGGTACACCGGGGCGAGATCCACCGATGGATCCGCCGGACACTCCATTGCCTCCATAATGTGTTGTGCCATTTCATTGATGCTGAGGGCCTCACCGGCGACCATCACTATCCCTTCAGGCGTGGAATCCTACGTCATCTTGTACATTGGAAGGGCGCGCGCCATCAACGACATCAGCCTCCTGATGTGGTATGCTCCGACGATGCTAGTCCCACAAAAATTGTGGCCCTTCAGAGTCATGATATACTTTGAGGACCGGCTACCTCGAAGATGGATGCTCGCACATCCCATCGGCACAGCCAGGTCTAGCTTCTTCCTCTCCTTCTTCTGTAGCTCGACGATAAAGAAATACTTCCACAGCTCAAAGTGGGGCTTGACC
Source organism: Miscanthus floridulus (assembly GCF_019320115.1). Lineage (NCBI taxonomy): Eukaryota > Viridiplantae > Streptophyta > Magnoliopsida > Poales > Poaceae > Miscanthus > Miscanthus floridulus. Next base: position 161,082,530 of record NC_089580.1, read on the forward strand.
CCTAGATACCCCTCGCACAGCACAACGAAGGCTGAGATGTGCTGAATCCCGTTGGGATTTAGATGCTATAGCTTAAGCCTATAGTAGTGCAGCATCCCTCAGAGGAATGGGTGGGGAGGAGTCATGAGCCCATGCTTGTGGAAGGGGACGAAGGAGATGACACAGCCATCGGGTGGTGATAGCTCATCATCGCCACCAGGTACGATCCACTCCATCACTGCGGCCCTTGTGTGGAGATGGCCTTTGTTAACTAGACCCTCCATCCACTGGTGGAGAACATTGGAGCGAGGCCACATCTCCATCGAGGAATGGGGATGGCGATGCGGAAGATTCGATGGTGGCGTAGGGCTGGAGAGCGAGGGCTTTGCTGGTGGTGGAGCAGAAATAGTGGAACGAAGGCTGGAACTCAAGAGTGAAAGGCAGAAAGATTGGAGGGGTAAGGATGTGGCTACGCATACGGAAGCTGGGGAGAAATGGTTCCGTTTATAAGGTAAGGGCGGAATGGGTGAGGGGTGAACCATCCTCCTAAATTAACATGCCCCATGCCTTGCCAGATTCATTTCCTTTGGGGTCATGCCCTCACCGTTCCATGCCACGTCAGTCGTATCGCTGCCTCGAGAGACGAGCTATGGCAGAACCGCCTGAAATAACTCACTTACGAAGGCACTGGTCTTCCACCAGACACTAAGCACCCTGAAAGCAAGTCACAGCAGGTGGGTTCCGTCGGGCACACCCCAAGGGCGAGCTCGAATAGTCCACATTTTTCCCCAAGGATCCAATAATGAGAATGAGTTATAATACTTAATCCATTTCATACATCCAGAGTTCTTAGAAATTCATTATTACATTGCCAAATTCAGAGTGCGGAATATTAAATAGCGGAATGATAATAAACATCTATCGATAATGAATAAGGATCCATCTGTGCCCACCAGAAGAATCCTTCACACAACGAGTACTCCTCAAGTGGAACCTACAACAGGGGTAAATAAACCCTGAGTACACAATGTACTCGCAAGACTTATCCGACTAGTGGAAATAATTTCCCGACTCCAAGGAATATGCAAAGCTTTATGGTTTGCTAGGTTTCTTTTTGTAGAAAGCAATGCTAATAGTGAATCCTTATTTATGTTATTATTAGCAGTCATGATTAATTCTTTATCTAGCCATTCTATGTAAGCACTTGTTCAACTTTCAAGCAAGGGTTGAGCACTTAGTTCCATCTCATCATCTTTTAGTTCTTACTATGGTGCTAGACTGTAAACAAGCCGTACTAGATTGTCTGGTGATTCGTGAATCAATGCCCCCAGCTGGGTACCCCAAAAACACATGCCCCATTTGTACCCCAGGCACAAGCAGGACCAACCCACCACTCTCCTGTCACGGGGTCCAAGTCCCCGTCCAAACTTAGACTCCAAGCCCCCGCTCCTGAGTCCTAGACTCAGTGCGGTGCAAGGACCTCCACCATCCCTACCTCTAATCAGTCGATCCGAAAAGAGCCAAAACCCATGACAAGAGAGCAACAAGTCTTCCCTACGCCCATACCTAAGTATGTGCTCGGGATAATAAGTCTATGACTTGCCTAGAACCCAATGCAACGATCGGTCCTTAACCGACACAGATAGGGAAAAAGTGTAACAAAGTTATGCCCTATTGGCCACAGGACACAACCTCTTACACCCACCAATACCCAAACCATATCCCTACCCGGTCTCCATTTTTTCTTTCCACCATTTTATCATGAGTGATCAACATTATCACCTATTGTGAGTAACAGCAGGTTACTTATGCTACCGATACTCTGAGCATAGCAGCTACTCTTGACCTATACTAGTAGGACTCATAGGTAAGTATATCTATGCATGTAGTTTCCATAAAATGTCTGTAACGTAAATGCACATCATATATATTCAGTGATCATTCAAAAATAGGGGTTATGCACCGGGGCTTGCCTTGGGCAGGCGATGTGTCAACAAAGTCAGCAATGAACGGCTCTAGGGCTCCCTCCTGTACGAGAACCTCCTCCTTGTACTCCTCAATAATCTCCTTGTAGTCCTATTCGTCTGCAGGCACGAACTCTACCAACTCATGATCTACATGCATAAAATGATGATGCAACACTTAGTAATACGGCTACAACAACTCTTAAAATAAAAATACATCTATCAAGCTACTAATCTAGTTCTACCGACTAAGGTGCTAAGTTACCTACTGTTACCACTAACAAATATGAAGCATGACATATATTATCTTAGCAACTAAAGGTATTCTTACTCTTAATACCGATTTACTCTATATATGATAAAACAAGGGGTACTAGCTACTCTATTTATCAACCTACTCTCGGGCTACCAAAATTATAGTTAACACATAATAATCTAATGAGCCTACTATAAAAATTTCATGGCTAAAGCTATCACCAATTTGCCACAAAAATTCCTACAAATATTAAGCTTAATAATACTAAGCTTTCTAAAGTGAATTTATGATTCTATCATTACCATAGCTAACAGTAAACTAACTACACCAACAGATAGATAGCATTTTTATGAACCTAACAAATTTTATTTCACTATTTTTGGACACCTATAGAATTTACTATAAATTTTCAAAGTTCAGCTCAAAACTAAATTGAATAAACATTTATTACTTCCCTGGAAAATGAAAAACCGAATTCAAACCGTAGCCCACTAATCACGGCGTGGCCCATGTCTGCACGGCGCGCGAGCGCCTACGCTCCACCGGCGTGGCCCACGTGGGGGCACGACCTAGCCAAGCGATAACGGCACGCGATAGGAAGGCCCACGTGTGTCGGTGTATTTGTTGAAACACCCTTTCTCTAATATCGAATCCAACTGAGGTCCACAGCACTATTCCCTCAGTCAGCTATCTTACAATTCCACCCCCCCCTTTCAATCTTTACCATGGCCATACCCTCGCCCCCCCCCCCCCCCCGCGCGTGCGCGCACTAGCACGGCAGCGCTGGCACCGAGTGGTTACGCCGGCCAGACCAGTCCCTCCCCACTCTATCTAAGGAGCCGATACCTGCCTAGGCGCGAACGCAAAGCACTAGACGAAGAAAGCGTGAGCCGAGATGCCATAGCAAAGCCGATCCACGGTGGCGGAGCTCCTGCACTAAAAACGGTGATGTTCCAGTGAGCTACAACAGCGCCAGAGAAGTTGGGGTAGCGAGTGAGCTCAAGGAACTCACCATGGACATAGACGAGGTGGTGGTTCAGCTAGAGACGGCCCGAGTCGAGCTGGCCGCATGCGCGTAGACTATGCGGTGATGCGCCGTAGTGGCAAGACTACGTCAGGGGTGGCTAGGAGGTGGTAGCAACTTGGCAAGGGTGCGTAGGGTGATGAGTAGGTGGAGGCAAAGTTGGCGGTGCAGCAAATAGAACACGAGGGGCACTAGAGTAGGGACCTTGCCATCGACACATGCCATGACGGTCTTAACGACCCAACGAGAGGAAAGCTCCAAATTGGAGCATGGCTCAACGAGTAACATCGCTCGATGGGGTCAGGTGGCTGGCTGACTACACCGTGAAGCCATGGACCAAGCTAATTGAATTGAGGTGGCTCCACCAGGCTGAATTGACAGGCGCAGTTCCAACAACCACGGCGATAGAGGAATAGGGTTAGACAGGCACGGCTAGGCTCATCGCTGTCGTGGCGGGACGTGGCTGACAACTCGGTGCACAAACACGCACGGGCTATAGGGCAATGGGGGGACAATGAAACATGCTCTAGATGTTGTTCGCATGGCCATAAATCGCAAGCCAACGACGGAGTCTTGGTCCTACGCGCCGCAGTGGGTGGCGCCGGTAGCATAGCATTGCATCGAAACGGATGTGATGGCAATGCAGGCGGGGCAAGACCACGCGTGGCAAGGCGACGTGCGGGTAGGGCCATGCGCCGGCCGCAGTAGGCCAAGTGTGGCCACGCACGCACGGTACCGCATAGGCGAGTGTGAGGCGACAAAGCGGCTAGGCGGACGCGACGGTGGTGGCAGAGCGCATGCGGGCAACTTCGCACAAGCGACCGCAGCTAGCGGTAGCGCTGTGATGCGACGCACGGAGTCAGCGACATGGTGAAGCGGTGGCAGTGGACTAGCTAGGGCAACAGGCCCGCGACAACAGTGGTGGTGGCCGAGCGGCCAAGTCGCTAGGCACGGCGTGCGTGTGCGTGCTTGAATCGCGTGCCCAAGGCGCGGCAACAGCGGTGTGGCCTGCGCAGCGGTGCGCATGTGCACGCCAGGACAAGCCCACGCTGTGGCGCCGAGCCAACCCGAAGCCTAGTGACCACGTTCAGAAGCTGAAGCCAACTGGGAACATGCCTTGCACGCTTTTTAAAGCATCCTAAAAATCCACCTCAGGGATCCAATTGCTAAACCACCTATTTAACACTCAAGATGGTATGTCAAGCTACTAGAACACACCCTAAGACCATACCACTACTTAGCCCGATTCTTCTACAAAAATTGCCGAACTTAGCTTCGTCAAACCATTTTCTAACTTAAGAAATGTGACTACGTCTTGATCGGTTTCGCGTCAAATGCGATTTCCAAGCTATTAAGTAAGCTAGCTAGTGAATCCTGTTCTCGACCGCACATATTTCATCATCACCTATGAATCTTATACTACAAACGTTATTAAAGTTCCGTATATGCATTCTATAATATTTTTGTTCAACAAAAATTCGTTTAGAACTCTAAGCGATATAAAGCGACATGAAATATAGCATTCGTTTCGCGTTTTCGATGAATGTTTCGAGTCACAGGAATTGATTTACACACTATAATTCAGACACTGTCACATAAACATGATGCACATGTAGTGTTTTAGCAAAAGATTTATAGTGTAACACCAAGGGTGTTTACACGAGCGCATGCCTATCTAAATCTTCCTCGCGAAGGATCCACCAGGTGACAGTTCGCCTTCAAAGGCTATAGGCCACCGCAGGTAAGTGGGATACGGAGCTAAAAATGCTCCCACAGCCCATTAACGCCTAGGAGTTCAAAGGCGGGCCCACCAGTGGGTTCATGGCCGCTCCAGGGCACCCTAGAGTAAGGGGAGGTTAAGGACGGGCCCGCTTGGGGCCAATGCCTGAGGTGCGCAAAGTGCCATGGGCGTCCCGGCCCTCGTTTCGAGTCTTGGATGATGCAAGGTCCATGCTTTTTCCCCAAAAGAAAGGCATCGAGCCCTTGGACTGGTCGAACGGATCCGAGAACTATATGAACCGGCCACCAAGAATCTGGAGTCAGTCACCAGCTGATCTCGAACCAGACCCCCATGAAGGGGATGCCGGGGCTCCACTCGAACAAGCCCGTTAAAACTCACCGAGCATCGTGCTCCATCTAGTGAGGAAAGCACGGCATGGCTTAGCCCCTCTGTTCTAGCGAACGGACCCATGAGAGACAATGATCACAAGACGAACCGACCCCCCGACCGGACCCCTGCTACGCTCGGGGGCTCGGCATCACAAAGAGACCAAACACGCGGTCGTAAGCAAACGACGAGTCACCTCTGGTTGCGGAAACCATGGATTGATTGCAAAGCGACAGTAACGAACAGTACTCCCGTGTGCCCTCAAACGATAGATCATAAAAAGCCTTTGCAGGAGTGTTTCACTCCTCCAAAGGCTTGGGGGCTACTATCGGATATCTATATCCAGGTATTCAAGCCAAAGGATTAATGAGTGTCATATCGGCTCATCCGATGATTAAAGACGCAACTACGGCCTTATCTGACCTCTAGGTTTTCGCCTCGTCTGACCCCAAGGAAGGTTTCCGCCTCGTCCGACCCCAAGGCGTGGGCTCCGACTCGTCCGGTCCCACGGGGAGGGCTCCGCCTCGTCTGACCCCCGAGGGTTGGATTCCGTCTCGCCCAGCCCCCAGGGCCAGATTTTCGCCTCACCCATTCCCTGGGGATCGGATTTGCTACCGGACAAAAGTAGTGGCCCCAGGGTGGGACCCAAACCGTTTTCAACCACTACGGCATGGAGCGCACGCCCGAGAGCACGTCTCGGGTGCATCCTGATGCGACTGACGATCGCATCAGGCCATGCTGGGAGACTCATGTCGCCCATCGCGTCAACAGGCCAGCACTGTGCTGCCAACTCCCTGCCTGACCACCGTCCAACGTCAGTCAACCAACGTCAGTTGACTGGCACTGTACCGCCAGCCCCCGTATGGCCTCTGTTAGGGAACCCTTTGACCATTTCGTCTGCTCGGATGGAATGGAAGACAAGAACGGCGCACGACGCCCGCACGTATACTGCAGCGGCCAACAGGACCCCGGTGCGACGTCGCTGCCACCACGATCTATAGGGGCAGTGGGACCCACGCGAAGAGGAGGACGACATATCCCCGGGAGCCTTATTTCTCTTTCTTTGTTTCCCTCTTCCCCTTCCGCTGTAACCCCTGCTTTTTCTTGGCCTATAAAAGGGAAAGCAGAATGTCCCACTAAGGGGCATCGCACATCGCGGCTATGGTTCACCGCACCGCATCAGATCAAGAGCACTAGCGTCAAACCTCAGGCAAATAGCTGAGCAGAGACCAAGCTCTTGGCATCCATTCGTTTTTTTTTACCAGAGACATGGGACTTGTTTCTCTCTCGCTAGTATGTAAACCCCTACTACAAACTCAGTGCTAGTAACACGAGCAGTCCGAAACTGGACGTGGGGACATTCGGCCCAAACCATTATAATCCTTATGTCCTCTTAACACACCATCCAAGACGGACGCGTAATCATACAAATTTGCTCGTGGATGGTTTCTCAAAAGACCGACGTATACGAACAGGCACACTGCCAGAACCGGCATGCAACTTGCTTTAGCGCGTGTTTAGTTGCCCAAATTTTAGAATTTGGGCTACTGTAGCACTTTTTCGTTTTTATTTGGTAATTAGTGTTCAATTATGGACTAATTAGGCTCAAAACGTTCGTCTCGCAATTTCCAACCAAACTGTGCAATTAGTTTTTTTGCGTCTATATTTAATGCTTCATGTACGTATCGTAAGATTCGATGTGATGAGTACTGTAGCATTTTTTGGGAAAAAAATTTGGAACTAAACAAGGGATTACGTTTTTTATCCCATCGTCGTACCGGAAAACGACAGTCCTAATCTCCTGGACTCGTCGTGGTTCTCGGAAAGATTTCAGGTTGGAAAAGCAAGGACTCCTACCAAGCGTGTACGTACAGTACAGTAGTAGTGGTAAAGTACAGCTACTGGATTGATCGAGCAGAGTAGTACAATTTTGTGCAGGAAGTGGGAGCCTGGAAGCAACCAAAGTGCAGTGGGGATGGGACGGACCGGCTCTGGCGCACGCACGCATGCATGCCAGCGGGCATCGGGATCCGATCAGGCAACGAGAGTACAGTACTACTGGTAGTAGCAGGACGGTTGTACGAGTAGTAGGAAACAAACGCGGCGAATGGTCAAACTCTCGGCGCTGCGGCAGTACTAGTAAAAACTTTTGATGGATGGAATACTGGATGGATCCCGCGGATCCCCATGGCGAGAAGAGAACGCATGCCGCATGGGCGCCCGCACAACCGCCAGCCGGCGCGTCGACCCAGGTCGAAGCGGACGCGAGACGAGAGGCAGGTCGGCGAAAAGCTACAACGTGCGGACGCGGACAGGGCCAGGGTCGGGCGAGCCGCGAGCGGAAGCGGCACGGAAACGGCAGCACTCGGGTGGCGACAGGCGTGACGCCGTGCCCTGCACCCCCGGCGGACCCGCGTCGTCGCCTCCCGATCCCGGGCGGGGCGGCACCGGCACACCATTTCTGGGCCTGCCGCGCTGTCTGTCGCTTTCCCTGCCAGCCCGGCCTCCTAGTCCTAGCGCGTTCCTGCATGCGTCCTGCGGGGTGAGCCAGCGTCGAGCGAGCAGAGCACACACGGCCTGGCGCGACCGACCCAGGAGGCCAACCCGCATGCACACGCCGCTGCGCTCCCTTGTCCTCTACCTCTCCGTCGCGTCTGCGGGCTCTGCATGCACCCCCTTTTTCCCCTTCGGTTTACGCGGGAGACGTGGACGGCCGTGGCAGAATGATGGGTCGTCGTCGCGCGAGCCGAGAGGAGGATCTCTTTCGATCGATGCCTTCGCCGCGTTGCACTGCTGCTGTGCCTGCAGGAACTGACCCTTCCGCCTGTTACTGCCACTGCCAGGGCCGGCAAGGGCACTGTCACGTCCACTCCACACCACGTCAGCCCTAGTCACTCTGACATTGGGACCACATAGGCTTGGAGCCTTGGATTCTCTCGATTTTAATATGACTCCACTCTTTCTATGGGCTGTACTACCTCACGTTCTACAAGGAATACAATTGGTCTAAGGCCTGGTTCCTGCACCCTAAAATTTCTGTCATATCGAATGTTTGACACATGCATAGAGTATTAAATATAGACTAATTATGAAACTAATTGCACAACTTGCGACTAATTTACGAGACGAATCTTTTAAGCCTAATTAGTCCATGATTTGACAACATGGTGCTACAGTAAACATGTGCTAATGACAGATTAATTAGGCTTAAAAAATCGTCTCGCAAATTAGCCTCCATCTATGTAATTGGTTTTATAATTAATCTATATTTAATGCTCCTTATTAGTATCTAAACATTTGATGTGACATAAATTTTAGAAGCGACTAAAGAACCAAACACCCCCTAATAAAAAATCAAACTATCATAAATTTGATCGATTTTATGAAAAATAGTATCAAAATATATAACTTCAAATAACAGATGTACTAAAATTTGTTTCATGACGAATCTAATAATATATATTTAGTACAGTAAACATTATGTCCTTTTATATAAATTAGTCAAATTTGACAAACTTTGACATAACACAATTATAGATTTGCATTCTTTTTAGGACAGAGGTAGTATTTTCTACTAGCAGTTAACTATAAATAACTTCGAAGAACAACATTCGTCATCATGGTCTCCTAGGATAACAATACACTTGTGTGCACCAATGTTCGAAACCAACAATACACTACTATAGAAAAAAAAAAAGTCTCTGTAACCACTTCTTTTCACATGCAGCTATAGTAGCAGTTGAATAACACCAGACTAAAGGGTTGGTTGGGCGAGAACGGGTTGTGATATGCTATATCAAGCTAGCATAACCGAATTGTGTGCCACAAACCGGTTGCAATGCCTAAGGTGGCCATCACAATCGATTTGTGGCACAATCCGATTAACGATTGTAAAGGTCCTTGTAACATAATTGGCTTGCTTACAAAAAAAACGAGTTGTCACCTAGGATAAATTAATCTCTAACTTTTAAAATATACCGAAATGCTCCTTTATAGATTTGTGTAGCCATTTCCTTTGCACTTTCAGACTTTTGGATTGCTTGCTCTTCTTCTGCTTTAAATATACACTAAAGTTTCATTTCTCTCTAGAAGACCTAATGTTCCTATATTGAGCAGCTAGTTGTTTATCGTCTCGCATTGAGTAGCAATATATATGGTTTGATTTAAGTTGGACCCTGCAAATCCTGAGACAGAGAGAGTAATGTTCATATATTGAGATCTATATGTTGCCATCTTTGCGTTCAGTAGCATTTGGCTTGATTTAAGTTGGACCCTACGAATGCTCGGTAATATCACTCTTCCCTATGGCTAGTTATTTCCTATATATGTCAATTCCAACACAAGTAGACATGTGTACATGATATGATTGAACTAACTCACATTTATGTAATAATTATATATGTGTTGTGGACACGTTATAGGTATGATTTGTTGCCTGCATAAATCTAAGCATGCATAGTAGCTTATACATGATACCTTAATCTAGACAATTGTATGCAATTAGATGGTGTTTGTTCGCCTGTGGCATAGCCCCCTGTGCATTGTTAAGTCTGTAATTGATTGACTGTGTAAGTGTTTTGTCTGTGTCACGTGTTACATATATGACACCAGCATAGCTAGATATGGGGAAATCAATTGTTTTGTCAGATATAACTTGGATCTGCATATGGGTTTATGCAGAACAAAACAAGCGAGAAGTGTAGTATGGTGGCCTGGATAAGAGATAATGCAGGCAGGAAGTGTAGCATATGGTGTAGCACTTTCACTGTCATTTTTTTAGTTGGGAGTGATATTGATACCCCAGGGTATCTGAGTAGAAATTGATTCTGAAGGGATGTTGCGAACCGATTGTAAAGACCATTTCTTTAGCAAAGATGCTTATTTCTAGAATAAAGCAGCTTTGCTAACAAAAAAAAATGTTTGTATGTACTCTACCTTATTTTTATAGACTCTAGTCAAGAGGTAACGGCTAGAGTGCATTTTTAACCGACCTAACACATCATTAAGCTATTGAGCAATGATTATATCATTTCACCAGATGCCATAACGACGGTTGAAGCTTGTGATCTATGCATAAACAATGAATCCGCCGTCCAAAGTAATATCAAATTGGCAACTCCGATCCCGTCTTATGCACCACCCGAGGCTTCCGACCTTGGATGCTACTCCACAACAAGGTGAGGCTAAACCCAACACATAAAAGATCGTTAAAAAATTACCAAGAATTTGTTTATTCTGATAAAAAATCATGGCATGAAAAGTAATCTATTTAAGTCGCAATAATAGTTGAGCTACCAATTTGGCATTCTATATTCTAACAAAGTTTGTCTCCAAAAGTAAACTATTGATGAACAATAGGACTATATATATATAGCCAAATTTTGGAATCAAACCAAGAAGTGATAAGAAGTTTGGTTGAGCTAGCTTGGACACTCTTAGCATAACAAATAGTGTTTGGTTTATCTGCCCATGGCAAAAAGGCCAAGGGCAATTCATTGTTAAGCATGTTTGTTTCAGTATAAGATTGTTGATTTTATTATAATTCCTAGCTGAAACAAACAGGCAAGTTTTGACCCTAAATTCATAATTCAGTTTTTCCTAGATTCCATAATCTAATAGTTTTTAATCAAATCAAAGTTTTACTTGACTGTGACACAATATTTAACTCTTATACCCACATGTAAAGTGAGATAAATAGCTATAAGTTTTTGGACCCTCAGCTTTCCACAATCCATCTTATGGTCTATCTACAAGCTGCTCGCAAATCCAATTTTAAAACAAACATGCTGTAGGGAAACACAGGAGGGATACTGTTTGCAGGGACCCATCACTATCACTAAATAAGGTCATGGCAAAGCCAAATCTTGGGACCCACCTGTCCCGTCCTGATTCCTGCCTTCTAACACCACATGTGATTTGGACTCTCTTTGGGTACCCATCACTATCACTAATAAATAGGAGCATCTGCCCTAAAGAATGCGAGGGGGAGTCCTCACTTTATTTAACATGCATGGTGAAATAGGTACACATCGCTAGATTTTCTTTGTGTTGGATTCATATTAAATTAAGCAGTTAATTTTGGCATGCTTAAACTATAACCATTATTATATACTGATTTTCGTAGACAAATACCTGAAAGTTGGGTACTCTATTTTGAAGTAACCCTGCAACTAACTTCTGCCTTCCGGCCGGTGACAAGGACAAGACAGTTAATTGGTGGTCCGTGTTGTGGTTGATGTAAAATAAATCGAAGCATATTTCTGTTGTTGATTGTCGACAATTAAATAACAGACATCTTATCTTACTATTATAGATTTTTTGAAGCTCCCATGATAATATAATCTTCATAAGATGCACAATGAAAAAGATAAATCCTAGAGATTCTCACAAAAGTTAATGTAAACCCTATTCAATGGACTATAAGCATCATATCTATATCAAAATATCTATTCAATATACTCTATTTTTTTAAAAAAAATATCCACACCTGCCATCACGAAAAATATAATGTAACCCCCTATATTTGTATCTAAATTACTCACCTCTATCGTTATGAAAAAAACCTAAATTTTCCCCTAATATGTATCAAATTACCCACTAGTGTGTATGTACCTTTAGAAAAAAAGAACTTTAATTTATAGGCTTTATGCTTTTATATGCAGAGGTTGGAAGTTGATCTAAAAGTGGCTGTATACTTGTATCTTAACTTGATGTAATTATCCTGAGTTCGATAAAATGCTTCCTTAATAGAAAAAACAAGTGGCGCTGTTAATACTAGTATGCTAGTTGTAAATATAGTTGGTTTACCCTCAAATTAGGATAAGACAATTTGGTGTGACGATAGTGGGAACTGAGGTGCTTCTCTTTCCATCGTTGAACGAGAATTGAAATCACGGATGTCTGTTCTTATTTGTTTACGTATTGGCCGCATGATTTGATGGCCACGAGCCGAGCCCTTTATGTGATGTTGATCGATGCAACTCGCCATTTGATTGGAGAGGAACCTAATCTGTCATGCCATTGATCATGGACGTCAGCTGCAAAAAAAAAACTAATTAAGTGCAGCGTGCAAATTTGTGCGAAATAAAATATTTAAGACGGAAGATGTTGTTGGTTATCTGTTGCAGCATGCAAACAATCTACTTTTGTCATGCTAGGAAGAACGCTAGTTATACCCAGTAACGGCTGAGGAGAGAATCTCACCAGCTAGCTAACACAGATGAATCAAGGCAATAACCATGCTTGTAAACAAATTTTGCATCTAATATATAATAAGGTGCAAGCTTATATATAAGAGGGGTTGTTAAATAGAAGTATAGCTACACAGATGAGGGTTAGATACGAAGCACCTGCAGGTAAAGATTCTTTTTTCTTTCTTGGGCCATTACGCCATCCTGACAATGTTGCTATCACTAGAAACACTGCACTATCCTATAAAACCAACCAATAGTAATCAGTGGGCATCTTAGTCATCATGCTACCTACTTTCTCCTGGTTTTTCTCCTAAATTAAGGCCTATCACCTCACAAGCACTCCTAGCCAAGAAGAGCACAATAATAAGCACTAATTCCAACAAGCTAAATCGATGGTGTATATATATGAAGACACGCCAGCAGTGGGTTCTCCACCAGTTTTGTACCCCTGCAAAAGTAGCAAGGAATTTCCAAACATCAGGAAAGCTTCACATGGAATGTTCATCGTACATAATTATTCACCTCCCATGTCCTCCAGTGATCTATCCTGAGAGATAAGAACATGGGAATGCCAAATGTTCCCCAAGTAGTATTACTTTTCTTAGTACATAATATGTACAGAGTTTAATTACTGGGCGTCAATCATCAGACTAGCTAGTAGAGAAAATTAATTAATAAGCTGGTTAGCACCTAAGCAACACTAGCAAAGCGCTTGCTTCTCCGGTTCTCCTAACCAACATGGAACTTTTTTTCCCTTTTACAATGACAACAACCTTGCAGTAAAAAAAAAAATTGTACCACTCTCCAGTAGAGTAAGATAGCTATGGCTCTATAATGGATCGGAGTTACTCTTCCTCGTCTAGCCCCCCGCCCCTCCTATAAGTACAACCCCACAACAAAGACATGAGTGTGCAAGTGTGGTTGTCTTCTAAACTGGGTGCCTCTAGCTCTTCCTCAAGTTAGCCACTTCACTTCTCTCTCGATCGAAGTCGAAGCACAAACCTACTGCCCTCCCACCTCCCACGTAGTGTGTGTGCTACTCAATCGTGTGTCGCGCGCGCACACAACCTTCCAAGAACCAAAGATTCCTTGAACCAACGTTCTTCTTCACCTAACTAGTAACCAGCAGTTCGATCGATCGATGGAGGGGAGCAGCAACAGTCCGGACAGGCAGTCGTCGGGCGGCAGCCCTGAGCGCGGAAACGGTGGTAGCGGAGGCCGGGGCACCGGGGAGCCGGTGCGGTCGCGGTGGACGCCGAAGCCGGAGCAGATACTGATCCTCGAGTCCATCTTCAACAGCGGCATGGTCAACCCGCCCAAGGATGAAACCGTCCGCATCCGCAAGCTGCTCGAGCGCTTCGGCGCCGTCGGGGACGCCAACGTCTTCTACTGGTTCCAGAACCGCCGCTCCCGCTCGCGCCGCCGCCAGCGCCAGATACAGGCCGCCGCCGCCGCCGCGGCGGCGGCAGCGGCAGCGGCCTCCTCCGCGGCCAGCTCTCCCGCGGCTAGCGCCACCGTCGGCAGCCTTCCTTCTGGTGCTCTACAATATCGTCCCTTGGCCATGGGCGGGACCGCCTGCCAGTATGAGCAGCAGGCGAGCTCCTCCTCGTCGTCGGGAAGCACTGGGGGCTCTCTTGGGCTGTTCGCGCTCGGGGCCGGGGTGCCCGGCACCGGCGGTGGGTACTTCCAGGCGTCGTGTGGCGCTTCGTCGCCGCTGGCGACAGGGCTTATGGGGGACGTGGACAGCAGCAGTGGCGGCAGCGACGATCTCTTCGCTATCTCCCGGCAGATGGGGTTCGCGGCGAGCGGCCCCGTCGCCTCGGCCTCGGTGGCGCCGAGCACCACTACGGCACACCAGCAGCAGTATTACTCATGCCAATCGCCTGCAGGTGAGTATACTACCGAACACTGATCTAGCTTAATTTTGTGGGTTTTGTCTTCGAATTCTGGATCGGTTGCTTTGTCTATTTCATGCATGTATTTCTCAACTCAACTTTGATGGAAAACGTTGGTTTTCACCGCTACAATTTTGTGCGTTTATTTTCATTGATGAAGTATCAGGGAATTGATGCAGAATTCGAGGAGATCTAGCTTGGTTCTTTTGGACTCGCATGCTTTATTTTGGTCTTCCTTGGTATTAATTAATTGCATCGGTTCTTGTTCTTTAGTTCTTCAGTATTGTTCGGTTACCTCCCATATTCCCATGTACATAAGATCATACCACATGATACATATGTTGTCCTCTCTCGCTCCCGCCACCATGTATATCCATACGTATACTTGACTGTTTGTAGAAATTTAATTAAACATCGTGTGGTTGGGAGGCAAAGTTGAACAGTTAGGACTAAAACTAAACCTGAATATTAACACTCATGTACTGAACATAATATGCATGCATGCATCGACCACTACTTGTTTTTGCCTTTTGGTCTACTTAACCCTCGCTCCATGCGACCATGCATGGATCTGAAACTTTTGAGTACCATTAATTCAACCATGTATTTGATACCTAGTATGTTAAACCAGAAGTTCAATTATTTACATATGCCTTTGAAATAGTAATTGGGTTGGCACTTCACCATTTCCTGCATGTATACTTCTGCCTTACATTTAGCATCCTCGATTAACAAAAAAAAAGTTAGGTATTGCCTCTAGCTAGCTAGCAGGTTAAAGCAAAGGAACTCTGTGCCGTACAACAAAGCTAATGGTGCTGTAATCCAAGCATGCATGCAACTACTACTGATCAGTATCTGCTCCTCTCTGTCGAGAAAAAACCTAGACCCAAAACGTGAGAATGAAGACCGACTTGAGGAGTATATTATATATACTAGTATATAGCAACGACTAAATGGCATTCATAATCATCTCAAATTCAATCAGAACTCCGCATCCATTTGTTAATTCTGTCGTCAGTTGGCAGCTAGATATAATTCTAAGATGCCGCTATTTGATTTCTTTTGGAGTGGATTCTGAACTAACTGGCTACCTGTGTGGATTGATTGGCTGTGATTGCCTTCTAATTCCAGCGACGATCACGGTGTTCATCAACGGAGTCCCAATGGAGGTTCCCAGGGGTCCAATAGACTTGCGAGCCATGTTGGGCCAGGACGTGATGCTCGTCCATTCCACCGGGGCCCTCCTCCCAGTCAACGACTATGGAATTCTAACGCAGAGCTTGCAGATGGGTGAAAGCTATTTCATGGTAATCTCCCATATCGCCTCTCTCATCTACTTCCTCTATTCTAAATTGTAAGTGTACATATTTCTAAATACATAGCTTTTGATACGTACATAGATATATAAATTATGTCTAGACACATACTATATTATCTAGAAAAGTCAAAACAACTTACAATTTGGAATGAATGGAATATATATCTAATCTAGTCACCGGTAGTTAATCCACTCAAGCACTCTAATTAGATGCACATTGGCGTACGTTACGTTGTATATATATACGCATACAACATTCATGTGCATGCATATATGAGTATATATATGCATCTATGAGATCAGTTGAAATAATGCATTTACCATTACTGGTAATCATTGTTTATTTTCTTTCTCCTTGCAATATACTTCATTCATTCCAAATTATATATAAGTCGTTCTGTCTTTTTATAGATACATAGCTTTTGCTCCATACTCTCTCATTCCAAATTATAATACATTTTAGCTTTTCTATATACATAGCTTTTAATATATATTTAGAGACATATTATATATCTATGTGCATAGCAAAACCATATATCTACAAAAGTCAGAACGGCTTACAATTTGAAATGAAGGAAGTATAGCATTGTTCATGTACATATACATATATATATATATATATATATATATATATATATATATATATATATATATATATATATAACTACTATCCTGTAGCTGGCTACAGAATAACTTATTCTCTAGCCACTTTGAGTTACGATAATTACTATGTTATTTTACGAGATTATAGTAACTCCTTACTAAGTGGTTTAATATAACGTTATGGTAAATATCCCCATGTGTTATAGTAACCCAACTATCGTAAATATGTATTTATATTATGGTAAATTAGTATATAAAATTATAGTAAATAGAGGTGGCTACAGAATAACTTATTTTGTAGCCGGCTACTGAATAGCCTCTCCCTATATATATATATATATATATATATATATATATATATATATATATATATATATATATATATATATATATATATATATATATATATATATATATATATATATATATATATATATATATATATATATACCTTACAAGTTACAACAATTGTTTTGCTGTTATCCACACAGGTAGCAAGGCCAACTTAAAACTGCCCGCACGTAGCTAGATTGTAGCGCAGTCTGCCGGCCGGTCTCTACTCCATATTCATCGGTTCAGAGATGGGATGCAGTTCATGATCAATCAAGATGGGACATCTGCAATCAAATGATATATCTGTCCATCGTCCATATATAGTCCTTCGAGAAGAAAAGTTAGCTAGCACCAAGAAAATATATGTATATTGCACCTCAAGAAAGTACCTACATATGTCCTTAAAACATAAGAAAGAGCGTACGTGGGCGGTTCAGTTTTCCGATTGGATTATGAAGTTGGTGTTCTCTCTCACGCACCATTTTCTTTACAAGATATGCATGTGAATGCATGCATGAATCTCCTTGACAGTCGAGCTACACATGTTCATTTAGCTCGACAGTTGCACCTTTGTAATAATGATTAAATTTATAACTGTTAAAGCTGTATGTCTATATATATGTCGGCTGGTGGACCGTGCTTGGAATGTCTGTCCTTATGTAAGGCCAAATAATGGAGGTCTAAAATATATGATCTTATTGCTACGGCCTCTAGTGCATATGACAATGAAATTTATTATTTTTATATGAATTTTTGCAAAACGAGTTTGAATCTCAAATTTTGTGACAATACACATCTAAAGATGCACTATCGGTGTGCATAGTTTTAATTTTTTGAAAACTCCTAAGTATAGTTTTGCAAAGGGTTTTCACGATTAAACCGAAAATATGGTTTGCACTGAATATTTTGCCCCAGTATCATGCAGGTGTTTTCACTCTCCACATGAAGCTACGCCACCACTGTTTCCCTGCAAACTCTATTTATTTATATATAAGTACTACTCCCTCCGTTCCTTAATATAAGCCATATAGATTTCTAAAGAAAATTCCAAAATATAGGTACGTATCAGCTTCCACGCCGATTAGTTTGGAAATCTTCCCACCGTACATAGCACATGCCCCAACCAATCTCTTAGATTTATGAAGCAATCTGATTGGGAGAGAGAAGATGGTCTGTTTTTCCTTTTTTTTCTCGGTCTCACATCCTTCCTCAAGTCGTGCGTTAATATTGGTGCTAAAAACTATATGGCTTATATTAAGGAACGGAAGGAGTACTATAAATCGGCTCAAACGCACTAAACTAGTGTGTCTCGCGTTCTTCTAAAATCGTTCGGCTCTTGTTGTTGGTATACGGTGTCGAAGTGTAGCACCAAGCACATGCCTATCGCACATGAGCCCACATGCATGCAGCAGACAAATATATATCTCGTACCGTACCTACGCACGGCCGATTCGTCGCATGAGGTTTAGGAAATTCTCGCAGCACGTAGTGAAACAAAAAAATCCATATATTACACCATGGCCCCGTTCGCTTGTCTTAAATTTGGCTTGTTCGGCTTGTTTTTTTAGCTGGAACAGTGTTTTTCAGCCAATTTCAGCCAAAGTTCAGACCAGCGAACGGGGCCCATATCAACATCAGACGTGCATGCAGCATGAACATATATATAACGCCATAACAGCAAAGGATGCAATTGAACTGAACATTTGCTTGCCGCAAATAGTGCAGGAACAATGATGGGGGCGGCCGCTCTCGCTCGTGCAGAGGTTCCTGAGCTAGCTGTACCCGAACGGACGTGTCAAGCGTGGCTGAAGTCGGCCGGCTCCGACGCCGGCAGGCGGCACCTGCCCTCCACCGCCCCATGTAGCCTATCCGGGAGAAAAGCGCGTCGATCCCTCGTCATTTTCCCCGAAAAGCGCCCATTCTTACACGGTTTTTTGGGGCGCCCTGCATAAGCACACGGTTTGGAGGCTATAGAGCCTTGGACCCTGTAGCACTATATCTGCGATCCTGCATGCATATGCACCTCGATCGATCGATCCTATATGTACCCTTGATGGGTGCAGGGCTTCAGGCTAAAGTATTTGGAAGTAAAAAAAAACCCGGCCTGGAGTGGGTAGACAGCCCGGCAGTTTTACGTCAGAAAGAAGACCTCTCACGCAAGCCGAGAAAATCTCCGAACCCCATGCTTCGTTCTCACACAGGGGCCCGTAACCCTATGAATGGATCAGAACCTTCCTACCTGTACTTTGAAACGCGAGACATATGAGAGTTTTTTTTTCCTACGCAAACTACGCGCATACCGTAGCTGTACCTGCGGCTGACGGAAGTCAACCTCCCAACCGGGCCTTCCCACGACGGTGACGGAACCACTCGAGCTCACCCTCGCTCTCAAGTATTTGGAAGTACGTCTGTGATCTGGGCGAGTGTAGCCAGGCGTGATGAGTTGTCCTCCCTGACAACGCGGGTAAGATGTCGGTCGGGTGTCGTGCTCTGGCACGTCCCCCTCGAGGGATCGGCGCGTTAATTCCTTCCCCCGTCTCGCCAAACCGAGAGTTTGGCGTCGCTCGAGGCAAAGGAATCTGCTCTCTGCCACTGCATGCACACCGAGTCAAATCAAATTATTTAAGACTATATATTCACTCTCCTGCGTTGAACTGAAGACTAGTGCGTTCTTCTTGGCCGAAGTGTTCATGCACAGGCTCGATCGCCAGCTGTAGCGAGCTCTTCGACCCTGCCGAATCAACGTGGGGAACAGCGATCGGCGATCTGGCCGACACATAATTTGCGCATCCAGCGGCGATACTCACACTGGAGTACTTCGTTCTTCCTCCGCTATTAACCTTCTCCCATTCTAAACGTCGATCATTTTAGAATTTTATTTATTCCGTCAAACTTTTTTAGCTTAGATCATCAATTTATATAAAATAAAATCATATACTGGTTGTGTTATTCATTATATATAGAGAAATACCTTCATATTAGATGGTGGTATATTTTAACAAAATTTCTAGTCAAGCTATCACATATTCACATTGGAGACCATGTTAAAATGTCACAAATGATCCATTTTTATAATCAGTTGGAAGTATATGACATCATTATCTTTTTTTTCTAAACACCAACAATATTCATTTAATTATTTAGTTAAGTAAAGTCAAATGGGAAACACTTTATTTGGAAAAACAACTTTAAACTTAACATGTTTGTTTATGACATCATTAGCTTTTTCTCAGACGTTGACCAACAATATTCATTTAATTATTTAGTCAACTTTAAATTTGACTTGTTCGTTTATGATATCATTAAAAACTACTTTGACCAACAATATCCATTTAATTATTTAGTTAAGCAAAGTGAAAAGGGCAACACTTGATATGTCAAAAGAAAATTGAACTTGACATGTTTGTTTGACTATGTGCACAAATATTTATAACAAAGATGAATAGTCAAACAAAATGAAAAAGTCAACAATGCCCGTTTAGATATTCTATAAACTATATGCGATAGATTTTACTATTTACTTTATATGTGTTTTTCTTTTCTCTTTCCATTGCAACCATGCACGTGGGTTCTAAATACGTGTATAGTTGATACCTTAGTTGAAGTTATATCAACCCTTATGGCTATTTTTGTGGCATCGTGAATAGTGGATATTTTGGCTTTCAACATTTGTATCGTATTATTATATTTTTAAATATATATACATATATGTGTGTGTGTGTGAGAGAGAGAGAGAGAGTGTGTGTGTGTGTGTGTTAAGTTTAAAGTCTAGTGGTCATTTTATCTTTTACTAAAAACATGGAATATTGGTTCTAGAATCCACCCTTGTTTACTACAACGACATATAAATGGTCATTTCAGCCTACACCACCATTTCACTCAAGATGTTGGACTTTCTCTATTAAAGAATTATAAGTGTAGTAGTATTGTTCAAATAAGAGTTATTAACTACCATCATTTATATGCCATAATGTTCCAGTTACATGTATAAAATTATCTAAATTTAATAACTTATAATTTTGCTATCATAGAGTTTTAATATAATTTAAAATGAATTGTCAATTCAATAGTGTGTAGTTTGTTAAGGGAACATTGTAACGATAAAAAATATAAAAAAACTAATGAATACAATATTTTAGCTTATGAAAACGAATGATCGCTAACTTATATATGTATACATGGTATACATGGTGACACATAGTGTTTAAGATTGCTATGAATATAATGGTGAAAAAGTGGGTAATTATGCTTTATAAGGCACATATGGGTAAAGATATTTTGGCTTTCAACATTTGTATCGTATTATTATATTTAAATAAATAAAAATATATATATATATATATATATATATATATTTATGTGTTAAGTTCAAAGTCTAGTGGTCATTTTATCTTTTACTAAAAACATGGAATATTGGTTCTAGAATCCACCCTTGTTTACTGCAACGACATAAATGGTCATTTCAGCCTACACCACCATTGCACTCAAGATGTTGAACTTTCTCTATTAAAGAATTATAAGGCCTACACCACCATTTCACTCAAGATGTTGGACTTTCTCTATTAAAGAATTATAAGTGTAGTAGTATTGTTCAAATAAGAGTTATTAACTACCATCATTTATATGCCATAATGTTCTAGTTACATGTATAAAATTATCTAAAGTAATAACTTGTAATTTTGCTATCATAGAGTTTTAATATAATTTAAAATGAATTGTCAGTTCATTAGTGTGTAGTTTGGTAAGGGAACATTGTAACGATAAAAAATATAAAAAAAACTAATGAATACAACATTTTAGCTTATGAAAACAAATGATCGCTAACTTATATATGTATACATGGTGTACATGGTGACACATAGCGTTTAAGATTACTATGAATATAACGGTGAAAAAGTGGGTAATTATGCTTTATAAGGCACATATGGGTAAAGATATTTTGGCTTTCAACATTTGTATCGTATTATTATATTTAAAATATATATATATATGTGTGTGTTAAGTTCAAAGTCCAGTGGTCATTTTATCTTTTACTAAATACATGGAATATTGGTTCTTGTTTACTACAACGACATAAATGGCCATTTCAGCCTTCACCACCATTGCACTCAAGATGTTGAACTTTCTCTATTAAAGAATTATAAGGCCTACACCACCATTTCACTTAAGATGTTGGACTTTCTCTATTAAAGAATTATAAGTGTAGTAGTATTGTTCAAATAAGAGTTATTAACTACCATCATTTATATGCCATAATGTTCCAGTTACATGTATAAAATTATCTAAAGTAATAACTTATAATTTTGCTATCATAGAGTTTTAATATAATTTAAAATGAATTGTCAATTCATTAGTGTGTAGTTTGTTAAGGGAACATTGTAACGATAAAAAATATAAAAAACTAATGAATACAACATTTTAGCTTATGAAAACGAATTATCGCTAACTTATATATGTATACATGGTATACATGGTGACACATAGCGTTTAAGATTACTATGAATATAATGGTGAAAAAGTGGGTAATTATGCTTTATAAGGCACATATGGGTAAAGATATTTTGGCTTTCAACATTTGTATCATATTATTATTTTTTAAAAATATATATATATTTATGTGTTAAGTTCAAAGTCTAGTGGTCATTTATCTTTTACTAAAAACATGGAATATAGGTTCTAGAATCCACCCTTGTTTACTACAAGGACATAAATGGTCATTTTAGTCTACACCGCCATTGCACTCAAGATGTTGAACTTTCTCTATTAAAAAATTATAAGGCCTACACCACCATTTCACTCAAGATGTTGGACTTTCTCTATTAAAGAATTATAAGTGTAGTAGTATTGTTCAAATAAGAGTTATTAACTACCATCATTTATATGCCATAATGTTCCAGTTACATGTATAAAATTATCTAAAGTAATAACTTATAATTTTGCTATCATAGAGTTTTAATATAATTTAAAATGAATTGTCAGTTCATTAGTGTGTAGTTTGTTAAGGGAACATTGTAACGATAAAAAATATAAAAAAACTAATGAATACAACATTTTAGCTTATGAAAATGAATGATCGCTAACTTATATATGTATACATGGTATACATGGTGACACATAGCGTTTAAGATTACTATGAATATAACGGTGAAAAAGTGGGTAATTATGCTTTATAAGCACATATGGGTAATTTAGATTCAAATTAAAGGAATTACTTTATGTTATCTTTGAAAATAGCATAGATGAGTAATTTAAAAGCAAATTTAGGTTTTCTTTTGAATTATGTTTTATAATAGAAAAGGTTGATAGTTTGGTACATTTAGGGGTTATTTTTGTTTTTCGTAATAGTAGAAATGGTAACATCTTTTTGGAAACTGAATAGATCTAATGGCACTTTTATCTATGATGGTTATAGATGGGTGACATGATGACCAGATGTTTCTAATTCTTATGGAAATATCTAGTATTTTTTCCAACACATCTTGTGAAAATTAATGTGGAAACTAAACTTTGTTAAGAGACTCCACTTAGTAATATTAAGATATTTGTTGACATCCTTTGCAGCTATGTGGATCTTTAATATGTCTTTATAGTTGAAACTTAAGCTTAATAAGTTGTATCGACTTTTGATTCATCCTTTTCTATGACACCATGAATCTATATTTTGACTTTACATTTTAATCTTATTAGTTCTTATATATTATTCTTCTATTAAGTTCAAACTCTAATATTTGTTGCATCTTTTATTCAAAGTTTTTCTTTTATATTTTATTAAAAATAGATTCTAGGTCCTAAACTACACTCTTAGCAACTACGGTGGCATAAAGGTCATTTCAGCTTGCACTACAACACTCAAGATGTTTTGCTATATCGAACAATTACTCAGTATTGTTTTATAAAAATATAGAGTGCTTAAGTTTGAATTACCAGCATTGATATAATAGTTTAGTGTAAATATATACGTATATAAAACAAGAATTTACAAAAATTATTGTTTTATAGTATTACTATAATTTAGAGTGAATTGATACGTGATTGCTACGGGAACATTTTGTTCATGAATAAGGAACACTAAAATAAACATTTATTCTAATTTATGCATAATTGTAGTTTAACATGATAGAAGTGTGCAATTTAGAAACATATATAGCGTACATAGATTTGAGCAATATTTAGTTTATTTTTATACCTGTAGACGTGGGTGATTAGATACAAATTAAAGGGTTATTTTGTATTATCTTTCATAATGATGGGTGTTGATAGTTTAAAAGCAAATTTAGGGATTATTTTGCATTATTTTTTATAATGGAAAATGTGGGTTCTTTAGATACAGATTTATGGGTTATGTTGCATTATCTTTCATAATGGCACAAGTGCATAATTTACATGACATTTACAGAGTTATTTTAAATTATATTTGATAATGACATATGTAGATATTTTAGATGTAATATTAGGGGTTACTTTATGTATTTTTTATAATAGTGTGGGTGGGATCATTCTTTTAGAAAATACTATAGATCCAATGACTATTATTGGTGGATGGTTATAGAGTTTACTAAATTAAAGGCAAGATGCTTAAATTTTTTAGAATTTTTTTCTAGCGTGTGTTGATTTATATTTTTCATAACACGTTTTATGAAAATCAACATGGAGGCTGCTAAAATTGGCAGCGGATCGGGTTTGGTGCGGATATCCGCGGGTTTCGGGTTCTCGGGTCTCGGTTTTGGTGCCTATTTTTCGCCCACGGATTTGCGGGTTCGGGTACCCGAAACTCTGCGGGTTTGGGGCAGACTCTATTTTTCACCCGTGGATACTCCATCGGGGCCCCGAATACGTAGCCCACTAAAAGCCCAGCTAAGAAACCCTCTCCCCTCAGACCCTCAGGCCTCAGCCACAGGACCGCAGTCCGCACTCCGCAGGACCGCAGTCAGCGTCCGCGTTGAGAGACCGCGAGTCCGCGTCTGGGGTTTAGGTCCGCGAGTCCGCTGGCAAGTCCGCCGTCCGTGACCGTGACTCCGCGAGTGCGACCATGGCAGTGCGGCACCGACGCACGGCGGCGGTCTCGACCTGCACGGCGGCGGGCGGTCGCACGCCCACTCCCACCCGGCGCCCCGAGCCAGCGAGCCCTCGACGGGAGCCCTCGCCGGCCTTGTCGCCTCATCAGTCCGTGACCCTAGTCCGCGTCCTCGCTGACCTTGCCAGCCTCACCGACCTTTCGAGTTCCGACCTCGCCGGCGAATCCAATAGGCCAGGTACGACGGCACATCCCTCCCCTAGATCTAAAGCTGCTGTATGTTCCATTTTCTCAATCTTGTCATGTGACCATGTAATAATGTATGTTCCTTTTTCATTTGTCAGGAAGGGTGAGCAATGTCGACTCCTGGTGATACAAGTGGATCTCAAGCTGCTGCTGTATCTCAATCTGTGGGTTCTTGTCCTCCAAGGCATCCTCATCTTGCATCCGAGTCAGCAACACCGCCTGCTGTAGCCGGTTCAGCAGCACCGACAACTGATTCTGCAACTGTAGGTAACACTGATGTGGTAGAGGTAGAAGATAATGTCCCTGTTGGTAGTAAGAGGAAGTTAAGATCTGAAGTATGGAAAGACTTTGATTTGATTAATGTAAAAGGGGTTTGGAAAGCAAGATGCATATGGTGTAAGAGAGATTTAGGTGGGGAAACAAGAAATGGTACAACTCATTTGAAGAATCACATAGCCATATGTCAGGATAGAGCTTGTAGAAAGGGTTTAACACAGTCTTCTCTTAAATTATCTGCAAACCCAAAGGATGGCTCAGTCACATTAGAGAAGTATGTGTTTGATCAAGATGTTGCTAGGAAAGAATTAGCTTTAATGATCATTGTCCATGAGTATCCTCTGTCCATGGTGGACCACGCTGGATTTAAAAAGTTTTGTGCTGCATTGCAACCAGCATTCAAGCTAGTGTCTAGAAACACAATCAGGAAGGATATCTTTGATATGTATCAAGTTCAAAAGCAATCCATGGTGAATTATATCAAGAAATTGAGTTCTCGTGTTGCTGTTACTACGGACTTGTGGACAGCAAACCACCAGAGGAAAGGTTACATGGCAGTTACAGCCCATTTTCTTGATGATGATTGGAAGCTAAAAAGTTTTCTTATTAGGTAACAATAAATTGCATCATTTTGTGTCCAGTACAATCACTTAACATGCATTTTGCCTATAGAGACCAATCTGTCCAGCACAACCACTTAACATATTTTATTGTTGTAGGTTCATTTATGTTCCAGCACCACATACAGCAAAGGTTATAGCAGAGGTTCTTCATGAAGTTCTCCTAGATTGGCATATTGAGAGGAATCTGTCGACTATAACTCTTGACAATTGTAGTGTCAATGATAACCTCATGAAGACTATGATCGGCACCGATGGTGATGACCTTTCAAAGAATAAGGCTGCTATAGAAGGCAAGTTACCACTCCGCTCTTGTATGTTGAAGGGAAAATTAATTCATATGTGTTGTGCTGCACATATTTTAAATTTGATTGTAAAAGATGGAATGAGTGTCATGGAGAAGGGAATTGATAAAGTGAGTGATAGTGTTGCATATTGGTCTGCAACTCCTAAAAGACATGAGAAGTTTGAGAAAATGGCAGCACAAATGAAAGGAAAATATGAAAAAAGAATTGCTCTTGATTGCAAAACTAGATGGAACTCTACTTATACTATGCTTAGCACTGCACTACTTTACCAAGATGTTTTTGAGCGTCTTGCTTCTCGTGCTCCATGTGTTCCATCTGCAGAAGATTGGAAGTTTGCTAGAGAGCTTTGTGATAGGTTGAAGATGTTCTATGATGTAACTGAGGTACTATCAGGCACTAAATATG
The DNA here is from genome assembly GCF_019320115.1 of Miscanthus floridulus. Lineage (NCBI taxonomy): Eukaryota > Viridiplantae > Streptophyta > Magnoliopsida > Poales > Poaceae > Miscanthus > Miscanthus floridulus. The sequence continues at coordinate 161,109,071 of NC_089580.1, forward strand.
TGACAGACAACCTTTTCTTTCCCAAAATATGCAACATTTTTATGGCAATTAGGAAGTGGCTAAGTAGTGATATTCCTAAGATAGAAGAAATGTCTATTAAAATGAAAGAGAAATTTAACAAGTATTGGTCAGATGTGCATGGTTTGATGGCTGTTGCTACTGTCCTGGATCCTAGGTTTAAATTACATCTGTTGAATGCTCTTTTTCATAAAATTCATGGGTCAGAAAGTGTAGCTGTGGAATCTTCCAACAAAGTGAAAGACTTGTTGTATAATTTGGTTTTGGAATATCAAGATACTGTTGAGGATGTTGCCACAACAGATGGTGCTGAAACTAGACCTAGAGCTCCTACTTTGAGGGACGATGAAGATTGGATGGACACTTTTGATGATTGGATGTCCAAAATACCAGTTGTGACCTCCACTTATGTGCGAACAGAGTTGGATTTGTACTTGGAAGAGTCACTGCTGCCTAGGACACAAGATTTGGATATCATACAGTGGTGGCAAGTTGCAGGGCTCAAATACCCAACATTACGAAAAATTACACGTGATGTTCTTGCTATTCCTGTGACAACGGTGGCATCCGAGTCAGCCTTTAGCACTAGTGGGAGAATAATCAGTCCACATCGTAGTAGGCTTGCACCATCAATGATTGAGGCACTTATGTGTATGCAAGCATGGTCTCATAATGACATGTTAGGTAAGTGCAATTTCTGTAAGTATGTGGTCTTCATTCTATTTAAGTTGTAAAACTAATTTGTGAATATTATATCTATGCAGGGTCTCATTCATCTTTTGTTGGTGCTTTGATGACTTGTCTTGATGAAAAAGATGAAGAAATGGTACTGCTGTTGTTTCCTTCTATATTTAACTTGTGAATTTACAATGCATTGAAAGTAATGAGCTAGTCCCTATTTTTATTTCACAGGATGAAGATGAGTCCACCATAATTGATGAATGATGAACTTTGTTGTAATCTGGACAGTGTGTGCCTCAAGTGAAGATGATTGTCTCAAGTTGCATATCTATTTGATAAAAAATACTCTTATTTGTTTGGGCTGTAAATCTGTAATATGTGAGCTGTACTGCTGTAGTAGTACTATACTGAACTTGCATGTTTGATGTTTCTGGTTCTAGAATCTGGACATGGCTATCGGCTACCTGGTAGCCTGCTTCTACTTGCTAGTACATTTAGAATCAGCAAGCTATTATGCTAATATATCATGTTTTGTATTGCTCATTTGCTCTGTCTGTTGATCACTTGATCTGTTGTAATTTTCTCGGGTTTCGGTTAATCCGTCGGGTTTTGGGGATCCGCGATTTCGGTTTCGGGGATGGATTTGCACCCGAATCGGGGTTCGGGGCGGATTCGGGTTTTACTTTCGGGTTTCGGTTTTTGTTCTGCGGAGACTCCACTCGATCCGAATCCGCCCCGTTGCCATCTTTAGAGGCTGCGCTAGAGAACTGCAAGTGATATTAAGATACACATTCAGCGGCGCAACCAAACACACACGCAAGTCACCGCTAGCATTATTGCCTCGGCCATCTCTCGTCTATCTGCAAACTAATACTACTTCAGTACTTTGCATATAGTGATAGATGAATCATAAAGTTAGCTTTACGACTTCAGCATGCATCGGATAAAAAGAGATGTTGATACGTATAGAATGGGTGGGACAAAGGGAACTTAGGATAAGAGCACTTGACGTACGGGGTAATCGCGATGCAAACCCAAGTCAAGCTTGTAGGATTACTCTATGCAAAGTAGGATTTGAATAAATTGAGAAGCGTCAGATCATCTGTGCCAAGAGTGCAGAATTAGGCAGCCGAATCCTTCAGTAGCGATTGGCTTTGCATGGTACATCTAGCTAGCTTAAAGAGGGCCATAGGCTGTAGCTACTAGCCTGCAGGAGCAATGTTCTGTAGTATAATTACCTAATAAATGGTTTGTAGCAGAAGGGCACTGCGTGAGGAATGAGGACCAATGAGTTGCGGTCATGGCAATTGCAGGGTCTTTCTCGGACCAGACCAGGTCAGCATATACGGCACTCGGTTCGCTTTTTGACAAAATAACCATCTGGTCAGCACAATTGTAGAGCAAATCTTACGGCCGGTTGCTGCTCGCATCGACCATCCTCAGCTCTCAGGCCTCAGCTGCAGCGAGCTTTACGGTGGTTTCTCCACAGAGACGGCTCGATGAATGACGATGGGGATGGGCTTGCATTAGACTGTTCGGCGCAGCAGAACGAATAAAATGATGGGCTGCGAAGTAAGCTAAAAAACTGATGGGCCGCGAAGCAATCTAAAAGGGCCGACTGCACATGGGCTTTAGTCCTCGGCAAAGTCCCCCAGAAGAAACGGTCGTTCTTGATGTGACAGCTGCTCCGAGCCTCCGACGGCTTCCCGTTGCACGTTGGCGAATGGCGACCTTCAAATCAAACTGACAAATTGGTCGGAGCAAAACCCAAGTGGAAGTATATAGATAGATTCTCTAATCCCGCCCCCCCCCCCCCCCCCCCCCCCCCACCCCCCCTGCTCAGAATTGGCTGAGCCTTTTTTTTTTTACCTTTTGGGAGGGAAGAAGCGGCGGCGTTTGTTTAGCAGGGGAGATCCCCTTCCGCGGTCATCCAACGGGCGCCACCACCCAGATCAGTTTGGAGGTACGATTGATTTATTTACCTTTGCAGCTCAGCGGCTGCTAGATTTATCTGCCTTGTCATCGAAGAGCAATCCTGATATCTTATTGGATTTGCGCATTGGGAGTAAATCTGTTCCATTCCAGCTTCGTGGCCGCATGAAAGTATGAAACCACTGTGTATAATCCCAAAAGGAACACGAAGCAGGTGTTTTCTACGGTGCATCCGCCCCTTTTGTTTTGTGCACCAGTTGCTGTCTTGTAGATTCATCATTTCACAGCAGGACGCACGCTTACCTGATGGCAAAACAAGGGGTGGGGGTTGGGGGGGGTTGCAATTGATTAAAAAGAAAGAAATCAGTTCCTGGGCATTGTCAATCCCAACAGCAATCAGTAACATGGTTTTGTGACAAAAATCGTTATATTTATATGCTCGTACAGAATCACAATATAAGGTATAGCCGAAGAACACTGGATTCTCTCAAATACACTCTACCGATCTACATGACCTACTTATTTTTAATTCCATCACTTATTTCACTGAACTGTGATGGGCCGACAGCACCGCTGTTCCGAAGGTCACCTAGGTCCTGCCATGGAGGATATGTCAATGCTGCTGATCTTTGGAAGAACTCATTCGGTTTCACTTCCTTCTCTTTGCTGGTATCTTGGCAGAAGGAGCCAATCTCAAGCTTGTCACTCTTGATAAATCAAGTCAGATTTAATTTGCAAGGTCTTTTGCTAATTCTTCTTAGGTCCAGTTGAACCCATTCAAGTCAATTTTCTTGCAGTTCTGTGGCCCGTCAGTGGTGTCATTGATATTCAGATCCAATTTTGCTGCCTTGCGTGTCATACTAAAACTGTCTCTCTCACGCCTGTCTAGGTGGCTTGGAGGCGTCATGCTTAGCTTGTCAAGGAACAAATCCTCTCTCCCTCTTTCTTTTGCTTGTATATCGAAGGTCATGCCTCCTATCTCCTTTCCTCTGTGAGCAGAAAGGCTGATTGATAGGATATCTTGATCTTTCTGTGAGCCATCACAAGCAGTTAAGCAGCTGTCAACTGACCCATCTCCAAGTTGGATGGTGTGCCCTTGTAGAATTTGGGAACCTTCAATCTCAAAGCCTGTAAATGCATGCTGGAGGCATTCTGTCGATACCTTTGAGACTAATTCTGACAGTTGCATCTTCGCGGTTTCTACACCGACTGACCCTGCATTCTGCTTTGAAATTGTCTCCTGTGCCTTTTCTAGCACAGATTGTAGGTACTTCCCTTGTGCTTCAATGCGGAGTTGCAAATGTCTTTGTACCTGTTGAAAGGCATCGTTTATGTGTAAGGTATTAGATATCACATTATCAGTACTTGAGCACTAACAGTAAAGAGGTTGTGACATGAAAAGAATAAATTATTGTTTTACAATTGGTCAGGTTGTTTGAACTTTTTTTAGCATCATTAGTTTTTACATGTTCTTTTTTAAACCGTGTTCAGTCAAATTATGACAAGAATATATCCATAGACAACCATGACTAGACCCTCTTGCATTGTGAGCCTCTTAGAGGTCATGCTCTGGTGTCCAGCATATACTTTTATTGATAAATGAGCTATAGATGTTCATTGTGTGAATGACAAGCTATGTGGATGCTCTAAAGCTAAAGATATGCATACATTACATACATTTTTTCTCTTGGATTTGTTACTCTATCAGTAATATAGGAACTAGTGCTTGGCTAAAAAAATTGGGGTGATTGGAGCAATTACAAGTGATGTTTTTTTCTTAAAGGAATGGTTATTGAGATGTCATTTATTGACATGTAACATTATACATGATCTGACCATGTCCCGGAAGTTTACCAAATGATGGTTAAGCTACTTAATTTTTCTTTATTTGGATGTCTGTACATCAGGTACTTTCATGGCAAAATAAACCTTCATTCGATGAGTGTCCTAGATCTACTTAAAGCCTGGTTTGGGATACATTTTGCTATATATTTGGCCACACAATCTACTCCAGTTTTGTACACTATAGCTCTCCTAGGGATGCATCAGTTAGAAAATGTAAACATTTGTGTATTCGTAAGGAGTGTTTAAATGGTAACTTAGTTGGTAATATGATTCATTTTCTTCTGCTTCTGTACCTCTAGTTGCTCATGCAGTTGGCGCTGTACTTCAATTTGCATCTGAAGGGCTTCACCTATGTGCACAGATCTGATAAAATGCAAATCCATGTTATCTTATGCAAACATGTTGAAGCAAACATTTATTCATCTCTTACTTGTTTGTCTGGGTTCCAAGGTTTAAGTGGCTAGCTGGTGATCCATTTCCTTCAGGTGGTTTCTCCATTGCCATGGCGCAGCCAACCACTGAAGAGCAGAAAGGAGATTCAGTATGAAGCTTAATTGGAGGCTGATAACTGCTAGGTGATGAGAGAATGCTATAATTACCATTTTTTGCATTTCCACCATTAGCTTGGGCGTGAATGTTTTTGCTTAGCCTGTATTTCTAGTAAAAGACAAATCAACTTAGTTTCTTGCCACAAGGCGTACAAGGGAAAACACGATACTAGAAATTCCATGTCTACCTGAAGATGACTCTTAAGGTGGTATAGTGTTAGTCCAGGGACGCCCATGAGTCTCATGATTGTCTTTGGTGTAGCTTCTGCAAATTTCAGAATTTAGATGGTAATCTTCCTTATGTTAGCTTATATGGTAGATATAGGGTTTAAACATGTACTTACTATCAGGCCCACCAAGTTGATTTACCGCCTCCACAAAACGCTCATGTAGTTCAGGTGTCCATTTTAACCTAGGTTTAGCATCAGTCGAAAGCACAAGCCCTGACTCTGCTGGAATGCTCCCTCCTTGCAGAAGCATGTGCCTTTCTGGAGGGAATGTCTGCCTAGAAGTCAGGAAATGGCTGTGGCTCTGAAGCTGTTGTTGATGATGATACATCTAGCATGAAGACATTGCAGGCTTAAAGGTTAGGACGTATGAGGAGATCTCCTCTCTTTTTTTCTCCTTTGTTTGAGCAAACCAAATAATATGCACATGATACATCTCATACCTCTTCAATTCTGTTATGTACTGATATCTGGTTGCAGACTCCACAATCCTGATAGGAACTGTCTCTTGCAGTTTATCAGCCCTTTGTTTTGGTGAACTAAGGGTTGTTCGTCACACAATGGCGTTATATTCCTTGGGGTAATGCTCTAACAAACTATGACTACTCATGCCAAGATGTTATGCAGAGTCTGGTTTTATAAGGAAGGCAAGTGAGGAGAGAATATCGAATCGTTAGAACAAACACTCAAGCCTGGCCCAATCTTGGTGGCAACTGAAAAGAGGTATAGAGATATTATCCTTATTCCTTAAGGTACGTGTGGACCCTATGCGCACCTATCTTTTTATTTGTCAATTCTGCAAACACATTTGGATTCTGATTCCAACACTAACAAATATAGTTGATATTGCTTTAACTGGCACAAAGAGGTGTAAGGGGGTTGCAGGCATACATATTTGTTAAGTTTATTCTTCTTGCAGATAAAAGTGGGAACCTTGTTCTCAGGAAGAACATTTGAGATGTAGTTTGTAATAATGCCTTTGCGCTTGTAGGCCTACTATATCTTATATGTTCAGCACTAATTCCACTCTCCACCATACTTGTACCATGAAATCAAAGGGCAACATCTGTGCATAGTCGGCATTGATTAGGATTTAGGATTTTGTATGTTCAGCAACCATGGATTCTAGCAAATGTATGCCTTCAGGTTATACAACCATGGGTCCATGGCATATAGACGATAGTAGAATAATTTTTATCATTCATACGAGAGCGAAGTTTAAATTTCTTTTTGACCAGATGCATCCAGAAGAATTCGATAAAAGTTTTTCATATAAATAAAGTGAAAAGGAACTCATTCCCTTAGTGATGCCTTCCTTGGGACTGCACAAAAGCAAAGCATGGAATATTGGAATAAGCATATGGTTCTCTTTTGTCTCCTCATGTAAGTTTTGTACTTGTTCGGCTATCAGGGAAACGGAAAGTGGATAGACGAATCTGATGGGCTGTGCAACTATATGGAGTCCTCTGAGTTTGGCTACTATTTGTTCTACGTAAGGCGTAGAAAGTCTGGGCTTAAAAATGACGGTTAGTTCCTTTACTTCACTGCTCTATGTTGCTTTTGCTTTGAAAACATGCTTATCTGAACCGACATGGTTAGTTTTGTTTATTCGCCCCTCCATACTTGAGCAAAACTGGCTTAGGTTCAATGTTTGATACCTCTAACTGCCATGAAGTCCAGTCATATGGAATAGGCGGTGCTTACCTTTGTCTTATCTAGAGTGTTTTTTCTGTAAATTGTGAGGTGCTACAATTTTGCGCTGTAAGAGTCCCTTCAGGTTGATTTGTTCTGTAGTCCAGCTTTTCCATAAGAGAATAGTCTAGTTATTTTTTTTCCATGATTCCATTTGTTCTGGTTATTGTGAGTTACAAATGCAAGATGTGCCACCTCGTAAGTTGTACCTCAGAAATCAAACCATTAACATGGTAAATCAGATATAACGAATTGCATTAAGATCCTCTCAGGCCTTTTCAAAAATAAAAACTTGACAGGCATCCTTTGAAAAGCAACTTGTACGAGTGGTCCAACGCATCTTCTTTATATCTTGCTATTTTGCAAGGTTTGCTTGTTGCCATTTCGTGGTTCAACCAGTCTTCTCTGAAGTACTTATAGGCCCTTGTTCCATCCATTAGGATAAGAAAACCGTCCTCCTGATATGATATGATATAATATGATATGATCTGTACCCCCATTCCTGTTCAAGTGGGGCATGCTGGTGCATTTCTGTCGTTCCAAACCAAAATCACCCTATGCATGATTCCACGAGCATTGGCTGGGGAATTGTGTTCAATTATGGCCGATCATCAGCAGAGCTGAGACCACTGCACATTAGAACATGGAATAAGCTCTTTCTGGCCGTAGCTTTATCTTTCGCATTGAATCCAACGAAAGCGAGCAAGGGGAGGAGAACGGAGAACTTTCTTTGCGCGGGGATTACATTCAGTTGTTGCTTGTTAAGTGCTCGGAATCGTATGCTCCTGCTTTCTCTGTAAGCCCTCTTGACAATTATCGTTTTCGCAGGCAGACCGGCGAGCACGCGATCCCGGGGAAGGGAATAAGGAAAAGCGATGTTGACAAAGCTGCTGAAGGGGAATCCTGCGCTTTTTTGGAGGCAAAGATGAGAAGGAATATATCGCCTGTGTCGACCTCGCCTGCTTGGTTCTTCTGTTCCGTGACTTTGTGCTCCGCTGGATCGTGCTCGTGCCAGCCGCCAACAGGATGAGCACGTGTGAACCGTGGCGTAGGTATGTTATTGTTTGCTCTACTACGAGTGTTTTGCTCATCAGACGTTCTTTGTTTACTGTATAAACTGATCCATTCGTCTCGGTTGTGGAGTATGGGAACACTTCAAATGATGCGAATTGGAAAGTATATAGAGTAAGACCTCTAGACAAGCTGTTTCTATAGTTTGGTGAAATGAACTAATGATACTTATGCTCGCATAAAAAACTAATGGTTCATGTACCTATTACTAGTACCCTTGTGGATGTTTTTATTTCTCACCTCGTCAGAGAAGAAACATGTTTGCTTCTGCTCGTGTAGAGTAGGCAGAGCAAATATGGGCGTTCCACAGATTAGTTGCCTAGTTGGAGACTTGGAAGTTATTCTGGGCTTAGCAGCTTTGATGAAAATTGATCAGATGAACATGGCGGATCTATCACTAGCAAAGCCGGAGCCTGGCCCAGCAGCATGGCAGCTCTCTGTGGCCCAGCTGAAGCTGCTGAAGTGCTGAACAATCGAAAACAGGCTGCCATCGCTCCTTGCAAGTTGCACCCGACCCGCTTTTTCGGCCGGGCTTCACGTGTGGCGCCGGCCCGCGATCCTCACTGTCTAGCGGCTAGCGTACACGGTACACGGAGTGAACCGTGGTAGTTGGTCGTTCCCCTAAAAAATGTCGGGCCTGAACCTACGCACTGGATAGGTCAAGGTACAGATTCGAGGCTCAAATCAGTCAGCTTCTTTGCATACCTAGCCCAGCCTGACTTTTGCTTAGGTCTAGTCGTCCCACACTAAATCTATACCATTGCATTGCCTGGGAAAACCTTTGCTTCTGCTTATATAGACAAGATAGGAAGCTACGCCGCTCGCGTGCGTGCTTGTGGTGCTGCATGTCTCTTTCTATGATTCTATCACACCATGCACTGTTGTATATTGCCCGTGCTAGCTACGGTGCCATTTAGAAACACAAATCAACCAACAAGAAGCATAATAACTCAGCTAACAAAATAAATAAGCATAATAACTCTTGAAAGTGAGATGCCCTACACTAAAAAAATATCAGTACATCACTTTAGTCTAATTGGCTGCTCTAATACACTAATCACCAAGCAACTGGTGTGATTAGCTTGGACAAATTCTAAAACCTCCTTCCATTCTCAAATCTGGAGCAAATCAAAACCTTTCTTCATATTTGGGTCCAATAAACTTACAAATTCATTAATAAAGTGCATGCTTACCTTTGTTTCAATGTTACCAGATCATTCTTGTAGCATTTGGTTTTGTACTGTAGATTATAAGTGCATGCATACAGATTCATTCACAGGATAGCGTTGAGTATATAAAGCTACCATGTTTTCTTACCGAAGAGTAGCCTTTAATAGATTTATATTTCCTGAAGAATAGGAAAATCAATTTAGCATGATAATGGAAACAAAATGAATCAATACAATAGAAACATACCACTGAAGCTAGCTAATGCTTCGATCTTTTCTGAATACTTAAAAATCTTAGCTTTTGAAATGCTGAAAATATAACAAATTTTCCCTAAACATGCTCTGGTCATTCAAAAATATAAATAAGCAACAGGTGGTCAGTTTAACAAGGATTTTTCTGGAAGCAGGTTAATTTAGTACTTTTGACTCAAGAAAAGGTTATGTTGTTAATGATAATAAGTCCATCAATCTAAGTCTTATTTTTTTGGGGGTCATCACAGGCAACAATTCTCATCTTGCATTTGCATAAAGGATATGAAACATGCACTTTGCAGCTTCTAGGAATCAACTCCAGCACCTTCTGGTTGAGCAGCGACGTCATCCATGCAGTCCCTAAATCCACCATGTGAAAAAAAAAACAAATAAATCTTTCATGCAAAAAGACGCTCAAAAATAAAAAATCGCATCATTGAACAAGAGAGGCTGAGCAAACAAAAAGCAAATACACCTGCTTGGTGGAGCCTGAAAATAGCAGTACTTTACTTGGTGCAGCAGCAGAAGAACTTTGCATTTGCATTGGCGCCCAGTACTTCAGTGCACTGCAGCGTTGCTCCTGGCTTTGCTGCTTGCTGCTCAGGCGCACCACAGGGAGAGTGAGCAGCGGCTGCCCGATGACCATTTGTGCAGGAGCTCGACCAGGCACAGCACGGCATACACCAGCACGACGAGCTTGAGCAGGAGCGGCAGGTACTGCGAGAGCTCCAAGCTCGACGACTGCAGCACCTGGCAGAGAAGGAACAGAGACAAACGCGATCAGAGAAATGAGGAAAAAATTAACCTTCCCGTCCGAGGGCGAGTAGTGGCAGCCGGCGCGACGTACGTACCATGGCGACTCCGGCGAGGTTCGCTCGCCGTCCCGACGGCGACGTGGCACCGGCGGTGACGGCGGCATCGGAGGGCGGCAGCACCAGGGGCTTGTTATTCCGCTTGTCCACGACGGCCTCGCACTCGCACGGCGCGGCGCCCTTGCTGGGCCTCGTGGCGGTGGAGCAGTTCCAGAGGCGCTGCACATCCTTTCTCTGGAGGGGCTTCACGATGAAGTCCTCGGCGCCGGCGTTCAGGCATCTGCTCCGAGCAAGCAGCAGATCGTGGAGACGGGGACGGAAGACCGCCGTCGTCGCGGGGCCAGAAGAAGGGGACGGAGGCGCGATCGTGGGCCGAGGGGACTGGATTTTGGAGACGGTCACGATCGGGAGAGGCGAGGTCTGGAGACGGTGACGCCGCCACCTGATCCTGGGCGCGGTCCTGGGGCGGTTGGGCCTGCAGACCGCGAGCGCGAGCGGGGTTCGGAGGCGGGAAGCGCCGGCCGCCGGAGACGGTGACGCCGGACGTGGTGTAGTCGAGGCGGTACGTCAATCGCGGATGTGTTGCCTCGGCGGATGTCGCGCGGATGTGTTGCCTTGCGCGCGGATGATGACAGGGGGCTGAGGAGTACCATACATGCGATCCTGGCCGTCGGATCTGAGTGAGTGAGTAAAGAGAAAGAATAGTGAAAAACAATCTGGATGGTTTATTTGTACGGAGTTGCGTTTCTTGGTATACTTTGTAGGGTGCGTGGAGGAAGGCCATCTCAGTGGGAGAGGTTTTTTTGGGTGGACTTAGCATAGAAAAAAATAGTACTTTAGTAGGGTAGACTCTTGCTAATCTAACGATGTGTCGTTCTACTTTCTCTGCCTAAAAAAATATAAATCACGCTTTTCAAAGAGTCCATCAATCTCAAATTCCTTTAGGTATATAGAAAATATTGTCAATTTTGTATCTCTAAGTATATTTATTGTTAAAATATTTTTCATAATTAATCTAATGTCACGGTAACTAGGACACTTGATATATACTCCATTTTGTCCCAAAATAGATGTCATTCTCACTTTATGAGAAGTAAAACACTTTTAACTTTGATCAAATATATATTAAAAATATTAATATTTATATTTATAATATATAATTAGCATCATTAGGTAGATCGTTGAATATAGTTTCATAATAAATTTATTTGAAGATATAAATGTTGCATACATTTTGTATAAACCTAATTAAAGTTGAGAAAGTTTGATCTGCACGTGTCATATAATAACTTCTATTTTTGGAACGGAGAACCTCACTGGATGATCCGTTAGGTGACACAAACTAGGGTGTTTTGTTGAGTGTCTAGCGAGAGCCTGGATGGAAACGAGGACCATCCCATAGTGGTCAGCATCTCTGCGTACATGCATGACTTGTTTGGTTGGTTGTTCTATTCTAGCCAGGTTGCGTTGATCCTTTGAATGGTTGGATGACTTTTTCGCCCGATTTAGAGACAACAGATGTACCACAAGCCCCCAACCTGCACCACGCCAGCCAAGCTCGGCAGAAACAGTTTCAATTTCGTTTCTACAGAGCCAAGCCGACGGGAGAATCTTGCATCAGCTGGTCCTGTCTCAAGTCCATGTACAGACATCCAAACAACTTTTTCTTGCATCCCATGGGCCAGGCTAACCCATATGCACCCATCCAAACACGCTAGAAGTTACCACCAGATCGTACGGTGCACATGAGTGTTAGGCCACTTGACAAGTTGGTCCTCGGTGAATGATCCATCACGTGTCATAAAGTCGCACCTGACCATACGATGACCATTCAGCAGGGTCTAAGAGCAAGTATAATAAAGCCACATAAGCGGGCTGTATGAGTCCACGTCAGAAAAATCCTTCCTGGATGAGAGACAATGAAAGAGAGAGACGTGAGCTGGTGCTTTGCTTACCGCCCGGTTGAGCACGTCCCACGAGATAAAAACGCCTGCTCCCAGCCGACGGTGACCGGAAAACTGGCGTTTTGCTTTGTACCGAAGAATCTCATTCGTTGTGCGCCTGCTCTTTGCATGTCATGCACATGTACCCAGGCACACCGATAAAGCCAAGCCATTATACTAGTCATTATATTTAGCCGGCTGCCGGCTGGGTTACTATCCTTGCTCTAAGTCTAAAACTGAAACATACACAGTGTCACCGAATGATATGCCCGTCAGGTCTCAATCATCTAGTACACTCTCCGACATTGAGGCCTAGATGTGTTACCTCCAATAATTCTTATATAGTTGGGTAGGGTCTCAATCATCTAGTATACTCTACGACATTGAGGCCTAGATGTGTTGAACCTTCCTCAATCTCTAACAATTCTTATATAGTTGTGCACTTGTACGCCACTATGTCAAGTGTTATCATCACCATCACATTAGGTCACATGGATAAAATTGTCTTCCACGTGGCCACTCTGTGATTCTCATGGCAACTTTAACGTTTGGTCTAAGGGCAACTTTAGGAGTCTCTTTATACCCTTCTTATTAATAGAAATGGAGATTTTAGTAAAAAAAATCTCCAACACTTTCTTTAATTAGATCTTTGTCGATGTTTCACCACCGATAGCCTGCCACGGGGGTACCCGGGGCAGTATGTTCAGGCTTCGGCGTATGCCCAACTCGATGGTTTATGCAAGAGACAGCCGATTTATCCTGGTTCAGGCCCTCGATCGTAGATCGAGTAATAACCTTACGTCCAGTCGGCCTTAGCCTTTGCGTTGGATTGATCGTCAAGTGTTTTGTTGTACAATTGTCCTTCTCTCAGGAGCCCTGCCCTCCTTTATATAGTCAGGAGGCCAGAGTCCTAGTCGGTTTACAATGAAATTTCCTAATAGGATTACCTAATAGTTCTACTACTACGATTATATGGGAAGAATCCTAGTTGGACTAGATCTTCTTTCTACCTTGCGGGGTATCCTGTGGGTCCCGCATCGACAAGCCCCCGAGCACTTCATGGTTGAGCTCTGAAAATCTCGCTCTGCTCCTTCTAGTCTTGTTGAGTAGGAACAAAATGTCATCCGAGCGTTTTCTGGAGTGAAACCTTGTAGCGCTTCTTGGGATCTTTGGGTGGTGAGTGCTTTTTTGAAGAAAAAGTGCATCCATCTGGTTGTAGCCCTCGAGCCTCTTGCTATTTGGAACAAGGAGCTGAAGGATCTTGTCTTGAAGTTGCCCTGATTGTTCGTTGAAATTTTATCAAAAAGAACTCGAACATGGCTTGTTCCGGGTTCTTTTTGCCGTAATGTCTTGAAGTGGTCTGCGTTGAGGAAGCCTATTGGTGACGTGCGCTTTTTCGAAGAAAAAGGGCACTCACTGAGTGTAGCCCCCGAGCCTCTTGCTATTTGGAACAAAAAGTTGGAGGGTCTTGATCCTTTATGTTGTTTGAAAATTTTGTGTTCTGAAGTAGTCCCCGAGACTTGGATTACGTCATCATCCGAGTAGTTTTGCGGTAAGCAGCCTCCGAGCTTATGTCAAAAAATTGCACTCACTGAGTGTAGCCCTTGAGCCTCTTGCTTTTGTTTGCAAAAGTTGGAGGGTCTCCTGCGGCCCCGTGCTTTCTCCGAGTTCTTCTTTTTAGAAAAGAAGTCGGATGAAGAGTCTTGATGTGTCGTCATTGTAGTCTTGAGTTTCTTGTATTCTTGGTCCTTTGTCTTTGGTTCCGAGCCTCCGGGAATAGGTGAAAATGAAGGCCGAGCTCCCTAGCTCAGTGTTGTTTAAGCTATGATGCTGGCCAAGCCCCCGAGCGTATATCCGTGTTGTTTTGTTCAGGAAGAACTCGGATGCGTGGTTTTGGCATATTCTTTGATAGTTTTGCTGTTGTCAGATGTAGTTGTATGATGGTGGTTGAGTGTAAATGCCTTTTGTTCATGGGTTGTACTGTGCTGGTATATTCTTCCGAATATGCCCGTCTTCGAGTACCGCTTCCTCTCGCCTGAGTCGTCCATTATTGTGTCCTATCTTTTCACTGTGTCCTTTATTAGACCTATTTCGTTGGTACTCCTAGTCCATGTGCGCCGATCCTTTGGTCTATAAATACTGTCCCTGAGTGCTTGTTTTCATTCATTGGATATTCTGTTGAAACCTTGGTGGTCATGAACATGGTAGTTTCCAGAAGATGCTGAAAGGAGTGAGCGTCATTCCTCCTGCCGTCTCTGAGTTCTCGGCCATCAACCCGCCCCCAGCTGTGAGTTGTCTATCTTTTTTATTTGAGTTCTTTATGTACTCTTGCTGCATCCGTTCTTGCTTAGCTTTTCCTTGTCTCAGTGTTTTATCTTTTTTCGCAGGAGCTTGGGCAGAATTTTGTTGATCCGATCCCCCTTGGTGTTCTCCCTACCGTGGCGGAGACAGGGGATCGTCTAGCTGGTACTTCTACAATTAGTAAGTCTCAAACCTTTACAGCCCTTCCTGGGGTTTCTTTCAGATTTGTTGATGTATATGAAGAGTATGTTCCTCGTCTAGTCCCTCGCGGTCCTCGCAGTGTCCCGAAGAGGGGGCGAATGGATGGGTCTTCATCTGGCTTGCCTATCTCCAAGAAGCCTCGCAAACCAAGTACTCCCTCAGGTACTCCAGTTGTTGCTAGCATGCTCTTAGGTGAGCACATTTAATACTCTTTGTTCTTTTATTTTCATGTTTCTCTCTTGAACCGAGTGCTTTTCATCTCCTTTTCAGCGGGTGCTCTGGTTTCGTTGGCTGAGGAAGAAGAGGATGATGAAGTCCCCCTCATCATGCGGCGGTGAGTTGTTTTTCATATTCTTGTTGCATTGAATTTCTCCTCTTTGTTTTGAATTTTAGTCTTGGACTTTTTGAAGTAATCAGAGGTCGGGTATGAGTTCTTCCGAGGCTCCCGCGCCGACTTCTTCTGAAGCTCTGGTGTCAAGTTCTTTGGTTGCCTCTGTCTCGAGCTGTACTGCTCCTCCGATGCGGAGTTCTTCTACGGCTCCAGCCCCAGCTTCTTCTTCAGCCCCGGCTTCTTCCACGGCTCCAGCCCCGGCTTCTTCCGCGGCTCCGTTGTCTGCTGTCCCGCTCCCGTCGCCGGGTGGCGGGGACGTCTTCGCCGTCGTGGTTCCCCCTGCGAGGCCTTCTCTTGGTTTCGCGAAGAAAAAGTAGTCGGGTGAGTAAATTCTAGCTTTATCTTTTTGGCCTTTATCTTCCTTCTTCTGGTTCTTATTGGTGCTTCTTTTTATCACTTTTCAGTGTTTCGTCTTCTCTAATTTCTTCATCGACTTCTTCTCTGCCTCCCGCCGTGCCAATGAGTTCCGAGCCTCAGGACTCACAACATTGTGTTGATGAAGTCGCCGCAGGGGCTTCAGAGCTACCAGGTGGAGTTGCGGACTTGGTTGCTCCAGAGGTAACTGTGGCCGTCGCGCCGGGTTCTTCTGAGGGTTTGGCTTCGGCTTCCCTAGAGGTCGCTTTGGTCGTTCCTCCTTCGCCCTAGCTAGCCTCTCCTTCCCCTTCTCTTGTCTCCGGCGGCCCCTCCTTTTCCGGTGACGTGGTGCAACAGTTCGATGCCACTCATCGGTTATCGGAGCTGACCGCAGCCTGGGGGAGCTTGTCGACCCTCGCGACTTCTTTTGGTGAAAAGCTCCAGGTAGGTTTTACTGCCGCTCCTCTTTTGCATGCTTGTTTTTCTTCTATCCTTACGCTTTGTTTCTCTTTGCTTCTTTTTGCTCAGTCTTTTTCTCGTGATCATTCTGGCTTCTTTTTCTCATCTAAAAATGAGAGGAAGTTGTCTTTGGAGGTGGATGCTCTGAAAGCCGATCTTGACCTTCTCTGGGTTGAGTTGGAGATGGAGCATCAAATGCACCAAAAGGAGGAGAAAGCCCTTCGCGCCCGGGTAGTGGAGATGGAGAAACAGAGAGATGCTGCGGTGGAGTCTGCGAAGAATGAATGCAAAGGTGCCGTGGGTTCTGCCTGTTTCTTCTTGTATTTTGACTTCTTTTTCCGCTGACTTGTTCTTGGGTGTTCTGTCTAGCTCTCCGAGTTGAGAAGCAGAAGCTCTCGGAGAGTATTGATGAAATGAGGGCCCTTGTCCGTTCTAGTCATAATAGAGCTGAGGAGGTAATTACTCATGCTGAGGAAGAACTCGCCCTTGCTAGGCTGATTAGGCATGGAGCTGACAGAGATCTTGTGCAGGCCCAAAAAACCATTGAAGGCTTGTCCGGGAAGCTGGCGACGGCTACCGAGAATTGGAATGCTTTGTGGAAATCTTTTCGTTCGGTAGCCGATGTCCTCCGGACTCCAGCGGATGACAGGCAATCTTGGGCGCAGTTCATTCCCCGGATTCTGACTCGTTTCCAAGAGTTCGCGAAGAGGTGTGCCCAAGTATGTACCAAGAATGTGCTGGCCCAGGTCTAGGTCCTTGCTCCAGAAGCGCCTCTCTCCAAGATAGCAGAAGAAGCTGAAAGCCAAGAATATCTTGACGCCGTTGAAAGGATGGAGCCCGAGGTTGAAGATCTACCTAGTAGGGTTGTAGATAGTCTAAATATTGATATTTCCCTTTCTGATGACAACGCCTGACTCGATTGAGCGTCCTCTTGTAATATTACACTTCTTTTTAAATGAAGATTCTTTATTTTTGTCGATGTATTCTTTGCCTGGGTGCGGTTGAAGTTACTTGACTTGCTGAGTACCTTGTCTTGTTCCCGTCTCTGCTCCATAAGACAACTCTGTGCGTTATTCTGATGAGGCCCCTCGATTTGTCGAGTACTTTTCTTTTCTTCCTCCTTTGTGATCCATCGAGTGCTTTGTCCGTGCTATGACTTGTTAGATGTAGGTCTTTGCGTTAACAACCTTTCGCCTGCGCTATGTAAAACGACTTGGTACAGAATGTTGCCTCAACAAACTTCGGCATCCGAGTGCTTTCTTGAGTGGCGCTTGTGCTTTTCTGAGGAAAAAGTATTCCTATCTGGATGTAGCCCCCGAGCCTCTTGCTTTTCGGAACGAAGTGCTGGAGGGTCTTTTGAAGTTAAAATTTCGGTCGACTCAGCCAATTTGCTTTTTGTTAGCTTTTAGCTACCCTCATCGGCGAGTTCAAGCGTTTTTCAGCTATTTTGCTCTTGGCCGGGATGCTTAGGCATGTTTTCAGCCATTTTGCTTTTTGTTTCGGGTGTTAGCTTTTAGCTACCCTCATCGGCGGGCTCAAGCGTTTTTTCAGCTATTTTGCTCTCGGCCGAAATGCTCAGGCATGTTTTCAGCCATTTTGCTTTTTGTTTCGGGTGTTAGCTTTTAGCTACCCTCATCGGCGGGCTCAAGCGTTTTTTTAGCTATTTTGCTCTCGGCCGGAATGCTCAGGCATGTTTTCAGCCATTTTGCTTTTTGTTTTGGGTGTTAGCTTTTAGCTACCCTCATCGGCGGGCTCAAGCGTTTTTTTAGCTATTTTGCTCTCGGTCGGAATGCTCAGGCATGTTTTCAGCCATTTTGCTTTTTGTTTCGTGAAAACAACTTGTTGGAAGTCATGACAAGACATGCTATGGATGAATATCATCTTTATTGATCATGAGTATAAACTAATACATATGTTGTTGAAGAGTATTGTCTTTCGTTGATTGTGAACGTAGGTCCCTTGTGGCTTGCATATCTGTTTTTTCTTGAGCTATTTTTACGCGTAGAATCTTCTTAGCTGGCTGATGTGCCATGTATTGCTGACTTCTTTTCAATCTTCGGTTATTAACTTGTATGTGCCTGGTCCGGTGACTTTTGTGACAATGAACGGGCCTTCCCATGGACTGAGTAGCTTATGTCATCCATCAGTCTTTTGTATCCTTCTTAGCACTAAGTCTCCAACTTGTAGTGATCGAGGTTGGGTACTCTTGTTGTAGTGCCGTCTTAAACCTTGTAGGTATCTGGCTGATTGGAGGGTAGCGTTTATTCTGACTTCTTCTGAGCTGTCGAGTTCTAATCTTCTTGTGTGTTTTGCTTCTCCTTCATCATATTGTTCTATTTTTGGGGATGTCCAGATCAAGTTGGCAGGTAGTACGGCCTCTGACCCGTAAACTAGGAAGAAGGGTGAGTGGCCTGTTGCTCTGCTTATTTGAGTTCGTAGCCCCCATATTACTTTCGGTAATTCTTCAATCCATTTGGACCCATAGTCCACTAGTTCTTCGTATAACCTTGGTTTTAATCCGGCTAGTATGAGTCCATTAGCCCTTTCTACTTGTCCGTTGGCTTCTGGATGTGCAACAGACGCATAGTCTATACTGAAACCACAGTCTTGTGCCCAGCTCTTGAATTCTGTAGCTGTGAAGGGGGAGCCTAGATCTGTGATGATTCGATTGGGCATGCCGAAGCGGTGCATAATGTCTTAGATGAACTCGACTGCTTTGGTTGCGCTGTATTTCGCGAGTGGTTTGTATTCAATCCACTTGGTGAACTTGTCGATTGCTACAAAGATGTACTTGAAGCCGCCTTTTGCTTTTTTCAGGGGTCCTACTTGATCTAGCCCCCAATAGGAAAAAGGCCAAGCGGGTGGGATGCAGATAAGATTGTGAGCTGGTACATGGGCTTGTCTTGTAAACATTTGGCAACTTTTGCATTTTCTGACAAGCTCTTCTGCGTCTTTCAAAGCGGTTGGCCAGTAGAATCCGGTGCGAAATGCTTTGCCAACCAGTGTCCTTGAAGTGGCATGATTTCCACAGCAACCTGAGTGTATTTCGTCTAGGATCTCTTTACCTTCTTCAAATGAGACACATTTTAGGAGTACTCCTGATGATGATGCTCTTCTGTAAAGTTTATCTCCTACTAGAATGTAGTTTTTGCTTCTGCGAACAACTTGGGTGGCTTCTACCTTATCTGCTGGTAATTTGTTTTCTTTGATATAGTCGATGAAAACTTGGGTCCATGAAGTGTTGATTATCAAGATCTGAACGCCTTTGGCCTGAATTTCATGTGTTGTTTCACCGGGTTGTTTAATAGAGGGAACTGATAGCTCTTCTATGAATACACCGGGTGGAACCTTTGCTCTGTCTGATCCGAGCTTGGCAAGGACATCTGCTGCAATGTTGGAATCACGTAGGACGTGTAAAATTTCTAATCCTTGGAAGTGTTTTTCAAGTTTCCGTATTTCAGCACAATAAGCACCCATGTTTTCTTTGGTGCAGTCCCAATCTTTGTTGACTTGGTTGATGACCACTGCTGAATCGCCGTATACGAGTAATCTTTTTATTCTGAGGGTAATCGCGACTCATAGCCCGTGGATGAGGGCTTCATATTCTGCTTCGTTATTTGTAGCTTGCCATAATATCTGAAGGACGTACTTGAGTTGTTTTCCTTCTGGAGAAATGAGGAGAACGCCTGCACCGGCCCCACCTAGTTTGAGTGATCCGTCAAAGTACATCTTCCAGTGGTCGAGGATTGTATCTGATAAGGACTGTTGAATCTCTGTCCATTCGGCCACGAAATCGGCGAGGGCTTGAGATTTGATTGCTTTCCGTGGGGTGAAATTGATGTCAAGAGCTCCAATTTCAACTGCCCATTTGGATATGCGCCCTGTGGCATCTTTATTGTGTAGGATGTCTCCGATTGGAAAATCTGTCACTACGGTAATCTTGTGGCTTTCGAAATAGTGGCGAAGTTTCCGTGAGGTAATGAGTAGGGCGTAGAGTAGTTTTTGTACATGCGGGTACCGGATTTTGGATTCTAACAGTACTTCGCTGATGTAGTATACTGGACGTTGCACTTTATACACGCGTCCTTGTTCTTCTCTTTCTATGACTATTGCTGTGCTGATTACGGTAGGAGTTGCCGCGATATATAGCATCATATCTTCATCTTTCTTTGGAGGTGTCAGGATAGGTGATGAAGTGAGGTATTCTTTAAGTTTTTTGAAAGCTTCGTTGGCCTCTATTGTCCACTCGAACTTGTCTGTTTTCTTTAGTAGTTTAAAGAAAGGTAACCCTTTTTTGCCGAGTCTTGATATGAAACGGTTGAGGGCCGCCATGCATCCTGTTAGTTTCTACACATCTTTGACACTTCTAGGTGGGCCCATTTCTGTTATAGCTCGAATTTGCTTGGTGCTGGCTTCGATCCCGCGCTGACTGACCAAAAATCCGAGTAGTTGTCCTGAGGGAACTCCAAATACACATTTATTTGGGTTCAATTTCCATCTCCATTTCTTCAAGTTTTCAAAGGTTTGCTTTAAATCTTCAATTAGAGTGTCTGGGTTCTTTGTTTTTACCACCACATCGTCCACGTATGCCTCCACATTTTCACCAATTTGATTCCCAAGGCAAGTCTGGATAGCTCTTTGGTACGTGGCACCAGCGTTCTTTAGTCCAAATGACATGGTCTTGTAGCAGTAGGCACCAAACGGGGTGATGAAAGATGTCTTGCTCTGGTCTTCTTCTTTTAGTGCGATCTAGTGATATCTTGAATAGCAATCGAGAAAAGATAATAACGTAGATCCTGCTGTCGAGTCAACTATCTGGTCAATGCGTGGTAGCCCGAACGGATCTTTTGGGCAATGTTTGTTGAGATCTGTGTAATCGACGCACATACGCCACTTGTCCGTGTTTTTCTTCTATACAAGGACCGGGTTTGCTAGCCAATCTAGATGTAGGATCTCCTTGATGAATCCGGCTGCCATTAGTTTTGTTATTTCCTTTTTAATTGCTGCCTTCTTGTCGGGTGAGAATCGTCGTAGCCATTGTTTTACAGGTTTGGAGCTTTTGTTAACATCGATTCTATGCTCAGCCAACTCCCTTGGGACTCCTGGCATGTCGGCTGGCTTCCAAGCGAAGATATCTTTGTTGTCCCGAAGAAAGTTGGTGAGCGCGAGTTCCTATTTTGCCGAGAGGTGAGCACTGATAGTTGCTGTCTTGGAGGTATCGCCTGTGCCTAAGTCGATTTGCTTGACGTCGGCTTCTTTTGGTGGTGCGATGATGCTGGGCTTTTTAGTCGGTATTTCTAATTCTTCTTGGCTTATTTCTGCAGCGATTGCGGCTATTTCTTTTCTTCCATTGTCGGCTTGCGCTTTAGCTGCAATCTGGATCGCCTGAACGTCGCAGTCAAAAGCACGCTTTAAATTGCTTCGAAGGGAAAGGATACCGTTGGGTCCTAGCATCTTAAGTAGTAAGTACGGGTAATGTGGTATTGCCATGAATTTGGCTAGTGCTGGACGTCTGAGGATTGCATGATATGATGAATTGAAATCGGCGACTTCAAATTTGATAAACTCTGTTCGGTAGTTTGAAGGAGTTCCAAAGGTAACAGGTAAAGTAATTTGTCCGAGTGGCATGGCTACTTTGCCGGGTACTATTCCGTAAAAAGGTGTGCTTGTTGGCGTAATCATCCCGGCGAGTTGTAGTCCCATTTTCCTTAGAGTTTCTGAAAAGATGATGTTAAGCCCAGCTCCTCCATCGATTAGTACTTTGGTGACGGTCATACCAGCAATAGTCGGATCCAGAACCAATGGATAATGGCCTGCGTTTCCCACGCTAGTCCATTGGTCTTCTCTGGTAAATTGGATAGGATACTGTGACCAATTGAGGTATCTTGGTGTAGCTGGTTCTGCTGTCATAATGGTCCGCAGTGCTAGTTTTTCTTGATATTTGCTTCTGCAATTCGGAGCCCCTGAGAAAATCACTGCTACCGTTCCCCTAGGTTTTTGGAATCCTTTGTCCTCGTGGTTGTCTTCTTCTCTCTTCTGATTGTCCTCTTTAGTGTTTTCCTTACTATCTTTTCTTGTGTATCGATCATTGAAAGTGTAGCAATTTCCGATAGTGTGCCTCCCACTAGGGTGCAATGGGCAACGTATGTTTTCAATGTCATCATATCTTCTTGGTTTGGGAAATTTCTTTGATTTGTCGGCCATTGCCATAGTATTGTCTGGTCTATGTTTTCTTTCTTGATGTCTGCTATTTTGTTGACTTTGCTTGTCCGGGTTGTCTTGGTTGCTTCTGTCCGGGAACCTCTCTCGCGTTTTTTCTTCTGCAGTAATCATCTTTTCTACTATACGTCTGAATTCTTCATTGTTTCTCGGATTTTCTTTGCAGAAGTCTTGAAATTGCCATCTGGCCATGATTCCATGAGAAAAAGCTTCAATTACTTCTCGTTCGGTTATGTCATGCACTTGAGCTCATAGTTCGCCGAATCGTCGATAATAGTTTCTGAGACTTTCACCTCCCTTTTGCTTGAGTCCTTTTAGTTCTGCATGAGTGATTGGGTGTGTAATGATTCCTGCGAAATTCTCACAAAAAGCTCTCTGCAAATCCTCCCAATTTCTGATAGATCCTGGATTTAGTTTATCGAACCATTGGAGGGGCATGGCCTCCAGTGCCATGGGGAAGAAAAGGGCTTTGATATCGTCGTCTCCTCCGGCTAGTTCAATCGATTGTGAATATATTCTGAGCCATTGTTTTGGTTCAGTTTTGCCATCATACTTGGAGTGATTAGATGGTTTGAATTTGTGAGGTAATCGCACCAATGCGAGCCTGTTCGCGAAACAGGGGAACCTGTCGTGAGCCTTGGTTTCTTTGAATTCAGATTCGGCGCCTTCCTCTAGCCAATTGTCGTTCTGATGGGAACAATTTTGCGAGGTTGTCTGGGTAGGAACCCTGCTCCTAGTCTTCCTTAGTTGTTCAAATCGGTGGCCTTGATTATGTTCCTTCCTACTTCCTCCGTCATGGCTTCCACCCGGCCCAAGTCTTTCGAAGGCGGATTTCCTTTGATTTTGATCTTCTTGCCGGTGGGTTGTTGATCTGGCGGGTAGTCTTGATCGAGCTTTCTCTTCATGTGTTCTCGGGATTGTCGATCGGAGCAAGTCCTGGAGCTGTTCGTACTTCTCACCAGGATGCGAAGTTGCTCCGAGTTCTTCTAATGCTTCTCGAATTTTATCGTAAGGCGTATTCGCTGTGCGTCTCCCTTCGACTTCTTGTTGTGATTTTCTTTTGTCGTACTCAGCCAATTCTGACTCGTATCTGGTCCAAGCTTCCCTGCGCTGCCTAGCACGGTGTTGGCGCCCTTGCTTCAACTTGTTTTTTCTTTCGCTAGCTTGTTTCTGACTATCTATTTCTCCGTCGTAGCCCTGGGCAAAGGGTGATATGTTGGATTCTGATTCATCTGATGATCTGACATCGGGTGCTTCCAGGGGATTTAATGGTGACCGCGGTCATCGAACCATGAACACTTCTCGCGCATGAGTCGTTCTGTTATTGGCGTTAGTTTTCATACTGTCGGAGTCGCTGATAACTTTAGTGGATGCCTCGGTGTCGTAGATCGAGTCTCCTTCTTGGTAAGGTAAAATAACTGTTGTTGTCGTGCTGACTAGTTGGGTTCCGCTACCTTCAGGAACGGAATCCAGCCAGTGGATGATATAGTCCTGCGATGTTATCGTTAGCACGAGGCCCTCCTGAGTTCCTGTCAGTGGTATCCCGAATCTTGGATTGAAAAATCTTTCGACCTGTCCTTGATAGGATTTTGCCATGTTGTCGAGCCCAAATGGAGAAGAACTCGACTTCTTGAGAGAATTCTGGGGGTAATCCGAGTTGTTTTGGGTTGTGCTCCGGAATCTTGCCAAAAAAGAACTCGGTTTCTTGAAAGCACTCGGATAAAACTTTGCCTTGGAGCTTGAATTCGAATCGGATACGAGTGGTCGTGAAATCTGATTTGATTCGGATACTATAAGCTGCGCGAATCAAATGGTGAGCTGATCCATTGTAGTTGTTGGAATAGGAACTTCTTTTAGATGATCTAAATCTTCGAGGAGATGGCTTTGAAGCTTGCCGTTGTTGTCTGCCTCGCAGATCCATGAGCCGAAGATGAAAGTTGATCCCATCGGGAAAATCATGTTGTCGAGGTCCATCGAGCTCTCGGAAGCAAAGTCACCGAAAGCCCCTACCTGGCACGCCAGCTGTCGATGTTTCACCACCGATAGCCTGCCACGGGGGTACCCAGGGCAGTATGTTCGGGCTTCGGCGTATGCCCAACTCGATGGTTTACGCAAGAGACAGCCGATTTATCCTGGTTCAGGCCCTCGATCGTAGATCGAGTAATAACCTTACGTCCAGTCGGCCTTAGCCTTTGCGTTGGATTGATCATCAAGTGTTTTGTTGTACAATTGTCCTTCTCTCAGGAGCCCTGCCCTCCTTTATATAGTCAGGAGGCCAGAGTCCTAGTCGGTTTACAATGAGATTTTCTAATAGGATTACCTAATAGTTCTACTACTACGATTATATAAGAAGAATCCTAGTTGGACTAGATCTTCTTTCTACCTTGCGGGGTATCCTGTGGGTCCCGCATCGACAATCTTCAAATATTGTCATCTTTTATTTTGGATTTTGTTCATTTGCCAAAGATGGAGAGCAAAATTTGTTCTCTAGAGTGAGCACAAGAGAGAGAAAAAACTATTGGAGAGTGAAAAAAATATAAAGAATAATCTTTATTTAAACTAGTGGAAATGCACGTGCAATACGCACGTGTCTACGAAATATTCATATATAAATAAAAGAATAACAATAATAGACTTAGATCTTAAAATAAATATATAGACTAATAAAAGTTATCAGTCTAATATATATCAAATCATGCTAAGACGAACAGTCAATTTCACATAAAATTCCAAGATGCATTACTTATAATCGTGAATAAATTTTTTTATTAATATAATGCAAACTATTGATACAACACAACATAGAGTATATTTCTCTTCTACATAGCCTTACATGTTCAACGCAGTCTAAATTATCATGCTTGGAATAGTTGTTGTGTCTTGCATAAAATCAAGAAACATATAGATTACCGGTAGTATTATTGCTTTCGCCAAATCATAATCATCACTCTTAACCTCATGAATGATAACTCACATCTAAAGCAACCACCTGGTTGCAGAGATTCAATAAAATCAGCTCCGAATGATTAATATACTGTTACAAATAATAGAAGCAATGGCCAGCCCTACGTCATCCACTCATGATAGCCAATAATGCAAAAATTAAACAGGAGAAGAAAGGAAGCAACCAACCCAATATTAAGTGATGTTGGTGATGCTTTGCTGGGGTCGAAACTCGGTCACTTGTCTCTTGCCCCTTGTTTAACCGGCGATCCGATGTCCCGTTCCATCCACAACGCATAGCAAGCATACAATAGTGGCTCATCTGAAAACCATTAGAAATTACTTAGTATTTATTCAATATAGAAATCGATCAAGCATTACCTTTTTTATCATAGCACAGGTCAGAAACATGTAGATTATCGGTAGTATTGTTGCTTTTGCCAAATCACAATCTTCACTTGGTAGCCTCATGAACGTCAACTCAAATCCGAAGCAACCACCTGGTTGCAAAGATTCAACAAAATCAGCTCCAAATAATTAATATGCCAAACCAGTTAGCATATAATTACAAATAATTTAAGCAATGGCGAGCCTACGTCATCCTCCCGATGATAGCCAATTGAAAGTGCAATCAAGCCCTAATTGTGAGTTTTGGTGATAATAACCACGCAATTAGAGAACTAATGAGATTTATCGAAATGACAAGCAGGAAAATTATATTCAACGATGCTACACGAAACGGAGGAGCCCCTAATTACAAATGTAGATGCCTTCAAACTCAAAGGAGGTTTAAATTCTTTTATATTTTAAATTTGAGTATAGGAAAAACCATACTATAAAGTGGGACACAATGCTTAAGCTAATATGTGCTACCAAGTGCTCAAACAACCACATGCAACCTCAGATTCACAGCCAAGACAATATATACTTCACTATTACCCTTGTTGTCTTGCGTGGTGCGGCACTGCCGCACTTGAAGAGAGGCACTGCTACACTTGAGTTGCAGCATAAGGAAGTTAGTGTCCATGCTGACTTCCCTGGATGGCTCGAGATGTATTAAAAGGTCTTGTCCGACCCCAAGATCGTAGGCTCTATCTCGCCCGATCTCAAGGTCGTGGGCTCCATTTTGCCCGACCCTTTGGGTGCGGGCTCTGTCTCACCCGAACCTAAGGACGCGGGTTCCGTCTTGCCCGTCCCCAAGGACACGGGTTCCGTCTCGCCCAACCCCTTGGGTATGATGACTGTTGGAGGCTGGAGGTATATATATATATCTTTCCCCTTCCTCCCCAATGGCACTCTGCATCTTCTTTCTCACTTTAGCACGCCCAAAGCAGAGCAGGAGTTCTCTCTCTCTCTCTCTCCCTCCATTATTGACCTCAAAGCTCCCAAGCAAATCCATTGATTTTCCCATCAATCCTTGAGGGAAAAGGGTCCTAAACTTGATTAGAGAGCAGCTCCATTGATTCCCCAACTCTAAAAGGCACTTGGTTCACGTTTTGGCTGACGGTTGTGTTTGTTACTCTTGAAGCTTGGCTCTTAGCCGGCTAGAGCATTGCCTGTGGAGCTTGCCAACTTGTGTGGTAGCCCTAGGAGATTTGTAACCATCTCTTGAAGTTAGTAAACCCACCCCTCATCTCAAGAGTTAAGTCTCTTGATTTGAGAATGGGGAAGGGTTGGAAAGCCCTAAGCCTTTGATGAGGACATGACACCCATGCTTACGACCATGTTTGGCATATGGTTAGGAGGGGTAGGAGGCTAGCAAGGGTGTCCAAGTCAAGAAGGAGGCCCAAGGCTAATTCGGTTCGAGTCCTCGAGGTGGAGGCCCAAAGCAACTCAAATTCGAGTCTGTCTCGGCCTCTAGGACCAGTCTACCTTAAACTAGTCACCCAGGATGCATCCTTACTCCATTTTTGATGATCCACATATGGTTGGAAAGCTGATTTAATAAGGAAGCCAATGCAAGTGGTCTCACATCAAAATCCCTTTGGAATCAACAGAAATCGTCAAAACAAGTCAACATCCAGAATCTGTCAGGGTGCTGCGACACCATCTTTTGGTCCGTTGGACCGTGTATCGTGTTTGGGCCCATTAGGGGGCGCGTCCAGGTGGATGACGCCCAATTCTCTATAAATAGCAGTCATCGCTCTCCTTAGGGTCTGGGTTTTGTTTAGTTCTTGATTTCCTCATGAAATAGACATCGTTTTGCTACAACTATGCCACCAAGGCTGCATGCTGTGAACCAGGGCCCCAGTTCTTGATCCTGTTTGCCTGTGGCGATTAGTCCTTTTGAATAAAGACTTAAACTACTTCTTGTTATCATAAGCCTCATATTTATTTGTAATTTTAGATTGCGTTCATCCCATTCTTACTTGTGTTCTCGATTCGCTTGTAGGAAAGCCTTCTCGGCGAGGTCAATCGCGTTCGCATGGTTGATAACCAACGGAGCAGTGGTGTAACGATTGTGGGGGTCCAAATTAGCCTTGGTTCGAAGCCTAGATCATGAACGTCAAGTCTCCACCAATCGACGTTGTCATACCTTTTGGAAGATCGGGCCTTTCTACATCAAGTAGTATTAGAGACCTTATTGCCCGTTAGGTATAACTTTGTTTTTCCCCTTTAGATTGTTACTGTTTTTGCTTTACCTAGAGTCCACAAAAAGCTAAAAAAATATATATTGCCACATATTCCTTGTCCTATAGCCCCTTTGTGCCATTGCAATATTATAATTTTAGTTTACTTTATTGAACGATCGTCCCTTGTTATGTCGTTGTGTTCATCATTTTAGGTCTTGTTCTTGGTTTCTAGTGTCAGGTTTTGTTTTCCTTATGTGACGTCCATCAGATTGATTCTCTCCATCTTTCTAGTGTTTCTGGTGTGTTGTTTCCTATCTTTGGTCAACAAACAAAACAAAACACAAACAGGGGAGAGAATTTCCTTCTACGTGAGAGACAGAAACTATAATCCTTGTGCATGGTCACGTTCCATCCCCATTCTTTCTTTGGGCGATATTGATTTAGAAAGGAAAGTCTAGATATTTGGGATAGCTTGTTCCTGTGTTCTTCTCAGTCGCGTTTTTCACAAGAAAGGAAAGTCCAGATTTTGTCATAGCTTGTGTCAGCCACGCATGCGTGTTTTAGACTGATTAGCGCTGAGGTTTTGTGCATCTAAAAAAAAGAAGATTTGCTGCTTGGTGCATTGAAGGTAGAAGATCTATGAGCACTTGTCTTGCGGCACATTCTGTTATTATAAAAAAGATAAAAACAAGGTAACGCAAAAGGCAAAGAGGTGCAAAAAAAAGAAAAAAGCCACACCAAAAGAAAAAGGAAAGAAAAAAAGGAAGGTGAAAAAAATTCAGAAGTGCTTGCATCCTGTTTAGTCCTTGTGCTGAGATATTGTTGCTTATTGAACTAGGTTCAGGACGAGTCTAGGCAAGCGACATAGACTAGCTTGGGACTACTTTTCAATCTTGAAATTTCTAAATTAAATTATTGCTATTCCTTGCTACTATATTATGCCTGTCCAAGCTCCACTTTCTTCTAACCAAGTATAGGTTCGCCTTGCAACTGTTACACTCAAGCTACAATGGTATCACAGTTATCGACCGATTGCACCGCCTGTTGCTTTGGTAAGAACACTTGTAAGACCGTGGTAAGACGCTTGAGAGTGTGTGACTTTACTCCTTGACCACATCCTATAGTAGCTAATAGAAAAATACATACTTGTGTGTTTTCTTGTTTGATTCTAACAATGATAGGTTGTTCATATCCACCGACTTATGATGGTATAGGTGTTGATGAGTACATGGAGTGGGAAATTGCCATAGATAACATATTTGCTACTCACTTTATGTGTTCAAGGATGAAGGTAAAAAATGCAGCTAGTGTTTTGCGATATTCTGCTTTATCTTGGTGGGAGTTTTTAGATCCTTCTGATAAACCTTAAACTTGGAATGATATGAAACTCCTTATGAGAGAAACCTTTGTTAATCCACCTCCTGTTTTGACTTCATATGTTGAGGTGTACTATTTAGAGGAAGAGTCTGTTGTTATTTCTTTTGTTATGACTAACCTTTTGTAGGATAATGTACATAAGCGAGAGGATGACATGGAAGAAAATGAGGAGCTCACAGCCTCATGTGAAAATTCAGAACCATCAACTATTACTTTTGCTGAACATGAGAGCAAAGGTAATACCTACGATGCTAAACTGACGGAAGGTGAGAGTTCTCTTGATGTGCTGAATTTTTCCACCAATCATGCTATGATAGAGCAAATTTTAATGGAGCCTTCGCTTGATTTACCTTTGTCACAAGGTGATTTGCTTGATGTTTCTTGTGATGAAGATGACCTGCATGATGATATTTATGTTATTCCCATGCAATCATTGAAGAATGATCATGCTATATATGTGCTGAAATCAAGCACTTGTGCTGAAAATAGACTTATTATTCATAATGCTAGTGAAGTTGATGAGCTGAAATTGTTGTCTTCTTTAAATACTTTGGGTTACATTGAATTTGATGTTCCATGTAATCTTAGTTCTTTAGAGGAGAAACTTTATGCAAATGCTGATTTGCCATGGTTTTCTAGACATACATATCATGTTTTTGGCAAATATAACAACCAAGGACAATATTTGATACAATGAGTTTACATTTGTATAAATCTGAATTCTCCTTTTATTGTGCAAAGTAATGATCAACTAGAGGATAGTAAAATCAACACTGTTGTTATACCATATTCCTCTAGTTTTGGTTTTCGAACACAAGTGAAATCCAAAGAAAGAGAGCATATGTTTCTTGTTAGTACTAATCTTTTGTAGGATAGTATTGGCAAAGATCGTGTGTATTTCAATCGAGCAGACTACATGTCTGTAGGATAAGACATGCTACAAACCTAGACATATGGTCATATTCTTTCTCACAATATTGTCCACTCCCATTATTTTGGAAACCTCATTTGTCCTCATGTTGTGTAGGATCGACTTCAAATAAAATCAACATCGAGGATGGCTTTTCATCAAGAAGGGGAGGATGATGAGGACATGACAGCCATGCTTACGACCATATTTGGCACATGGTTAGGAGGGGTAGGAGGCCAGCAAGGGTGTCCAAGTCAAGAAGGAAGCCCGAGGCTAATTCGGTTCAAGTCCCCGAGGTGGAGGCCCAAAGCAACTCAAGTTCGAGTCTGCCTCGGCCTCCAGGACTAGTCTACCTTAAACTGGTCACCTAGGACGCATCCATACTCCATTTTCGACGTTCCACATATGGTTGGAAAGCTAATTTGATAAGGAAGCCAATGCAAGTGGTCTCACATCAAAATCCCTTCAGAATTAATGGAAATCGTTGAAACAAGTCAACGTCCAGAATCTACCAGGGTGCTACGACAACGTCTTTTGGTCCGTTGGACCGTATATCGTGTTTGGGCCCATTAGGGGGCGCATCCTGGTGGGTGACATCCAAGACTCTATAAATAGCAGTCGTTGCTCTTCTTAGGGTCTAGGTTTTGTTTAGTTCTTGATTTCCTCGTGAAACTGAAAGCTCTAGTTTAGTTTTGGTGAATTGATGAAACCCTAAGTGCTAACCTAGTTTATTAAGTGATCATGAGATAGGTAGCACACTTCAAGTGGAGAAGCTGATGAAGATCATAACATGACAATGGTGATGGCATGGCAATGATCAAGGGCTTAAACTTGATAAGAAGAAAGAGAAAAACAAAAAGCTCAAGGCAAAGGTATAATTCGTAGGAGCTATTTTGTTTTAGTGATCAAGACACTTAGAGAGTGTGATCACATTTAGGTTTGATAGCCATACTATTAAGAGGGGTGAAACTCGTATCGGAATGTGGTTATCAAAGTGCCACTAGATGCTCTAACTTATTGCATACGCATTTAGGATCTAGTGGAGTGCTAACACCCTTGAAAATGTTTGTGAAAATATGCTAACACATATGCACAAGGTGATACACTTGGTGGTTGACATATTTGAGCAAGGGAGAAGAAGTTAGAGGTGAAATGGAGTTGGTCGTAATGACACTGGCATCGGTCAACTGACCGGACGCTGGGTCGCTCTACGACCAGACGCTGAAGGGCTGCGTCTGGTCATGTTGTCAGTCGGCACAGCGATTAGGGTTAAGCACCGGACGCTAGGCTATGTCCGGTCAAGCATGACCGGATGCGTCCGGTCGGCAAAAACATGTTTTGGACCCTTACTGTAAATGACCGGACGCTGGGGGTCCAACGTCCGGTCAGCTCTATCAGAGCATCCGGTCAATATTTTGACCATTGAGATCAAACGTTCACTGTTGAACACAGGGGACACGTGGCCGCCATCGGGCGATCGGACACTGAGGAGCAGCATCCGGTCAGTTGGATCAGAGCATCTGGTCCGCCCGTATTATGCCCAGTGAAGGGGTATAACGGCTCTATTTCATGGGGGCTTCTATTTAAGCCCTATGGCCAGCTATGGCTCATATCTTTGGCCATTTTCATTGACATAGCAACCTTGTGAGCCTAGCCAAAGTCCTCCCACTCATCTCCATCATTGATTCATCACCATAGTGAGATTGGGAGTGAATCTAAGTGCATTGCTTGAGTGATTGCATATAGAGGCACTTGGTGTTCGTGTTTCGCTGCAGATTTCGCTTGTTACTCTTGGTGGTTGCCATTACCTAGATGACTTGGAGCAACGAGGATCGTTGAGCGGAGGGTGGTGATTGTCTCTGGCTCCAATCAAGGTGATTGTGAGGGGTTCTTGACCTTTCCCCGATGGAGTGCCAAAAGGTACTCTAGTGGATTGCTCGTGGCTTATGTGATCCTCGTCTTGTGTTGGTTGTGCAGCACCCTATTGAGGGTTTGACATGTGAAGCCAATTAGCACGTAAATCTCCAAGTGAGTGAATCGCCACAACGAGGAGTAGCTTGCCGGCAAGCAAGTGAACCTCAATAAAAATCATTGTGTTCATCATTGATTCCGAGGTGATTGGTCTTCATTGTTATTTATCGTTGTGATTGATTGGTTCTTTCATCTACACGGCGGTATAACCTTCTTGATCACTCTCTTTACTTTACCGCAAACTAGTTGATAAGCTCTTTAGTGTAGCTAGTTGTGAGAGCTTGCTTGCTTGGTTGGTGTGGCTCTTTAGTTAGCCTTTGAGAGCACACTAACATAGGGTAGTGTCATAGCTTTTATGTGACTATACACTATCTAAACTAGAATTATGGTAGGTGGCTTACATCTTGAGTAGGCTAGCGCAACACTTGCTTCGCCCCATAATTGTCTAGCCATTTTGTTAAGTGTTGTTGTAGAAATTTTTATTAGGCTATTCACCCCCCCACTCTAGCCATTAGGACCTTTCAAGTGGTATCAGAGCCAAGGTTACTATCATTTGAGGCTTAACAACCTTCGGTGTAAAAATGACTCAAATCAACAACACTAAGAAGCCACCCCAATTTAATGGCACAAATTATCCTTATTGGAAGTCAAAGATGACCACACACATCAAGTTAATCAATAGAAAGGTGTGGAAGGTGGTAGAAACCAAAATTGAGATTGGTGATCCAGAGAATCCCACCGCGGCCGAAGAAGTGCTTCTCCAAAACAATGATACTGCTCTAAGTGTTATTCATGATGCAATTGATGAAAGAACATTTGAGCAAATCAAGAATATTGAGATGGCTCATGAGGCTTGGAAGAAATTGGAAGAATAATTTGAGGGCACTCAAGCCATGAAGGGTGCAAAGGCTTACATTCTCAAAGAAAAGTTTGCAAGCTTCAAGATGAAGGATGATGAGAGTGTGCCGGAGATGTTCCATAGGCTTCAAGTGCTTATCAATGATCTCAAAGCACTTGGAGAAGAGGTGAAGGACAAGGACTTCTCCCATAAGTTCTTGAGATGCTTACCTTTAAGATTTGGCACATTGGTCACAATTCTAGTGAGGAGTGGTTTGGACACCATGACACCAAACCAAGTATTGGGAGATATTATGACCGATGATACATATAGAGATGATGATAAGAAGGAAGAAAAGAAGGAGAAGAAAGATGAGAAGAAGGATGAGAAGAAGAAGAAGAAGAGCATGGCATTCAAAGCCACATCATCCAAGGGCAAAGCTAAGCAAGAAACATTAAGTGAAGAAGATGAATCTTGGGATGATGATGATGATGAGAAGATGGCTCTATTTATCAAGAGATTTGGCAAGTTCATGGTGAAGAAGGGATACCATGCTAGAAGAAAGAAGTCTTCATCCAAGAACAAAGAAGAGTCAAGAAGGTGCTTCAAGTGTGGAAGCAAAGATCATCTTGTTGCTCAATGCCCATACAATAGCGACAATGATGATGACAACAAGAAGAACAAGAAGTATACACCCCAATCAAATGGCCTTGTTGAGAGGAAGAATAGAACACTCATTGATATGGCAAGATCTATGCTTACTGAGTACAATGTGAGTCAATCTTTTTGGGCTGAAGCTATCAACATGGCTTGCTATTGTAGCAACCGCCTCTATTGTCACCGATTGAAAGAGAAGACATCATATGAGCTCTTGAATGGTAGAAAGCCCAACATTGCATATTTTCAGGTCTTTGGTTGCAAATGCTATATCTTAAAGAAAGGCATAAGATTGGGCAAGTTTGACAAGAAATGTGATGAAGGATTCCTACTTGGTTACTCCACTACAAGCAAAGCATATAGAGTTTGGAATTTGGATAGTGGTACTCTTGAGGAAGTTCATGATGTTGAATTTGATGAAACCAAGGGTTCATAAGTAGAGAATGAGAACTTGGAAGATGTTAGAGGCATTCAACTCTCAAATGCCATGAAGAACATGGATATTGGTGAATTGAGGCCTAGAAAAGTGAATGATGATGAAGATGATCAAGTATAAGTGCTCTCCAACTCAAATGTGCAAGATGATACAAATCAAGCTAGTACAAGTGGATCTCATGACAATGAACAAGATCAAGTGGCTAGTACATCATCTCAACCCAATGATCAAGCAAGTGCAAGCAATCAAGTTCTAATCCTCCAACCAACCAATGTTACAAGAGATCATCCATTGGACACTATCATTGGTGATATTTCTAGAGGTGTACAAACAAGATCAAGATTGACATCTTTTTGTGAACACTTCTCATTTATGTCATCCATTGAACCAAAGAAGATAGATGAAGCATTGAAGGATGTTGATTGGGTGAATGCTATGTATGAAGAATTGAATAACTTCACAAGAAATCAAGTATGAGAATTAGTAGAAAGACCAAAGGGACACAATGTAATTGGAACCAAATAGGTCTTTAAAAACAAGCAAGATCAAGATGGGATAGTAGTAAGGAACAAAGCAAGATTAGTAGCACAAGGCTATACTCAAGTTGAAGGTCTTGACTTTGGAGAAACATATGCCTCGGTTGCTAGATTGGAAGCAATAAGAATCTTGCTAGCCTATGCTTGTGCCCACAACATCAAGCTCTATCAAATGGATGTTAAGAGTGCATTTCTCAATGGCTACATCAATGAAGAAGTATATGTTGAGCAACCTCCCGGTTTTGAAGATGACAAGAAGCCCAACCATATGTACAAGTTGAAGAAGGCTTTGTATGGCTTGAAGCAAGCACCTAGAGCATGGTATGAGAGATTGAGGGATTTCCTACTCTCTAAAGGGTTCACAATGGGCAAAGTTGACACCACTCTTTTCATCAAGAAGATTGGAAAAGATCTATTTGTATTGCAAATCTATGTTAATGATATCATATTTGGATCAACAAATCAAGAATTTTGTGATGAGTTTAGAAAGATGATGGCTAATGAGTTTGAGATGTCCATGATTGGAGAGTTGAGTTACTTCCTTGGTCTTCAAATCAAGCAATTGAAGAATGGTACATTTATAAGTCAAGGCAAGTACATCAAGGACATGATCAAGAAGTTTGGCATGATTGGTAGCAAAGTCATTAGCACACCAATGGGAACCAATGGCAACTTGGATAGTGATGCAAGTGGAAATATGGTGGATCAAAGGTTGTATCGGTCCATGATTGGAAGCCTACTCTATGTGATCGCATCAAGGTCGGATGTCATGTTTAGTGTATGCATATGTGCAAGATTTCAAGCCTCACCAAGGGAAAGTCATTTGAAGGCTACAAAGAGAATATTGAGGTACTTGAAGCATACACCAAATGTTGGTTTATGGTATCCCAAAGGAGTAAAGTTTGAGCTAGTTGGTTACTCTGACTCGGATTATGCGGGATGCAAGGTTGAAAGGAAGAGCACATCGGGCACATGTCAATTGTTGGGAAGATCACTTGTCTTATAGTCATCAAACAAGAAAAATAGTATTGCATTATCAACCGCCGAAGCCAAATACATATCCGCCGGTAGTTGTTGTGCACAAGTACTTTGGATGAAGGCCACTTTGAGTGATTTTGGAATCAAGTTCAAGAAAGTGCCATTGCTATGTGACAATGAGAGTGTAATCAAGTTGACAAACAATCTGGTTCAACATGCAAGAACAAAGCACATTGATGTCCGCCACCATTTCATAAGAGATCACCAACAAAAAGGGGACATTTGCATTGAGAGTGTAGGCACCGAAGATCAACTTGCCGACATATTCACCAAGCCTTTGGATGAGAAAAGGTTTTGCAAGCTAAGGAATGAGTTGAACATATTGGATTTCTCAAATATGTGTTGATGCACCCCCACTAATATGGCATGCCTCTCCTTCGAGCAATCTAAGATAAAAGTTGATTGATATGACATACATCCTTGCTAAGGACATGTTTAGTGCATCTAGTCATATTTTCAATCTAATTAGGACCTTTCAAGTGGTTCTATTTTATTAGGCTCATTCATAAAAATCAAATGATTTTGATGTTTATATGGTATCACTATTGCTTCTATGCTTGATTTGATCTAGTGATAGCATATGACATATTTATGGGCTTGTAAACCTAGTGTTTGATCTAGAAAATGAGCTATAAGTGTTTAACTCAACATGGTACAAGATAACCCTTATTTGGAGGTGTGAAGAAGCTTGTCCTTGGATCAAACCGAGTTAAATATCTTTAGCAAATAATCTAGACTAAACCAAATTTGGGAAAATGATCCTCACCCCATTGATTAACATTGATAATTTCAACCCTACAAGTAATACTATCTATTTTAGAACCTTTGTGGTCATTGATGACAAAGGGGGAGAGAAACAAAGATAGTGAAAAAGGGAAAGAAACATAAAGATATCTTGATATATGACATAGGGGGAGAGATATGACAAAGAAAAGGGATCAACTAAAATTTTGAGCACATAAGTAGGGGGAGCAAGCTCATGAACTTGTATGAAGCATTTGAATGTGCATTTCATATGTTTGCTTGCATGGCATAAGTTCTAAAATTCAAAATATCCATACTTGTGTGATATATGCTAATTGTAAGATTGAATGATGAAATGAAATCACTAGATAGCTTTCATTTCCAAGTAAGTCTTTACAAGTGGTATCTTTTCAAAGTATGTTTCCAAGTGATATTGAGCTAACCATGGTGCTAAGGATGGTATATTGGTGCACTCCGATTGGTATCATGCTTCAAAGGTCCATCTTTTATACCTTAGCATCATTTAGTAGACATTGACTCCTATATTTCCTATCTAAGCATATGTGCAAACTTCAATCCAAACTCTTAGCACATATGTAGGGGGGAGCAATTGCTATCATTTGGGGTTCATGAAACTTGTCCATATCCTTTTACACATGGTAAATATGCTTGGGCAAGCAACATGGATTCAATTGAATTTCAATTCATATCTTTGTATAAGGGTTGTCATCAATTACCAAAAAGGGGGAGATTGAAAGCTCTAGTTTAGTTTTGGTGAATTGATAAAACCCTAAGTGCTAACCTAGTTTATCAAGTGATCATGAGATAGGCAGCACATTTCAAGTGGAGAAGCTGATGAAGATCATAACATGACAATGGTGATGGCATGGCGATGATCAAGGGCTTAAACTTGATAAGAAGAAAGAGAAAAACAAAAAGCTCAAGGCAAAGGTATAATTCATAGGAGCTATTTTGTTTTGGTGATCAAGACACTTAGAGAGTGTGATCACATTTAGGTTTGATAGCCATACTATTAAGAGGGGTGAAACTCGTATCGGAATGCGGTTATCAAAGTGCCACTAGATGCTCTAACTTATTGCATACGCATTTAGGATCTAGTGGAGTGCTAACACCCTTGAAAATGTTTGTGAAAATATGCTAACACATGTGCACAAGGTGATACACTTGGTGGTTGGCACATTTGAGTAAGGGAGAAGAAGTTAGAGGTGAAATGGAGTTGGTCGCAATGACGCTAGCGTCGGTCAACTGACCGGACGCTGAAGGGCTACGTCCAATCATGTTGTCGTCGACACAGCGATTAGGGTTAAGCACCAGACGCTAGGCTGTGTCCGGTCAAGCATGACTGGACGCGTCTGATCGGCAAAAACATGTTTTGTACCCTTACTGTAAATGACCAGACGCTGGGGGTCCAGCGTCCGGTCAGCTCTGCCGGAGCATCCGGTCAACATTTTGGCCATTGAGATCAAACATTCACTGTTGAACACAGGGGACACGTGGCCACCATCAGCCGACCGGACGCTGAGAAATAGCGTCCGGTCAGTTGGACCGAAGCATCTGGTCTGCCCATATTATGCCCAGTGAAGGGGTATAATGGCTCTATTTCGTGGGGGCTTCTATTTAAGTCCCATGGCTGGCTATGGCTCATATCTTTGGCCATTTTCATTGACATAGCAACCTTGTGAGCCTAGCTAAAGTCCTCCCACTCATCTCCATCATTGATTCATCATCATAGTGAGATTGGGAGTGAATCCAAGTGCATTGCTTGAGTGATTGCATATAGAGGCACTTGGTGTTTGTGTTTCGCTGTGGATTTCACTTGTTACTCTTGGTGGTTGCTACCACCTAGACAGCTTGGAGCAGCGAGGATCGTTGAGCGGAGGGTGGTGATTGTCTCTGGCTCCGATCGAGGTGATTATGAGGGGTTCTTGAGCTTTCCTCGGCGGAGCACCAAAAGGTACTCTAGTGGATTGCTTGTGGCTTGTGTGATCCTCATCTTGTGTTGGTTGTGCGGCACCCTATTGAGGGTTTGGCGTGTGAAGCCAATTAGCGCGTGAACCTCCAAGTGAGTGAATCGCCACAACGAGGAGTAGCTTGCCGGCAAGCAAGTGAACCTTGGTAAAAATCATTGTGTTTATCATTGATTATGAGGTAATTGGTCTTCATTGTTATTCATCTTTGTGATTGATTGGTTCTTTCATCTACACGGTGGTATAACTTTCTTGATCACTCTCTTTACTTTACCGCAAACTAGTTGACAAGCTCTTTAGTGTAGCTAGTTGTGAGAGCTTGCTTGGTTGGTTGGTGTGGCTCTTTAGTTAGCCTTTGAGAGCACACTAACATAGGGTAGTGTCATAGCTTTTGTGTAAATATACACTATCTAAACTAGAATTATGGTAGGTGGCTTGCATCTTGAGTAGGCTAGCGCAACACTTGCTTCGCCTCATAATTGTCTAACCATTTTGTTAAGTGTTGTTGTAGAAATTTTTATTAGGCTATTCACCCCCCCTCTAGCCATTAGGACCTTTCAGAAATAAACATCGTTTTGCTACAACTATGCCGCCAAGGCTGCTTGCTGTGAACCAGGGCCCTAGTTCTTGATCTTGTTCGCCTATGGCGATTAGTCCTTTTGAATAAAGACTGGAACTCCTTCTTGTTATCATAAGCCTCATATTTATTTGTAATTTTAGATTGCATTCATCCTGTTCTTGCTTGTGTTCTCGATTCACTTGCAGGAAAGCCTTCTCAGCGAGGTCAATCACGTTCACGTGGTTGATAACTAATGGAGCAGTGGTGTAACAGTTATGGGGTCCAAATTAGCCTTAGTTCGAAGCCTAGATCATGAACGTCGAGTCTCCACCAATCGATGCTATCATACCTTTCGAAAGATTGGACCTTGTCTACATTAGCCTTAGTGGCTAACCTCAACGGCGTGGAGATAGGCAGGCCTTGGTGGCGAGTCAAACCACGGGATAAATTGTTGTGTCACTTATGCTTGATTTACATTACTTGCATGACATATTGTGGTTGATGTGATTTCTAGGGTTTCTAGTCGATCTACTTATGTGTGGTGTTCCTACCACTTCTAACTCTTGATCTATGATTGTTATATCTGTAGTAAGCTAGGACATTTCTTCGATCTAAGTTTTTGTTCATGGATTTTGAACTATGATTTGAAGTTGTCTACAGGTATGGCAGTGCTGCTGTTTTGGCCTAGCAGTGCCACAGTCCGATAGTGCCACCCTCTAGAGCAGCAGTTCCATAGGGTGAATTTGATAAAAGTTTGAGTGTTTGTTTTAACAGGCCTATTCACCCCCTCTAGGCTAACCAGAGATCCTACAAGTGGTATAAGAGCAGGTTATCTCATATACGCTTCACCGTGTGAGGTATGGAGCCTAAGGAGGAACTAGTGGCATGAAGCGGGTGGATGTCGACACGGACAGTAGCTTGCTGAGCGCATCGACAGCAAGCAACACCATGCTACCACATCTTGAGGCTACCAATGCTGAAAGAGCTCTCAATGAGAATGAGAGAAGAAGAAGGAAGGAAGAAAGAAAGCTAAAAAGAGAAGCAAGAGATAAGAAGGAGGAGTAGAGATTAGAGAAGAAGAAGCAAAGAAAAGAAGAAAGAAGGCTCAAGAGAGAAGCATGAAGAAAAAGAAGAGAAGCTAGGAAGAAGAAGGAAGAAGAAGGTAACAAGTGCATCATCAAGCATATCTAGTAGTTCTGAAGATGAAGATGATGATGAGTCATACCAATTGTCGAAGGGGAACAAGAAGGAGAAGAAACAAAAGAGCAATGCCGACAATAACAAATATGATGTCGTATCCTTTAACTATTCTTCTATTACTATGACTAACCATAATCGGAGGTCTTTCATCAATGTGCCCGTGGGCAAGTTACCTCATTTCAATGGGACTAACTTTGTCAAGTGAAAGCACTTGATGAGAACCTATCTCATAGGTCTTCACTTCAGCATTTGGGAGATTGTTTGCAATGGTTTTGAGCCACCAGTTGATCCTAAGAACCCAACACTAGAAGATATGAGACTCATTCACCTTAATGGTCAAACCACAAGTGTGTTGCTTAGTGCCTTAAATGGTGATGAGTAAAATAGAGTGATTGGAGTTAATGTTGCCAAGCAAATATGGGACACTTTGCACCTAGCACATGAAGGGGTTAACAAAGTGAGAAAGGCAAGAATTGACTTGTTGATGTCAAAGCTCAACCGGTTTGTAATCTTGGATGGAGAGGGGCCACAAGAGATGTTTGATAGGTTGATAACAATGGTGGGCAAGATTAGAGGCTATGGTTGTGATGAGCTAGATGATCATAAAGTTGTCAAGATTATGTTAGAGGCTTATTTACCTAGAAATGAGACCGTAGTGACTCTAATTAGAGACAAGAAGAAGTTTGAGTACTTCACACCAAATAATGTACTTGAGAGGATCTTGACCTTTGACACGCAAAGAGAAGAAGCAAATGAGAGGAAGAAACTTGGAGGATTATAAGCAAAGTTAGAGGGCATCAAGATCAAAGATGTAGCTCTCAAGGCCAACAAATCAAGCAAGCAAGGCTCTACAAGCAAGTCCAAGATTAACCAACAAGGTTCAACTAGCAAGCCCAAAGCAAGCAAGCAAGTTTAAGAAAGAGTAGAGACCACATCATCTTTAAGTGAATGTGAAAATGATGATGATCAATATGAGAAAGTTGATGATGTTGCTCTCTTTATGAAGAGGTATCACAAGGGACTAAAGAAGCAAGGCTACAAGGTAGTGAAGAGAAGCTTTTCAAACAAGAAAAAGAGGACATGCTACAATTGTGGAAGCACCAATAACTTTATTGTCAAGTGTCCAAATGAGATCAAGGACAACAAATACAAGGACAAGGAAGAGGAGAAGGCTAACCGTAGAAAGAGCAAGAAGTACATGGGAGAGGCTCACATTAGGCATGAATGGGACTCAACTAAGGAGAGCATAAGTGAAGAGGATGAGAAGGTTGCAACTATTGCTATTCACAAGTCATCCCCTACACCAAGACTCTTCAATGGCATGTCCGATGATGACTACTACTCCCCTCACATTTGTCTTATGACAAAGCGTGAGAAGGTAAAATCCAAATCAAAGGCCAAATCTCGTCCACCTCCTAGTAATATCTCTAGTAGTGATATTAGTGATAGCTCTAGTGATGATGAATCTAGTGATGAAGAAATAAACATGATAACTAAAAATTTGAATGGAAAGACCAAATTATTCATCACTAAACTAATGGAGGATCTAGAGAGTGTCTAAGCCAAGCTAGAATCTAGAGAAGAGACTCTTATCCAACAAGAGAATGTCTACATTGCTAGCAAAGAAGCTCTTGCATTAGAGAGAAGTGAGGTGGAATCCTTGCGCAAGGCCTTGGCCAAAGAGCAAGAGGACCATGCTATCACAAAGAAAGCAAATAAAGCTCTCAAGAAAAAGTATTGTGACTTAGATGAAAAGCACAAAGAACTTGAGATGCAATATAGCATTCTTTGGGATAGCAACTCACATCTCACTAAGGCAAAGGAAACCTCTACTCCCTCTACTAGTCAAGGTTGTGGAAAATATTTTAATCTTGATTTGAGTGCCTATTCCGCTAACCTTGCAAACATGGAGGCTATGAGAAAGGAGATTGCTAGGCTTAATAAAATTATTAAAAAAGGGTGGATGGGTGAGACTCAATCCAATGACAAGAAGAATGATGAATCAAAAGGGCCACAATTCAAGCAAGGAAGGCATCCCTCAATCAAGCATGGGCTTGGACACACAAATGGAGCCAAGACAAATGGAAGAAACATAGTGAATGGCTATGAGTGTGTGTAGTTTGAGAGGAAGGGTAAAATCGGTACAGTCAGCCTGCACAGATTACGACAGTGTAGCATCCTTGAGCGGTAGTGCCGTGGTGAAGGGCGGCAGTGTCGTGCCCCACAAAAATGGGAAGGCTATCAATTCTGCTCCTGATCAAACTAAGCCCATGAAGAAGGTATACCGGGAGAAATAGGTTTTCTAGAAGCCTAAGGAATCAGTGTGGGCCACCAAGAATAAGTGTGCTATCAACCGAAGACTTATGCACCTCAACAAAGCTTGACATCATGCTTTGTTTTGAGGAACAACAGCAGTGGGAAAGTGGTTGCAAAATATGTTGGAAAGGAAACCAACATATATAGAAATACATCTATTTGGGTTCCTAAGATTCTTGTGACTAACATGCAAGGCCCAAGTCAAATTGGGGACCTTAATCTAGCAACTAAACTTGTTTTGTAGGCATACTCCTCCAGTTGATCAAGTTGGGTGCTTGATAGTCTATGTACAAATCATATGACCAGAGAAAGGAGTATGTTCTCATCATATTCCCCAATGACACACTCAAATGAAAATATTGTCTTTGGAGACAATTCAAAGGTGGGTGTGATTGGTCTAACCCTTGAGCATTCAATTACAAATGTATTATATGTTGATTCATTGAGTTACAATTTGTTGTCCGTTTCTCAATTGTCTGAGATGGGCTACAATTGTCTCTTTTTGGATAAGAGTATGGAAGTCTTTAGAAGGGAGGATTCCTCTATTGTCTTTATGGGTCAATTAAAGAATAAGCTTTACTTAGTAGATTTCAACAAAAGTAAAGCTAAGCTTGAGACTTGTTTAGTGGCAAAATCTAGCATGGATTGGCTTTGGTATCGCCAACCAGCCCATGTTGGGATGAGGAACTTGGCCAAACTTTTAAAAGATGAACACATCCTTGGACTAACAAATGTTCACTTTGAGAAAGATAGGATTTGTAGCGCTTCTCAAGCTGGAAAGTAAGTTGGCGTACCTCACCCACCAAAGAGCATCATGACCACCAAGCAACCATTGGAGCTAATATATATGGATCTCTTTGGATTGGTCGCCTACCTAAGTATCGGGTTAA
Organism: Miscanthus floridulus; assembly: GCF_019320115.1. Lineage (NCBI taxonomy): Eukaryota > Viridiplantae > Streptophyta > Magnoliopsida > Poales > Poaceae > Miscanthus > Miscanthus floridulus. The sequence continues at coordinate 161,152,162 of NC_089580.1, forward strand.
CAAATATGGTCTTGTTATTGTTGATGACTATTCCTATTTTACTTGGGTATTTTTCTTGCATGACAAGTGCCAAGTTCAAGAGAAGGTGAAGATATTTGTTAGAAGAGCTCAAAAGGAGTTCGGTCTTCCCATCAAGAAAGTGAGAAGCGACAATGGGACCGAATTCAAGAATACTCTAGTTGAGGAGTTTCTTGATGAAGAGGGCATCAAGCATGAGTTTTCAACTCCATACACCCCTCAATAAAATGGTGTAGTAGAGAGGAAGAACCATACACTCATGGACATGGCAAGAATAATGCTAGATGAGTACAAGACACCAGACATCTTTTGGTGTGACGCTGTCAACACCGCTTGACATGCCATCAACCGCCTCTACCTACATAAGAAGTTGAAGAAAACTTCATATGAGCTTCTAACCGGTAATAAGCCTAAGGTGTCCTACTTTAGAGTGTTTGGGTGCAAGTGTTTCATACTTAACAAGAAACCAAAAATCTCTAAGTTTGCACCTAAAGTTGATGAAGGTTTTCTTCTTGGTTATGGATCAAATGAGCATGCCTATCGTGTCTTCAACAAAACCTCTAGAAGAGTTAAGATTGCGATAGACGTGACATTTGATGAATCTAATGGCTCTCAAGTGGAGCAAGTTGATTCAAGTGTTGTAGAAAAGGAGGATCCACCATGTGAATCAATCAAGCAATTGGCTATTGGTGATATTAGACCACAAGAAGAAGAAGTCACTGAAGTGGAGGTTCCTCAAGTTGCTACTACATCCATTTCACTGACGTACATGATGCTACACTATAGCAAACACATGCTGCAACTCCAGAGCACGGCAGTGCCACACCTACACTGTCAGCAACAGCTGATTCGACTCTAGCTCGTGGACAAAACCTATAACCCATATTTGAGCAAGATGATGATAAAGATCCAGAAAGATGAACAAGAGGCCATTGAGCATCCAAGGCTAAGGCAAACCATATAACAGGATCATCCCGTTGATAACATCCTTAGGAGTTGTAACAGAACTGACCAATTATACGGAATTAAGTAAGAAAATCATCCGCCAGAGAAGACGATTTCACAAACTTAAGCCCATATAACCCGATAGTCTGTGAAATCACAAAGGATTTCAAACCAACTCACATCCCAGCCAAGATCGTAATAAGTTTAGCGGTCACCATCACATATTACATAAAAGTTCGCATCACAGATACATCAGAGTTTAAACATAGTTATTACAAAACGAGTTCAAATAGAAGTAGCAGAAGCCATTTGTTCAAAACCACACACACTCACACGGAGTTCAAATATAGTGCCAGCTAATGATCATCTCCAACAAAAGCATCAGACAAGATGTAAGGAATGACCATGCCCATGGTCCTAAGCATCACCCATCGTAGGATAAAGGCAGTTGATACAATAGCCATAATACATCTGCCCATCTGCAACAAGTGGGAATAAAACCCTGAGTACGAGAAGGTACTCAGCTAGACTTACCTGATATAACCAAAAATAAGTGACACCAAGGATTATGAAGGCTTTATAGTAGGGTAGCTGACTCATTTGCAAAAAAGAAGCATTTTTAGCATTTCAAGAACCTTTCCAAAAGCATTATTGTCAAGTTAATTATTTATAACCTGTCGACTAGATTTGCACCTATACTAGAGAAAACATGTGATTAAGCAGATAATGATAACCCATGATCATCAACAACTTCCATAATGTCATATTCATTATAACTGTCCAAGTGTTCCATTAACATTACTATGATGAAGTAACTCAAGTCAAGTGCTCACTATCCAGGAGCGATAGCGATTCGAATCGATTCCTAACCAGCTGATGATTTATTCCTTACACAAACCTCACTCACCCGCTAAAGTGAGGTATTGGTCACTGAGTCAACTATCCAGGAATCTCGAGTTTGCCAGGAACCATATGTACTAGGGGGCCGACCGACTGCACTTTGGTCTTATCATCTCACCCCCGTGTCCTACCACACCTGCTCCGGTATAGTGCGCTGCGGGCAATCTACTCAGCCCGAATAGTCTCCCAGCTTTGCAGTCGAAAGGTACTTTGTTCGGCCAGCTAAATGTAAGGCATGCGTTCAACATGACTCGAGGCCCAACAATGGTCGGTCCTTAATCGACATAGACGGAAAGCACTACAGTTCAAAACTCTATAAGTCTCCGTTCGATCTCAACTTCATTTAACACTTAGTTATACCATGACTACATAGTTATCCAAGCAGATCCAGGTAACCACCTATAGCTCGTAGGTGATAGGAAATCACCTGACTTCTACCGGTCTAAGCCAGCTAAGCATTGACTCGACTACGGATACCAGGGTAACAAGGATATAGTATAACAAAGGTAGACAAGGTATAATGCAGCAGCGGTTGCAAACAACTCCTAAATGTAATACATCAATTGAAGTAAAGCATTTAAGTAACAATTGCAAACCAGGGAGAAAATGCTCCGGGGCTTGCCTCTCTCGAAGGAGCTCGGGCAGTGATTAGGGCACTCCGAAAGTTCCTCAACGTCCTCCTCGTCGGCTTCGGGCACTTCCTGCAGCTGCACCTCGAGCTACTCCTTAGGCTCCTCAGGTATGATGACTGGGTTCTCGGTTTGCGATCCTATATGATGCATGTGCGTAAGTGGTTATGCAAAAAGTGCATCGGATGAAATGAATACAATGGATATGCTTGAATGCAAGGTAGTCAACATCATCCAAAAACATATACTACAAGCACATGTCATCTACTGCATTCTCTTCTACTACTAATATGCTAAGTCAACACATTTCATTAAATGCTTCAAAGATACAACAAAGCATTCACTAATTTCTTAATCACACATAAAGCAACACTTGATTAAACCCTAATTAATAATAGGTTTGAATAGCAACATCTATTTTTATTAATTAGAAAATCTTAGAAAATTACCATAGCATAGTACTACCCTAAGTAGTCTACCATCAATTTTTTATGGTATTTGAATGAGTGGATTAGCCTACACAAAAATAACAAGCTATGGCATGATTATGAACATGAAAATACTTTGTACTGTGAAAAGTGTCAAACAACAGATGAAATATTTTTCCTATGTTCTACACAACAAATAATCACTGTACAAAAATTATCACATGCATGTTTTATACAAATTTTGCTCTCTAGCAAAAATAATAAAAATCAGCCATTAAAGGCACTTGAACTACACCTCATAATTTTTCTATAGTACATGCATGACACATATTTTTCCTAGGAAGTACATTACACAATAAGAGTAACAAACTTGGAATCATATTTTTTTGATACATATAGGATTTACTAACCATTTTACAAGATATTAGCAATATCAAGAATTAATTAAAGCTCTATAGAAAAGTATCTCAAAAATGACATGCAATATTTTTATCATGTAGATCTGGTGTCAAGGAACCTAGCAAAATTTGTTTCAACAAATTTGGAGCCAAAATGAGTACATAAACATTTTCCAAAGCATTTAACAGAAATCTAAAAAAGCATTTCTTAAATCCCTTTTAAAATCAGCCGACACAATTGCTGGGTGCACCTGGTGCTGTGCACTCAAACCCGAGCTAGGGCGCTGACGAGCGGGCCCTCATGGGTCAATGGCCCCACCTGTCGGTCAGGCCGAAGAAGGGGCGGCGCTGACCGGTGCGCTCTCGTCGACGGCGAGGTTCCCCAGCGAAACGGAGGGCACCAACGTGCTCCCCACGCCAAGCCGTGTCGGATAGAGGTGAAAAGGGATGGGCGGTTCACCGGAGCAAAGCTTGCCGACAGCAACGGTGGAGCGGCGGTGCTGCCTCACGGCGCGCTGGCCATTACCGGCTATGGCGTGGTTCGGTGAGGCGCGCGCAAGCACGGCAAGGCAACGGTGGACCCGAAGCGCGAGAAGAGGAGAGAGAGAAGGCGGAGCAGCGCCGTCAACATGGAGCCGAGCTCCGGCGAGCGGGGGCGCACGGGAGAGCGAGAAGGGAAGAAGCGAAAGGACCTGCGACCACTACCTTCTCTGTGCTGGTGACGAAGACGAGCGCGAAGCTGTAGCAGTGCGGGCAAGAGCTGCTGGCGCGCAAATGTGGAGCTCGGCGGCTGCGGAAATGGCACGGTGGCCGCGGCGAGGGGGAGAGAGCGAGCTCGGTGCAGGCGAAGCAGAGAGGCAGCATGGGAGAGTGAAGGCGAGCGTGGCGGGGTCAGCAGATGAAGGCGAGCGCGTGGAGGGCAAGGCAGGCCAGGGCTGTCGCGCGGCGTGCGTCGCCGGCGCATGGCGGCCACGCGGCAAGCGAGCTCTGGCGCTGGTCAGGACGCGGTGCGTGGGAACGGCGTGGCGCGGCGCGTAGGCAAGCTAGGCGAGCGGGCCAGCGCGGAGGCAGGCCGGGCGCGCGAGTTGGGCTAGGCAGCGGCGAAGCGCGCGGCGCTGCGGGCCGAGACCGAGAGCAGGCCAGAAGGGAGGCGATGGCCTGTTAAGCAAAATGAAATAATTTTCTTTTTATTTCTCAAATAAACAGGACTAAAATTCCATTTTTGAGCCATTTAAAAGCATTTTCACAAATTAGTGTAAAAATGAAATTTGTTCCATTTTTCAATATCTACAACTTTGCTTTTATGACCAAAGTCAAATTCCAAATAGATTTTGATTACCAAATTAAACTCAATATTAATTCAAAACCCTAATTTTGAAGAATTATTTTTAAAGCAAAATTTGGCAATATTTTAAATACAAACTTTGCTCCAAAAATTGTGCTAAATAATTCTAGATGATTTACAATCATAGCCAAACATGTTTTACTAACCTAGCAAGCATAATTTGGGTAAAAACAACTCTAAACAAGTGTATGCAACATTCATGTTTCACGAGCATGTTTTATATGTTTTGAAGCAGGGTTTCAGTTATTATTTGCATGATTAGGCATGTATGATTAGGATGCTTGATGATGCATAATATGCATGATTTGTAATGCCTAAATGCTAGCATAACACCGGGGTGTTACAGCCCTCCCCCCTTATAAAAATCTTGTCCCGAGATTTGGGTTACGAACTGTTTGTTATAAAAATCTTCATAAGCTTTTTGTAGATATTCTCCCGTTTCCCAAGTTGCATCTCCCTCATCATGATGATTCCACTGTATCTTGTATGTTTTCACCACACTATTCTGAGTAGCATGTTCTTTAGTGTCTAACACACGGACCGGTTGCTCATGATACACCAAATCTGATTTGAGTTGGATACCTCGAGGTTCTATTCTTTCCTCTAGAACACGCAAACACTTCTTGAGATGTGGTACATGGAAAACTAGGAAGACGGTACTCATTGTCTCAGGTAACTCTAACTTGTAAGCTACTGGACCTCTTCTTTCCAATATCTTGTATGGTCCTACGAATCTAGCAGCAAGTTTTCTTCGGACTCCAAACCATTTCTTCTTCATTGGCGTGACCTTCAGATAAACATAGTCACCAACTTCAAACACAAGAGGTCTCCTTCTTCTATCTGCATAATTTTTCTAACGCGATTGGGCCACCTTCATATTTTGTTGAATAATATGAACTTTCTTCTCGGCTTCTTCTACAAAGTCAATGCCATAATACCTTCTATCTCTAGGCTCAACCCAATTCAATGGTGTTCTACATTTTCTGCCATACAAAGCTTCGAATGGAGCCATCTTGATGCTTTCTTGATAACTATTATTGTAAGCAAACTCAGCTAATGGTAACCATGACTCCCATGATCCCCTAGAAGACAACACACAGGCTCTTAACATATCCTCCAAAATAGCATTCACTCGTTCAGTCTAACCATCTGTCTGAGGATGATAAGCGGTACTATGAATCAAACTAGTTCCTAAGCCTTTGTGTAAATGTTCCCAAAAGTGAGCCATGAACTGTGGCCCTCTATTAGATACTATAGTCTTTGGTATACTATGCAACCTCACAATTTCTGCGATATACTTCTCGGCATATTGAGGTGGTCAATATTCTGTCTTGACAGGTGAGAAATGAGCGGTCTTAGTAAGACGGTCCACAATCACCCAAATCAAATCATGTCCCTTTTGAGTAGTGGGCAAACCCGAGATAAAATCCATACTTATATCATCCCACTTCCAACTAGGTATGGACAAAGGTTACAACAAACCGGTAGGTTTCATATGAATGGCTTTCACTCTACAACACGTGTCACATCTGGCGACATATGCTGTAACTTCTTTCTTCATTTTGGTCCATAGATAACGAGGTCTTAGTTCTTGATACATCTTACTACTTCCTGGATGGATAGATAGCTTAGAAAGGTGAGCTTCATCCATGAGTTTATTCCTAAGCTCTCGATCCTTGGGAACCACAAGACGGTCGTCAAACCACAACACGCCCTGTTCATCCACTCTAAAGTGCTTAGATGGCTTTTCTTTTATTTTCTCTTTGATGTGGAATATTCCCTTGTCGATTTTCTGGCCTTCTATTATCTTACTCTCCAACAAGCAACTAATCTAAATACTATGTAACATAGCAGGATGCATCAGATCGAACCCATCTTCAAGTAATGGTTGCACATTCAAGTAATGTGACTTTCTGCTCAAAGCATCTGCCACTACATTGGCTTTTCTAGGATGATATTGCACATTCAAGTTGTAATCTTTGATCAATTCCAACCATCTTCGCTGTCTCATGTTTAGCTCTGGTTGGGTAAAGATGTACTTAAGACTCTTGTGATCTATGAAAATATTATACACATTACCAAGTAGATAATGTCTCCAAATTTTTAGGGCATGCACAACGGCAGCAAGTTCAAGATCATATGTCGGATAGTTGGCCTCGTGCTTTCTCAATTGACGTGAGGCATAAGCAATGACTCTCCCTTCTTGCATAAGGACATAGCCCAATCTAGTTTTTGATGCATCACAAAACACATCAAATGGTTTCTCAATGTTCGGTTGTGCGAGAATAGGAGTAGTGGTCAACAGTTTCCGTAAGGTGTGGAAAGTTGTTTCACACTCCTCTGTCCACACAAACTTGTGATCCTTCTGTAGTAGACTTGTCATAGGCTTGACAATCTTCGAGAAGTCTGGTATGAAACGATGATAGTAACCGGCTAGTCTAAAGAAACTTCTAATCTCAGGAACTGTGGTTGGTGCCTTCCAATCCATAACCTCTTGCACCTTACTTGGATCGACTGAAACTCCATTTTCTGACAGAATGTGACCAAGGAAAGGAACTTTCTTCAACCAAAATTCGCATTTGCTAAACTTAGCATATAGCTTATGATCTCTAAGTCTGGTCAAGACAATTCTTAGATGTTCTTCATGATCCTTCTCGTTCTCTGAGTACACCAGAATGTCATCAATGAACACACCCATGAACTTATCCAATTCTGGCATGAAAACTATATTCATCAAAAACATAAAGTATGCAGGAGCATTTGTCAAGCCAAAGGACATGACAAGATACTCATACAACCCATATCTGGTAGAAAATGCAGTTCTTGATATATCTTGTGGCCTAATCTTAATCTGATGATAACCGGATCTCAAATCTATCTTTGAGAACACCTTAGCCTTGGCTAACTGGTCAAACAGAACATCAATATGAGGCAAGGGATACTTATTCTTGATGGTTACAGCGTTAAGTGGCCTATAATCCACGCACATTCTCAACGTGCCCTCTTTCTTCTTCTTCACAAACAAGGCGGGACATCCCCATTCAGACTTGCTTGGCCGGATAAACCCCTTTTTCGATAACTCTTCTAGTTGCTTCTTTAGCTCAGCTAATTCATCTGGAGGCATCTGATAGGGTCTCCTTGAAATCGGAGCTATTTCGGGGATTAACTCAATTCCAAACTCAATATCCCTATCCGGTGGAAGACTAGGTAGCTCATCCAGGAATACATCCGGAAACTCATACACTACCGGAATCTGATGAATAGGAATAACTTCAGTAGCACATGTCACACTTATAAGGTCTGTTCTCCAGGGCAATGGTACTTAGAAAGTACCCTTACCCAAGGGATCCTTAAGGGTAAGTACCCGACTTCCGATATCTATAACTGCTCCCCAATCCTTCATCCAATTCATCCCTATAATGACATCCAAAACTAGTCCAGGCATAACTATCAAGATCACTCGAAACTTCCTGCTACCTAATTCAAGGGTTGCCCCTCAAACCATCCGATTGGTCAAAATATCAGCCCCTGCTGAACTTATACGATAACCATAACTCAATTATGTGCATAGTTGTTCAAGTTTCTGTGCAAATGCTTGACTCATAAAAGAATGCGATGATCTAGAATCAAATAGAACAACTATAGGGTTTTCGTTGATAGGAAACTTACCAGCGGTTATAGGCTCTCCCTCAGGAATTTCATCCATAGTCGTACTATGCACTCTAGCATTATAAGTCTGCTGCTTCTTCTTGGGTGGATAAGGACAGAACCTTGAGAAGTGGCCGGGTTGATCACAATTATAGTAGGGTCCCCTCACAGTCCCAGCAGATCCCACAGCTCCCTTGGAACTGCCTTGTACCGCAGTTGCGGCTGCCTTGTTGGGCTGTACTGCCATCTTGTAAGGCTTCTGGGGTCCACGGAAATTTTGACTTCTTTGCTGAGGTGGTCTGAACCTAGCGCCAGGTGTAGATGGATGATAGGGAGGATGACCTCCCACAGGTGCTCTTGCTTGGGATGGATCACCTTCTAGGGCTCTCTTGCGAGTCTTGGCTATGGTGCTGGCGTTGTTGTTCTTTTTCTGCTTTAGACAGTCGCTGATGAAGTCATTGAATCTGGCGTGGTTGTTGGTACCCACATGCTTCATCATCTTTGGATTGAATCCCCTCTTGAAACTGGCGATTCTCTTAGCATTGGTGTCAACCATGTCGGGAGCATAACGACACAAGTTGTTGAAGGCATGCAAATATTGCGTCACGGTCTTGGTGCCCTGATTCAACGCCAAGAACTCTCCCAACTTCATCTCGGTCAGCCCGGGTGGAATATAAACTCCACGGAAGGCCTCAACAAACTCTCTCCATGAAATCTAAGCATTTGTAGGGAAGGTTATGCAATGGTGCTTCACCACATTCCCGCTGGTCCTTGCAACTGATGTGCAGCATACTCAGTTTTCAATACCTCGGTCATCCTCAACACACGGAATTTATCTTCCATAGTGTTGATCCATTCCTCAGCATCGAGTGGTTCTGTTGCTTCCTTGAATATTGGTGGCCTGGTGTCCATAAAATCTTTGAAGCTGCTATGTTGATTCACCCCAATGCCACCACCCTGATTATTACCGCGCTGAACGTTGTTGGCGATGGTATGCAGAAAATCCTCCATGTTCTTCTGGAACTATTCCACATTGTGCTGACTCCTGAGCAACTGTGCGAGGAACACCTCTGGGGTGAGTGGGGGAGGAGGTGGCAAATGCGGTTCATGGGGAGGCTCATTGTTGTTGTCGTGGTTTCCACCACCACCACCGGTCCCCGCACCGTTAGCACCGGTCTCAGTGGTCTCAAACGTGGTACAGCGAGTATTTGTCATCTGCATATTTCAGCAACAAGTAATGATTGAGTGAAGCTGTAATAATTGTGAGTGAAGGAAAAATTATACCAAACTGAATTTACTGGAGAGAATAAATTCATACAATAAAACAGAGGCACAATAATCGCATCTCAATTAAAACAACATCACTAAATAAATTACTTCGAAAGCAAACATCACGTCCATACAACCAAATTGCCAGCATACATACACTAGACTTTTATGCATTTAGATATCGCATTAATAGCCAAGTTCCAATCACATGACAAGTCTCATAAGTTTGAAACAAGATACATTAGGTTACATGCCAACAAAAGAAAGGTCATCGTAATAGGACCTAGATACTAGCGCAAGGCAACTAGCCTACTCCTCGGGGCCTTCGTCAGGATCGGAGATGTCACCATCGCCCCTAGGTGAAACTACAGGCTCATCCTCGTTGTCGTCATCGATGTCCATGCCAGCGGCGTCTAGAGGAGCATATGGGCCAACCCCATTGTAGAGCGCGTGAAACTCCTCGTGCAGGTTGACGTTGTACTCCTCTAGCTCATTAACCCTCTACAGCAGAAGGTCCCTCTTGTCCTAGGCTTCATTCCTCTCCTAAACCAACTATCCAATCATGCGGTCTGCATTGTTGTTGGCTTGAGTCAACATATGCACCCGCTGCATAGCCCTATCACCTCTCTCTATCGCCTAGTCTCGCTGTAAGTTCATATCAGCCAACTGCTCCTACAAACTAGCTATAGCATGTGCCTGCTTCTTCTTCTGCTTTCCTACCTTGAGCTTATCATGACTACATAAGCCAGTCAAAGTCTAGTAGGTACTCTCAAGACCCTCATACGCTCTAATGGCGGCAAACATAGCACTCATAGCATGGTTGTCGCTAGCCTGTCCCTCAGCTGGACCTCTGACCAAGGCACTTCCCTGAGGCTGAACCCAAATAGCATCATGAGGATCATCCCTAGGAAAGGTGCCAACTAGAGCTGCTGCAAGCTCACTAGGGAATCTGCTCATGATATCCCTGATGACACGAAAAGCTGCTCCCTCTGCACCCTTAGTAGGAGTGCGACCCTCAAACTCCAAGTGCCAACCATCCCAATCTGGAGCATCACCGAGAGTAGGAACCGTGATCTCTACCACTACAAGTCCGTCCTCTGCTAACTGGCTCTCATTCCAAGAGTACACCGGCTCTTGACCCTCTGGGTACCCCACATCATGGAGCACTCTCCAAAGCAAGGTCAGCATGCCAAACTCGCTCAAGAAGGTGTCCGTGGTGCGGTGCTCCCTCAGGGCCAACAGACGTCGAGGTGCTCTTCCTCCGGTGGACTTATGGGCAGTCTACTTCGTGCAGGCCATCTGTAGCAAAAGTTCTTTTATTACCCCGTGGAAACATATTTTAGGTGATACAACTTTTATCAAAATGAGATAATCAAATTATAAGGGGAGGAATGCATGACATGAATGAAATGCACAAGTAATATGATGTATGTACGTGCCGTACGTTCTCACAAACTTATGAAATAAATAATTTCTAGTGACGAATTTGGTGGCATACAAACAATCTCTCAAATACATAGCTAATACGTTCTACACGATAGCGTTGTTATGTACCTGCAGAAGATTCATTTCAGCCCAATTCCCGATGAATGCATAAAAGCAGTAAATTTTATCTACACGCTCTACACGAATCCCCAGATACGTGTACAACGGTAGTAACTACCCGAACCATCGTCCTATTGATGGCATCGCCTCAATAGACGGAAGACCCACACATGAGATACCTTTGTAAAACATGCATAGAACATGTAATTACTCCAGCATCATATAAGCATTCACCCTAGATCAGCGGTGTATCCAATCATGCTCTCACAACTCACACTTACCGAGGCGTAGAGGCAATTGCTCCATACACTACCACTCAAACAAGTGGCACTCATACAATAGCACACCATATGAGCGACGAAAAAGAAATATGATGCAAGAACCCCAAGTTGGTACTTAATTAAGCCACCTAGAGTCCTTAATTGGGCATAAAGGATATGACCACTGGCACACTTTTTAGTTTAAAAATCACATTTTTCAAATGCCTTTTTGTTTTAAATACACTTGTGAACAGTAACATGCTAAACCATGCTCTGATGCCAGCTGTAACAGAACTGACCAATTATACAGAATTAAGTAAGAAAATCATCTGCCAAAGCAAACGATTTCACAAACTTAAGCCCGTATAACCCGGTAGTCTATGAAATCATGAAGGATCTAGTGGAGTGCTAACACCCTTGAAAATGTTTGTGAAAATATGCTAACACATGTGCACAAGGTGATACACTTGATGGTTGGCATATTTGAGCAAGGGAGAAGAAGTTAGAGGTGAAATGGAGTTGGTCGCAATGACGCTGGCATCGATCAACTAACTAATGGAGTTAGAGGTGAAATACACTTGGTGAAGGACAAGGACTTCTCCCATAAGTTCTTGAGATGCTTACCTTCGAGATTTGGCACATTGGTCACAATTCTAGTGAGGAGTGGTTTGGACACCATGACACCAAACCAAGTATTGGGAGATATTATGACCGATGATACATATAGAGATGATGATGAGAAGGAAGAAAAGAAGGAGAAGAAAGATGAGAAGAAGGATGAGAAGAAGAAGAAGAAGAAGAGCGTGGCATTCAAAGCCACATCATCCAATGGCAAAGCTAAGCAAGAAACATCAAGTGAAGAAGATGAATCTTAGGATGATGATGATGAGAAGATGGCTCTATTTGTCAAGAGATTTGGCAAGTTCATGGTGAAGAAGGGCTACCATGCTAGAAGAAAGAAGTCTTCATCTAAGAACAAAGAAGAGTCAAGAAGGTGCTTCAAGTGTGGAAGCAAAGATCATCTTGTTGCTCAATGCCCATACAATAGCGACAATGATAATGACAACAAGAAGAACAAGAAGTACACACCCCAATCAAATAGCCTTGTTGAGAGGAAGAATAGAACACTCATTGATATGGCAAGATCTATGCTTAGTGAGTACAATGTGAGTCAATCTTTTTGGGCTGAAGCTATCAACATGGCTTGCTATTGTAGCAACTGCCTCTATTGTCACCGATTGAAAGAGAAGACACCATATAAGCTCTTGAATGGTAGAAAGCCCAACATTGCATATTTTCAGGTCTTTGGTTGCAAATGCTATATCTTGAAGAAAGGCATAAGATTGGGCAAGTTTGACAAGAAATGTGATGAAGGATTCCTACTTGGTTACTCCACTACAAGCAAAGCATATAGAGTTTGGAATTTGGATAGTGGTACTCTTGAGGAAGTTCATGATGTTGAATTTGATGAAACTAAGGGTTCACAAGTAGAGAATGAGAACTTAGAAGATGTTAGAGGCATTCAACTCTCAAATGCCATGAAGAACATGGATATTGGTGAATTGAGGCCTAGGCAAGTGAATGATGATGAAGATGATCAAGTACAAGTGCTCTCCAACTCAAATGTGCAAGATGATATAAATCAAGCTAGTACAAGTGGATCTCATGACAATGAATAAGATCAAGTGGCTAGTACATCATCTCAACCCAATAATCAAGCAAGTGCAAGCAATCAAGTTCTAATCCTCCAACCAACCAATGTTACAAGAGATCATCCATTAGACACTATCATTGGTGATATTTCTAGAGGTGTACAAACAAGATCAAGATTGACATCTTTTTGTGAACACTTCTCATTTATGTCATCCATTGAACCAAAGAAGATAGATGAAGCATTGAAGGATGTTGATTGGATGAATGCTATGCATGAAGAATTGGCCAGAGCTGTCGTGCGGCATGCGTCGCCGGCGCATGGCGACCACGCGGCGAGCGAGAATTGGCGCTGATCGGGACGCGGCGCGCGGGAATGGTGTGGCGTGGCGCGTAGGTAGGCTAGGCGAGTGGGCTAGCGCGGAGGTAGGCCAGGCGCGCGAGTTAGGCTGGGCCACGGCGAAGCGCGCGGCGCTGCGGGCCGAGACCGAGAGCGGGCCAGAAGGGAGGCGGTGGCCTGTTAAGCAAAATGAAATAATTTTCTTTTTATTTCTCAAATAAACAGGACTAAAATTCCATTTTTGAGCCATTTAAAAGCATTTTCACAAATTGGTGTAAAAATGAAATTTGTTCCATTTTTCAATATCTACAACTTTGCTTTTATGACCAAAGTCAAATTCCAAATAGATTTTGATTACCAAATTAAACTCAATATTAATTCAAAACCCTAATTTTGAAGAATTATTTTTAAAGCAAAATTTGGCAATATTTTAAATACAAACTTTGCTCCAAAAATTGTGCTAAATAATTCTAGATGATTTACAATCATAGCCAAACATGTTTTACTAACCTAGCAAGCATAATTTGGGCAAAAACAACTCTAAACAAGTGTATGCAACATTCATGTTTCACGAGCATGTTTTATATGTTTCGAAGCAGGGTTTCAGTTATTATTTGCATGATTAGGCATGTATGATTAGGATGCTTGATGATGCATAATATGCATGATTTGCAATGCCTAAATGCTGGCATAACACTGGGGTGTTACAGGAGTCTTCAAAAGGGGGTAACAACTCGTTCACATTTAGTAAACTTTTATCAATATTACTCGTTTGTTTCCTCTTTGGAGCCTCTTAAGGTAGAACAAGCACTTGGAGACCCAGATTGGGTGATGGCCATGCAAGAAGAACTCAATAACTTCGAAAGACACCAAGTGTGGACTTTGGTGGAATGACCTAATACCAATGTCATTGACACCAAGTGGGTCTTACGCAACAAACAAGAGGAGAATGGAGTGGTAATAAGGAACAAGGCAAGGTTGGTTGCTCAAGGTTTCACTCAAGTAGAGGGCTTGGACTTTGAAGAAACATATGCACCGGTGGCAAGACTTGAAGTAATTCGAATGCTTCTAGTCTATGCTGCTCATCACAACTTCAAGCTATATCAAACAGATGTGAAGAGTGTATTTCTCAACGGCCCTATTCAAGAACTTGTCTATGTTGAGCAACCACCGGGCTTTGAAGATCACAAGTTTCCCAACTATGTCTATAAACTCCAAAAGGCGCTCTATGGGCTTAAGCAAGCACTAAGAGCATAGTATGAATGCCTTAAGAAATTCTTGCTTAAATAAGGCTTTGAAATATGCAAAGTCGATCCTACCCTTTTCACTCATAAAGTTGTCAAAGATATATTTGTGTACCAAATATATGTCGATGACATAATATTTGGTAGTAGGATCATGACCAAGAGATTTAAGATGTTCATGATGGGTGAATTGAAGTTCTTTCTAAGATTTCAAATCAAGCAAGTGAATGATAGAACTTTTATTAGCCAAACGAAGTACACCCATGATATGCTCAAGAAGTTTGACATGGTGAATGCCAAGATGAAAGGTCCTAATGGCTAGAGGGGTGTGAATAGCCTATTAAAAATTTATACAACAACACTTAGCAAATCGGTTAGATAATTATGAGGCAAAGCAAGTGTTGTGCTAGACTACTAAAAATGCAAGCCACCTACCACAATTCTAGTTTCTTTAGTTTCTAACCACACAATGACTATATCACTACACTAAATTAGTGTGCTCTCAAAGGCTAACTAAAGAGCCACACTAACCAAACTAACAAGCTCTCACAACTAGCTACACTAAAGAGCTTGATAACTAGTTTGCGGTAATGTAAAGAGAGAGAGCAAGATAGTTATACCGCCGTGTCGAGGAATGAACCAATCAATCACAAGAATGAAAACCAATGAAGACCAATCACCTTAGAATCAAATGATGACACAACGACTTTTTACCGAGGTTCACTTGCTTGCCAGCAAGCTAGTCCTCGTTGTGGTGATTCACTCACTTGGAGGTTCATGGGCTAATTGGCATCGCATGCCAAACCCTCAAAAGGGTGCCACACAACCAACACAAGATGAGGATCACACAAGCCATGAGCAATTTACTAGAGTACCTTTTGGCTCTCCATCGGGGAAAGGTCAAGAACCCCTCACAATCACCACGATCGGAGCTAGAGACAATCACCAACCTCTGCTCGATGACCCTCGCTGCTCTAAGCCATCTAGGTGGCGGCAACCACCAAGAGTAACAAGTGAATCCTACAGCGAAACACGAACTCCAAGTGCATCTAGATGCAAACACTCAAGCAATGCACTTGGATTCTCTTCCAATCTCACAAAGATGATGAATCAATGATGGAGATGAGTGGGAGGGCTTTGGCTAAGCTCACAAGGTTGCTATGTCAATGTAAATGGCCAAGAGGGTGAGCTAGAGCCAGCCATGGGGCTTAACTAGAAGCCCCCATAAAATAGAGCCGTTGTACCCCTTCACTGGGCACAACATAGGGTGTCCGGATGGTCCAATCAGATCGATCGGACACTGGACCTCAGCGTTCGGTCATGCGATGCATGCCATGTGTCCCCTCTCTTCAAATACAGAGCACCTGATCCCAACGATCAAGTGATGATCGGACGCTCTGTTGCGAAGTGACCAAACGCTGGACCTCAGCGTCCGGTCATTTCTAGTAAGGTCACGACTGTGACTAGACGCGTCAGTTGGATCATGACCAAACGCTGGATCTCAGTGTCCAGTCAGTTACAGTAAGTTTCTAGAAGCGAGAAATCACGACCGAACGCATCCAGTCATGCTCGACTGGACTCACCCAGCGTCCGATCACTCTATGTCATCATATGTCAGACTGACCGGACTTAGGCCTTGAGCGTTCAGTCAGTTTTCGCACCAGTGTCTAGTCATGAGACCGAAACAGTGTGCCCTTAGCTACCACGTTTACCTGAGTTTAGGGCGCCAGTGGCACCGTTAGACTGTCTGCACTCTACGGGAGGATACTCCACCAGTGAAGTTTCTAACCCTTGCTCAAATATGCCAACCACCAAGTGTATCACTTTATGCACATGTGTTAGCATATTTTTACAAACATTTTCAAGGGTGTTAACACTCTACTAGATTCTAAATGCATATGCAATGAGTTAGAGCATCTAGTGGCACTTTGATAACCACATTTTGATACGAGTTTCATACCTCTTAATAGTATGACTATCGAACCTAAATGTGATCACACTCTCTAAGTGTCTCGATCACTAAAACAAAATGGCTCCTATCATTTATACCTTTGCATTGAGCCTTTTGTTTTTCTCTTTCTTCTTTTCAAGTCTAAGCACTTGATCATCACCATGGCATCACCATCATCATGTTATGCTCTTCATTTGCTTCACCACTTGGAATGTGCTACCTATCTCATGATCACTTGATAAACTAGGTTAGCACTTAGCGTTTTATCAATTCACCAAAACCAAACTAGAGCTTTCAATCTCTCCCTTTTTGGTAATTGATGATAACCCTTTCACAAAGATATGAATTGAAATTTAATTGAATCCATGTTGCTTGTCCAAGCATATTTACTATGTGTAAAAGTATATGGATAAGTTTCATGAACTCTATATGGTAGCAATTGCTCCCCCTACATATGTGCTAAGAGTTTGGATTAAAGCTTACACATATGCTTAGATAGGAAATATAGGAGACAATGTCTACCAAATGATGCTAAGGTATAAAAGATGGACTTTTGAAGCGTAATACCAATCAGAGTGCACCATTATACCATCCTTAGCACCATGGTTAGCTCGATACCACTTGGAAATAGTTGGAAATGAAATCACTAGATAAACTTATGCATGCTAGATTTTCATTTTATCATTTAAACCTACAACTAGAATACATCACACAAGCATGGATATTGAAATTTAAAACTTGTGCTATGCAAGTAAACATATGAAATGCACATTCAAATGCACCATACAAGTTTATAAGCTTGCTCCCCCTACTTGTGTGCTCAAAATTTTAATTGATCTCTTTCCTTTGTCATATTTCTCCCCTTATGTCAAGTTCTCCCCTGTCACTTCTTCGGAGATTCTTCGGTTTGCAAGTATCGTACATGACAACTTGCATGAAACCTTCTCAATTTTTTATCACAACCTCCACATATGATATCATGACATCTCGACAAGTTTCAAGATTTTTCGTCTTTGTTTGCTTTTTATAGAATTTAAAAACAACTCGACCGCAAGTTCGTGGTCATGTTTCGTGAATAAGATGTTCGAAATTGGTGGTATGTTTCTGGATATGGCCTCACATTATACTAAATAACATGAATATCATTTTTCCATTCATTTTTTCATTATTCAAATGACTAGCAGTTCTAATTTGAATTATCCAAGAAAATTCAATTAAATGAAATAAATGAAAGAAATATAGAAAAAAATCTGAGAAATGTGCCACATTAGAACATGGAGTACCAGGTACTGTATGAGGACTATAGAAAAAGTTTGGAGGTCAAAAGTGAAAAAAAAATCAGTTTGCTGAGTGTCAGGAGAAGAACCTCGGCAAAGAGAATTTTTTTTTAAAAAAAACCCTCTTTGTCGAGTGTCAGTCCGGATGGCACTCGGCAAAGAATTAAAAAAATACTTTGCCGAGTGCTAGATCAGGGGCACTCGGCAAAGGGGGGATTTAACCCACCGACCCCTAGCCCACACACACCGCACACACGCACACACACACATAGGCACGCCCGTGCCACCGCCGCCCGCAACAGCACCCCCCTCCTGCACCCGTGTTGCACCATCGGAGGAGGAGGAGAAAGAGAGGAGGAGGAGGAGGAGGAGAGGAGGAAGAAGGAGGAAGAGAAGGAGGAGGAGGAAGGAGGAAGAAGGAGGAGGAGGAGGAGGGGGCGTCCCGACTGCTGTTGCTATGTCCTCGGTGCTTCCCCATCCGTCGCCTTGTCCACTAGCACCCTGAACCCTTCACCCTTCACCACCCTACGACACCCACTAGGTATGCCCTACCATCATCGTCATCATAGTATTACTAGTAGTTGTGGTAGTAGTAGTGGTAGAGTAGCAGTGGTGGTAGTCGTAGGAGTCGTAGTAGTGGTTGTGACATTGTTATACATATGTGGTTGGATATAATCTTATGCATGTTGGCCATCGTGCCATTCATATATATGTGCATGTCGGCCATTGTGCCATTGGTTTTCTTGTAGGTTTTGGAAACCTCACCGTGTAGGGGAGGTGCTGCCGAAATTTTGTATTGACAGTTTTATGTTTCTTTTTTTGTAGAGAAGAGCCTGTCGGAGCGGAGCCAGAGTACCTCGGCGACCCCGATCGCCTTCCTCGCCGTTGCGGGTCTGCCTGCACCATGTCGCCTCGCCATTGCACTGACCCACCACGGCCCTGCTAGCCTAACTCCACCACCACCCTTGGTATAACCCCTCTTTCTGTATCATGGTCGTAGATCATGTAACCCAGTTAGGCGTCTCCCGTTCAAAAGTGATACGGTTGGAAATATGCAGATATTTCCATATCTAAAACTATATCTGTTTCGAATTGTCCACGTTTTTTGGACAGCCCACGGATGCGTAGGTGGGGTTAGTTTCCATGGTCTGCTCTGATCTGAGACAGAGTTTTGGCATCATCTCCCTATTGTTCTCCGGATACACATTCTTCCTGGCAAGACGTGTATTTGGAGAACAACGGGGTGGTGTTGCCGAAATTCTATCTCGGATAGGAGTAGAGCATAGAAACAAACCTTATCTATGGATCCACGGGTGGGATTAGGACCTATCCTCACCTATAAGATAGTAGGAACATCGTGTAGATGCAATTGATGTTTATATTACTCGCCGCTATATATGTTAGAGGATAGAGGACCATGAGTGGATGTACATGGGCCGTGCAAGTCAGGGTCAGGTCACCAATGAATGGATCGACAAGACTGATGCTTTCTTGGAATGTGCATTTGGCATGACTGCTAAAGGAGCGAGTAAAATTTGCTATCCCTACAATAAATGTGCAAACAGGAAAAGACAAACAAAGAAGGTCATGGGGGAACATCTTTGGAATAATGGATTTACGGTAGACTATACCCGGTGGGTCTACCATGGTGAAGCCGATCGTATGAGAGAGGAGGTGGTGAGACCACGCATCAAGGATTATGATGCTGATGCCGGGGTAGTAGACATGTTAAATGACTATCATGAGTCATAGTTCGCTGAATGACGTACGGAGGAGGAGCCAAAGGCAACCGCAAAGGCATTCTACGACATGTTTGCTGCGGCACAGAAACCCCTTCATGGCCAGACAAAGGTTTCTCAATAGGATGTTGGCGTTAAAGTCCCAGTATAGCCTGAGTCATGATGCCTTCGATGTTATGTTGATAGTTATTGGCAGCCTACTTCCGGAGGGTCACCTTCTGCCAAAGAGCATGCACAAGTCACAGAAACTCCTTCGTGCACTTAAGATGTTGTATGAGCAGATACATGCTTGCCCAAAGGGGTGCGTCCTATTTAGGAAAGAATATGTGGAAGCAAAACACTGTCCAAAGTGTAAATCCTCTAGGTTCCTAGAGGTAGATTCTGGTGATGGCCAGAAGAGGCAGCTTGACATTCCCGTGACAATCCTACGACACCTTATGTTCATACCGAGGATCCAACGACTATACATGATCGAGGAATCCACAAAACAGATAACATGGCACAAAAATAGCAAACGATATAATCCTGACAGGATGGTACATGCATCCGATGGTGAAGCATAGACCCACTTTGATGGCATTCATCATGAGAAAGCTAAAGAGGCTCGTAATGTACGTGTTGCACTAGCAACAGATGGGTTCAATCCTTATGAATGATGGCTGCCCCATACACATGTTGGTCCATGTTTGTTATCTCCCTCAATCTCCCCCCCTCGGGCGTATGCTTTCAATGACAGAACATATTCTTATCATTGATAATTTTTGGACACTCGAGGAATAATATGGGCATGTTCATAGAGCCTGTGATTGATGAATTGGTTCATGCTTGGGAGGAAGGGGTATGGACATACGACCGAGCTACAAAGAAAAACTTCAAAATTCATATTTGGTACCACTACTCCCTGCATGACTTCCTAGAGTTTTTACGCCCGATGTTGATGAGGTCGAGTATTATGGAAGAATTGAAGAAATATACGAACTCAAGTTTCATGGTTCCAAACCTTTTAATCCTGTCATATTCAAATGCCATTGGTCTGATCCTAAAGTAACGAGACGGACATATTCTAATCTTGGGCTAGTCGAAATTCGATAGGATTCCGTCTTACTAGGAGATGATGTCTATATTGTGGCCCAACAGGCCACACAAGTTTATTATCTCTCATATGCGTGTCAAACCAAAAGGCATCTTAAGGGTTGGGATATTGTGCACAGGGTATCATCACACGGTAAAGTGCCTGTCCCAAACGATGAAGATTACAACTTAGACCCAAACACATATGATGGAGAGTTCTTTCAAGAAGAGGGACTAGAAGGGAGGTTTGAGATAGACTTAACCGAAGCGATCAGAATGGAAGTAGACAATGAAACGGTTATTGAAGAGGACGCTGGAGATGAGGTGCAAAATATGAAGGACTTACAAATGCTTGAGTGATTACATTTAGACAATGACAATGGCAACATTGCTTATTCGGATAGTGTTGATTATTTCGACATGATTGATAGTGATGATGAGACTTATGATTCAGCTAATCCCGATCATGAAGATTATTTCTAATACATGTAATACTATGTTATTTTGTAATTATGTTTTGTTTATTTTGCATCTCTTTCTAAGTACTTCTTGTTTATCTGTGCTTATTGGTTTACTCTTTTTAATTGCAGGTTATTAACAAAGATGGTGGGTGGTGGGATGAGGAAGCTAGCGTCCTTGTATGGAAGGACAACGACCGCTGCACTGGGGGAGAGTAGGAGGAGGAGCAGCCATAGGAGGGAGTCGTCGCCTATCGCCCTGTTGTGTGAGGAGGAGGAGGAGCAGGTGCCCCAGTAGGATGCTGAGGAGGCGTAGGAGGACGCATAGGAGGAGGCATAGGAGAAGGCACAAGAGGACGCGTAGGAGGACGACAATACAGCAGGGGGTTCCGCTTCCTCTAGTTCATCGAGCGTCTAGTTGCGAGGTCCTGCGAGCCTCCCTCAGCGACTGATACCTTGTGAGAGACGCTCGCTGATTTGACCCGAGTGGGAAAAGTAAGTAACTTTAGATGTTATCACTACTTTATATGATATGTTGAAAATCAAAATAGAAACTAATAATTTTTTTTAATCACTTGGGTAGGAACTGGACGATTGTGGTGAGTGGAGGTGCTCATATATGCCAAGTCAATGGCATCCTCGGTCTTCTATGCAAGGAGCACTTCCCTGGTTTGGTTGAGTACGCCGGAGTGACGGGGCCAGCCTACTCGTTTGACCACTACGTCGTCACCCCCGATGCTGCAGATCGGGACCACAGGGTATTCAATGACAAAGCAAAGCAGGTGAAGCAAGAGATGTGGGTAAGTCTTTCTCGCACTACATTGCTCAATACATCGCATTCATTGGATATTCTTAAAATAATGAATGGATACATCGTGTTTGTATGCAGGATTTCTTTAGATGCCAGGACGGACATGAGGCTAGGGCAGATGCGGTGGCTACCAAATGCTGCAAAAAACTAGTCATGGACATGCATTATGAGGTGTGCATCCAGGCCATCATAACTTACCATGGGACCGTCCTTGGAACGAAGGTCACCAAAAGGGACGCAAGAACCATGATGCTAACCCAGGACCAGTACCTGCAGGTAAATATAGAACATTAATATTGATTTCTTTTGAGATTAAGTAGGCTTAATTTCATCTTCTGATATGTCATGTACTTGATGGCCTGTAGATGATTCCTTATTGGAGAGCTGCGCATCCCTAGTGTTGGGTATAGATGGTGGACAAGTGGTACTCACGTGAGTGGGAGGAGACTCACAACTTATGCTGGGAGTGGTGTTTGATGATGCCAGGTGTAGCACACCATCAAGGCAGCCGTAGCCTCAGCGGATACGTAGAAACATGGGTACATGAATTCATTTATTTATTCTAACTCTCAATTCTGTATGATTTCTAATCATCTTGCTATTTTTCTCGTAGTCGGCGTCATATGGTGGCCAGCCTTGCTCCATCTTCAAGGCATTTGCTATGGCCCACAAGGGCAAGGCGACGTCCGACGTCGACTACAACCCAAAGGATGAGCCCAAGACGTACAGCAATGCGATTGTCCACAACCACCTTAGTGAGTACACACCGATGGCAAGGAAGGTCCATGGGCCAGAGTACGATCCGAGCACTGAGGACTTTGATGGAGAAGTTGTCATGAGGGTGGGAGGAGGCAAGAAGCATGGGCGGTACTGGATTGGCGACGGCGCAATCGACTCGGCTGCTACTCCCAGTCTCTCCTAGATTCGAGCAAGAAGCACAAGCACGAGCCCGGCCATACGACCTCGGTAGGACACTTCACACCACCAAGTGGAGACACTCAAGGTTATTCCTAGTTTATTCGTCGTTCATTGGTTTTTTCATACCTTTCCTTTGTATTATTATAACATTAGGGTGAATATATTGTAGGCCCAGCTGGAACAAGAGAGGAGAATACGGGAACAGATGTAGGCGAAGATGGAGAGGGTGAAGGCCGAGCAGCGGAGGATGACGGACATTCTTCAGTACATGCAAAGTCTTGGCGCCGCTATGGGTGTAGTCCGCCACCTTCGCTATTCGCTCCACCTCCACCTCCATCTCCTCACTATTCTACTCCTGTGAGTATAAATGTTTTAGTTTGTATGTTTATGCTTACGGTCAAACCTAGTGAAGTATGAAAGTTTTATTCATGTATGGTATATATTTATCTTGTCTCACATATGCAATTTCTTCTCCTTTGTGTAGAATCAATCGGCAGCATCGAATGATCCTCATGCTTCAGCGAATCCTTCACCAAATCAGTCTCATTGGCCATCTTGATGATGATACTTATGGTTGTTAATGGTATTCTATTTGCAATTATGGTTGTAGATGATGGAGCACTTGGATTACTTGTGAACTTATTTATGTTATATTGTGAGACATGTGACGTTTGTGATATATATGTGACGTTTGTGATATATATGTGGTGTTGGTGATATATATACATTGTTGATGATATATATGTGATGTTGGTGATGTTTGTTATATATATCTTCTATTTGTTTGGATGGGATATAAAAAACAAATAAAAAGACTGTTTTTAGTCACTTTGTCGAGTACAATGGCCATGACACTCGGCAAAGTGACTACCTGGGAACATGCTTTACCGAGTGTAAAGGCCATTGCACTCGATAAAAATCACATATTTGTCGAGTGCCACTTGCAAGGCACTCGGCAAAGGTCGCCTGTTTGCCGAGTGTCTTGCCTGTGGCACTCTGCACATCGGCCACCTTTGTCGAGTGTCTGAGTTAACGGTGCTTGGCAAAGCGGCGACCTTTGTCGAGTGCTTGACCTTGACACTCGGCAAAGCTGTCGTCACGTTTTCTTTGCCGAGAATAAAGTGCATCGGCAAAGAGATCTTTGCCGATAAACTGTTTATCAAGTGCCCTTTGCCGAATGTAACATTCGATAAAGGTTTTGCCGAGTGTATATCAATCTGGCACTCGGTAAAGAAGCTAAATCCGATAGTGATAGAGAATTAGCTAAAAAGACTCGAACGTTGAATTAGCGAATTGACGTAGTTGTACTGTCCAATATTTTAATGTAATCTATCTAACGCGTACTCCGTGCGTGTACTCTTCGTGCTGAAGAAAAGCAAACCCTTTCTTCAAGACAAGAAAAACGATAGAATACTCGTATGGTACGCGAGCTCCGAGCGAGAGCATTTTAATACCACAATTAACCTAGCCAATTTCCGAAGGGCCCACGACGTGGCCCACTTCCATCGCCCTTCATATAATACTCGTTTCCTCTCCGACCCATCCGCCTTGCCTCTACTGTTCCCCTCCCTCTCCTCGCCGCTCCGCGCCGCCTGATCAATCGCCCAACGCCCCCAACCCTAGGCGGCAATGTCCCTCCGGGCGGCATTGGCGGACGTGGACATGGAATGCGTCGCAACGGGGCCGGAGGAGATATGGCGGCGCCGGCCCAAGACCAAGATCGTCTGCACCCTAGGTCCGGCCTCGCGCTCCGTCGAGATGTGCGCGCGTCTGCTGCGCGCCGGCATGTGCGTCGCGCGCTTCAACTTCTCGCACGGCTCCCACGAATACCACCAGGAGACCCTGGACAATCTCCGAAAGGCCATGGACCTCACCGGCCTCATCTGCGCCGTCATGCTCGACACTAAGGTCCACCCTGCCTTCAACTCGCTTCATGTGCTTCCCCGCCTTCGCGCGCCGTCGTTTATCTCGTCAACCTTTTTTTTAGAAAAAAATATTGTTATGGCCGATTTTGTTTTCCGTTGTAGGCTGTTGATCCGATCTTGTACGTTGTTTCCCCATGTTGATTTGCGATTATATGTTTTGAGTTTCACACGTGAACGATTAGTTCAGATGAGCGTCAAAATTGTCACTTGTTGGTAATGATCGACCCCCTAATTAAGTACAATTTTGGAAGTTAGCTTCTGTCGGATGTCACATGTTTGTTCTTTATTGTTTGACATGTGCCTTGTCCGTACTGGTTGAGGCAAGTGTAAGATTGCGTCTTCTTCTGCCGTGCCGTTATTTATTAATAACCTTCAATTTTTAGTTTGGTACCTGACATTTTTCCAGGTATATATTGTGTCAATGGCATTTATAATCAGCATTAGGATTTCTTGTTGATTGTTTGCATCTGATTTGTTTATGTAAATCACGGTGGTATCTGGTTAGTGGGTTGGTTAGACGTGTGTATGTGGTTGACATTTGTGGCGTGGCCAATTGGAATTTGTGTGGCTGACCCAGATATAATTTTGTTGCGTGCAACTTGCATTGTCCATGCGCTTAAGGCGTCCCAGCAGCTTGTATAAATCGCTAGCTGATGTGGATGCTAGAAACAATTAAAAAAGCGAACACTCAGATATCATAGCACGGCAGTTAATATGTCAGTGACCCAGAAAGTTTTGAGAGGCGTGCCAGCTAGCCTCTTGAGCAAGCGCTAGCGAGGAAAATTTTCTTCTCTCTCCGTTTGATTGGATGAGTGTTCCTCCTAGCTAGCGCTTGGGACACCGTTTGGGAAGCCATTATCAATGCAGTCATGGTATGATGGCTGGAGGGCCTACAGAATTTGGATGTCATATTAAACTTTTTTTATTATACTAGTTGATAGCTCTAAGGTACCTAATGGGCTATTGGCCCTCCCCAGTCCCTTTTGACGTCTGGGTTCTCTTGTATGATGTACTCATATTTTTTTTGGATTGCTGTCAAATTAATTAGCCATGTGAAACTAATTTCTTTGTGAAGTCTTGAGTGGTTGATTATGATATGACGGGCATTGACATATCATTACTCTTTGTTTGAAATGTCCACATCATTCTTTATATATGATATATGATCAGTTCATTCACCCATAGACTACAGCTTTCAACATAAATGATTAGTTGATATTAGCTTGAAAGCTGGCTTTTCACATATACAATGGGCTAGATGGTTCCATTCACTTATTCGTGAATGACATATTCTCATGTGCCTTATTAATGTTATTGTTTTTATTATTCTCTTAGAAAGACAGCAGTGTAGCATGGGAAGAGGATAAATAATACTTAGAATCAATGCTGTTGTAGTAAATAATGATTTTTTTTTATATCTGGAGGGATCGATGCATTGTTTCTTATCATATGATATGACAGGATTATTTCAGCAATGTATTGTTCTATGGTGCCATAAGGATGACATTCTCATGGGCCCTATTATTGTCGTTGTTTTTATTCTCTTATTAGATTATTAGATAGAATAGGTAGCAGTGGAGCGTGGAAAGAGGATAAACAATACTTAAAATCAATGCTGTCGTACTAATTAACGAACCAGTGTTTACCAAGAGGGGTAGATGCATTGGTTATTTCAGGAATGCATTGTTCTGTGGTTCCATAAGACACTATTTTTATTCAGGAGATAGATGGCCTTGCTGCTCGTCATGAAGAGCCTTGAAAGTGAACTTTTATGCTGCATTAGTTGTACTGTGATTTGGTCCATGCTATTCTGATGAAATATGTTTTGTATGATTATCTTCTTTTGATCGTTTTAATGATAGACAAGATTGTAATGTTGTAGCACAAATGTCAGCATGGAGTTATGGTTCATGGCTAAATATACTGCGTGGTTGATATCTAATAACATGAAGATGCAATTACTTTTGATGATTATTAGAGGTTCATCAATTATCTATTTTGCTTGTGATGGATTTGACTAGCTCTGCATACTGTTTGCCACAAATTTATTTAATGCTAAGAATATTTTTCATGCATATTTTCCTGTCAAACTGTTTGAATATCTTATGGAACTTAATGCATGGAAAGAAGAATGCATCAACTGATTTAGTTTGCACCTTGTAATTTTCTATTTTTGTACAGGGACCAGAGATCCGCACAGGTTTTTTGAAAGATGGCAAGCCTGTAAAGCTGACACGGGGGCACGAAATCACCATCACCACTGATTATTCCATTAAGGGTGATGAAAATATGATTTCCATGAGCTACAACAAGATTGCTGTAGACCTGAAGCCTGGGAGCACAATACTATGTGCTGATGGCACCATCACATTCACTGTGCTTTCTTGTGATCCTGTGCAAGGCCTGGTTCGTTGCCGTTGTGAGAACTCAGCGCTCCTGGGGGAGAGAAAGAATGTCAATCTTCCTGGGGTGATCGTGGATCTCCCAACCTTAACAGAAAAGGACAAAGAGGATATCCTTCAGTGGGGTGTCCCAAACAACATTGACATGATTGCACTATCCTTTGTACGCAAAGGATCAGATCTTCAGATGGTCCGAGGTGTGCTCGGTGAGCATGCCAAGTCAATACTACTTATGTCCAAGGTATTCTCATGAGCTCATCTCCTGTCTATATGTCTGTATGAATTTGTGTTTTTTTAATGCTGCCATTTGCTTACGTGCCATCAAACGCTTATGCAGGTTGAGAATCAAGAAGGTGTTGCCAATTTTGATGAGATACTTGCAAACTCAGATGCTTTCATGGTTGCCCGAGGGGATTTGGGAATGGAGATACCCATCGAGAAGATATTCTATGCTCAGAAGGTGATGATCTTCAAATGTAATGTGCAAGGAAAGCCTGTTGTTACTGCCACCCAGATGCTGGAGTCAATGATTAAATCTCCCCGCCCTACAAGAGCAGAAGCAACTGATGTCGCCAATGCTGTCCTGGATGGCACTGATTGTGTTATGCTTAGCGGTGAGACTGCAGCTGGGGCATATCCAGAGCTTGCGGTGCAAACAATGTCAAGGATTTGCCTACAAGCAGAGTCACATACAGATTATGGAGCAGTTTTCAAGTTAATCAGTAGTGCCGCCCCAATCCCTATGAGTCCACTGGAGAGCTTGGCGTCATCAGCAGTTCGAACCGCCAACATCTGTAATGCATCACTCATCTTGGTCCTCACAAGGGGAGGCACAACCGCAAAGCTCGTGGCAAAGTACAGGCCAGCAATTCCAGTGATAACCGCTGTGGTCCCAGAAATGAAGACGGATGATAATTTTAACTGGACTTGCAGTGATGAGCGCCCTGCCAGGCACAGCATGATTGTGAGGGGCCTGATCCCGATGCTTAGCGCCGCTACAGCGAAGGCATCTGATACTGAGTCGACTGAGGAAGCCATTAGTTTTGCCATAGATCATTCGAAGAAGCTCAAGATCTGCAAGTCAGGGGATTCAGTCGTCGCCTTGCATCGTATTGGTGCATCATCTGTCATCAAGATCTTGACAGTCAATTAGTGGTGGTGACGTGGGTGGGTCTTCCACTGGGGCAAATTTTGTTAGGCTATGAATGGACCCTTGCTAGTTACATTTTGTTGGCTCATTTGCATGTCTTAGAGTGAGCTTCGGAGGTAAAATTTGGCTTTTTAGTAATGAAAAAGCCTTTTACTGTAGGGAACTACGCAATGCTTTTGAGCATTTTTATGTTTGGGAACTTAAATAAAACATTATATACACTATATCTATGCTATAATGTGTTTTGTGACATGTTGATATCGTATTTTCATGGGTAGTCCATAAACTGAATTTTCAGTCTTTTAATCCGAGCTGCTGAATTAGTTCTGAGAGCCTCAGCAACGCGGTGGGAAACGCGTGCAAACACGGTGGGAAACGCCTTGCATGGATTCCAGATACCAACCATAGCAAGACTATAAGCAAAACTACAGCCAAAGAACACAAATGCAGCTTTACACTGGCCAAACAAACAAAAAAGAACTCCACCCAATCGTCAAGTACAAGACAGGCCCTTACATGGCTACACCAACGCATATTATCATCATGTAAGTGTTCATTAGCATCACGACGACGACGAGGAGGAGTTGCCGTTGGATCTTTGCGAGAACAGCCCGCCAAAGGGCCACGAGAACCAATGCCTCCTCCCGCCGCCGCTTGCCCCGTCTCCGCCGAGCGCGTTGCCACTGGACTCAACACCAGCGCCTCTGCCGCTGCCAGTTGCCTCAGCCGAGGGCTCCTCCGTGGGCAGCTGGTGCCTGCACACGGGGCAGGAGCTGTGCATCTCCAGCCACGGTAGGATGCACTGGTCGTGGAACCGGTGCGTGCACGGCATCTCGCGCGCCTCGCCGCCGCCCGCGACCTCGTCCAGGCACACGGGGCAGGTGAAGGCCTCGCGCACCCGGACCGTCGGCAGCGCGGCCACGGCCTCCTTCCTGGCCGGCGGCGTGCCCTGCCGGCTCGGGTCGGTCTCGGCCAGGTACTCCAGCAGCAGGTCCAGCCCCGGGCCGAGGAATAGGTCCCCGAGCGTCAGGCCGCCGGGACCCAGGGCGGCGGCGCCGCCGCGGTCCCCGTCCCTTCGCTCTTGTCCCATGAGCATGGCGCGCGCGTCCGCGGGGCTCATGAGCACGACCCGCTCGCGCCCGCCGTCGGCGTCGCCTTCCTGGAGCGCGTTGAGCAGCTGCAGGAGGGCGATGTTGCGGTACTGCCTTCGCGCCAGAGCCGCGAGGTCCCCTCCGCCTCTGCCGCCGCCGTCGAGGCCGTGGCGGCCGGACGAGGCGGCGATGAAGTCCATGAGGACAGGCGCCCAGAGCGAAACCTCGCGCTCCAGTGCCGCGTCCGAGGCGTTGACGCTCGCCTCGCCGGCAGCACGGCCTCGGATGTTCTCGTCGCCGCTGCCTCGCCGGTCGCCCGCCATCTCCTCCACGAAGCCGGTGTGGCAGTGGGGGCACTCCACCTCCTCGATGCCCAGTTCGGGCCGTATGATTAGTGAGCACATGTGGCAGTAGTACCTTGAAGCTGCACCGGATTCCTCTTCCATGTCTTTCCTTTCCTCCGCCTCCTTGCTCAAGAAGACAAGAACTACACCCCAAGACGAGAATTCGATCAGAGCTATATTCTGAACAGATGATTCGGATCAGATGGGCATTCTTCCATGACAAACAACCAGAAACTAATGATTCTTGGCAGTTTCTAACAGAAAGCGCACGAAGAACACCGAACCATGTCGCAGAACATTACAACAAGATCAATTTCGAAACGAGAACAAATACAATTAGATGAATGGTTAGAACATTACCAGCCAAGAGAGACGCAGACTATGCTTCTCCAAGAACAACCACTTGTAGGCTCCACACGATCTCCAAATCTGATTCGTCTTCCTCGGTCAGGGAGACAGAACGAGAGCAAGCAACGAGAGGGAAAACAAGCCAGAAGAAGAATCCAGAACAGCAAGGAAGACGATTTATCCACACCAAGACCGGGCGAGGCGACCGAGCAAGAGAGGATGGCGACGCACGCAACTCGGATATTTTAAAACCGATGGGAGCCTTGGGATAATTAGCGACTTCTTGTTTCGTATCATCAGCCGATTGCTCGGTGATTATGTCATGAGCTTTGTTGGTTGCGCAACGCCAGCGGAGAGCTCCATCTGCGGAAACTCTGAAGACTGAAATTTTTTTGTATGGGTTCTCGATTGCTGTCACAAGGAAGTCGTGCGATGCGATACGGCCAAACCGAAGAACGAGACTAGGGATGGTGCCGATGTGAGGATTGTGTTCTGTGGTAAAAAAAAATTCTATGGCGTATCCGAGACGTTAGCCTAATGTAATCAGTTTTGACTGGATCAACGATAGAGTGCCGTGACAGAATGACAGCTATCTAACCATCTATGCATTCTGCTTGATTACTTGAGGCTTTTTGAGAAAGTATTAAGGAGAATTGTTCATATCAAATCACACTTTACAGAAAATCTAGCAACAAGTTTCAACAACAAATTTCAAAGTATTTGTACGTAATAGTCCCCCGAATCGGGAACGGCTCCGGTACTCCTCTGTCTAAAAAGTGCACACATCTCAAAGCAATCAATTTAATGAATTAATATTTTTATTATTTTGCAACGGTGTCCCGCATGGGCCCAGCCCGAGGGCAGCCCTGATCCAGAGGTGAAGTCACGTTTGTCCAAGCTCTCCGTCTTCACGCCTCCGATTCCCTCGCGTGCGGGCCCATGCCACCGAGCACGCCCGCAACACTGGCGACGGAGACGATGCTCCCGGCCCGGCGCCATGGCGAGCGCCGCGTACTTCATCCTATTCCCTAGCGCGGCGCCCACGGCTTTGTCTGCGGCATCCTCAAAGGGACGCCGGCCTCCATCCGCTGCTTCAGGAACGACACGGCTGCCCCGATCGTTGCCGGCGCCCCCATGGACGGGAGCTTCAACGTCGTGGCCGCGTGTGGCCACCGCACGTGCGCGCCGTCCACGACGAGGGTGCTCACGTGCTGGGGCCTCGACCCACCGAGGGTCGCCTCGGCAGCCACCCGGTACGCGCCGCCCGTGGTGGCCGGGGCGGAGCTCGCTCGCGCGACCGCCTGCGGTGGACGGGACGGAGCTCGCCCGCGCACCGCCCGCCGAGCCCACTGCTGCCTGTGCGGCCGTCCGAGCTCACCCATGCACGGCCAAGCACCACCAGTCGCATGAGCCGAGCCCATCCCTACCCGGCCGGAGCATCACCTCTACTGCACGAGTGCACAATCGGCCATGGCTAAAGGCGGAAGAAGATCTCTTTACAGTTTAGCCCTACCCTATCTTATAAATTCGCTGTATAATGTGTCCTGTGAATCTTCTCGATAGCCCCCTGTTAAACTTTACACATCTCGTTTTATCAGTGAGGTGGGGCGGAATGACTTGGGAGGTAAAAAAATAAAGTGTCATAGCACCTGGGTGCGTCTGAACTTTTCAGTGGCACGTAAAAAAATATAGGTAGAGAGGTAAAACTCTCGCAGAAGAAGCCTTCCTCCTCCGGTCCCTTGTGGCCGCCATTCTCGAGCAGCGGCGGCCGGCGGACCGAGCCAAGTGTCGCACCTCCGTCCCCCTCCACCCCGATCCCATTTGCTAACAGCTAGCAGATTCCCGTGGCGCAGGGCACACTAGATGGGGGAGGCATGGGCCTCGCCCCTGTGAGCTGAGAGCCGGTAGGTTCGGCGGCTGCATTCGATTCGGCGTCAAATCTCCTACAACTAAAAAGTAAAAAGAAAAAGAAAAAAGAAAAAAAAAGAAAGTAAGACCACCATTTCGTGCGACATTCGATCGGGTCACCTTTCTGCCTAGGACGTGCGATCCCGCGAGCCTGCCTCTCCTGAAATCGTTTCCGGCAGTCCTGCGCTGATCACAGTAATCACGGCACCTCCCTATCCCACCTTCCTAAATTCCCTCCCATCTCGCCTCTTAATTCCTAAATCGCGCATCCCACGTCTGCCGCCGCCATCTGCCCTCCCCTCCCCGAGGGTCTTTCAGTAGGAGAACGCCTCGTCCTCGAGCAGTCCAAGCAGACCGGTAAGCTCATCAACCACCTCGGCCGATCCTTCTTCCTGATCCCAGTTCCCACCCACAGTCCGCAGCAGCGGCCAACAGCGAGAGACGCCCGACGAGGCGCGGTTCGTTCCCAATTCCCACCCGCACCGGGGGATGCAGTCGCAGCAAGGTGATCCCCGATCCCAAAGACAGTCACAGCCTTTCTGATCGCTCTCCATCCCCAATGAATCAGTTATTTTGGTTTAGTTAAATTTCACCGCAAACCTTCTCTCAGTCTACACACCGGCGTGGTGCAGTCTACTATCACATGCCCACATCCCACACTGTTAGCACGCTGACTTCATTGTCGTCAGTGTTTCCATCCGAGAATCATCCGTGTCGACAGGTACATTTCATTTACTTATGATTTTCGTCTTGTGATCCATTTCTTTTCGAGGACGTTCCTTTATAGATCTCAGTAATTGCATTTAGATTTCATCATGTGCGATCTCTAAGCTATTTGGATTCGAATGGTTTTATAACTGAAGGAATCCTCGTTTATCTAAACATTGCATTCCGTGTAATCTGTCTTCTATTATTTGTATTCCATTCGGTTCAGACTTTAGAGACATAGCCCCTCTCGTCTTCTTCGCCCTCTGCAGGTGGCATCTTTGGAGCAGTACAAGTGTTGGGTGAAATAATCACACAAACACCAAGTTTGAGCATAAGTGTAAAGTTGTATTCATTTTCTGGTCCTACTATACATGTCAGGGGGTATTTATAGAGGTCCTAGTCTTCGTGTTTACATACAAATGACCATTTTACCCCTCTCTTTAATCATTACAACCCCTTTAAACCAGAGGGGCGAAGTTGTCCTTTTTGCTATTCTAGGCTTCATTCTTCAACTTGTACTTGCCAATCTTTCTGAAGAATCAGACTTTGCCGATTCTTGTTTTATCTTGTCTTGACTTCGCTTGTCAAGGGAAGTCAAAATCTTGTCTTCGCTTCCGACTTGTTCCAATCTTTTCTTTATTTGTAGCGAAGTTGAATCTTCTTGGGCGAAGTCAAAATATCATCTTCGTTTTTTACTTTCCTGCAGGCAAACTTTGTCCTAGAAATTACAAATATGAGTCCAAAGTTCGGGGGCTGAGTTTTATGACGAAGTCAAATCCCCAACAGCACGCCATACTTCAGTATTGCTCATCTACTAAGAATGGTCATTTTACTTGTAGATCATTTAAATTTACTTATGCTTTCTTTTTTTTAATTTGAAGATCTTTTCTACAATGGCAGGGATCCATTTGCTTTCTGTCGGCTTCCAGTTTATGCTTTGCTTTTGCTTTTGTAAAGATAACTTTTTGGTCATTTTGTACATTATGTTATGGGTAAAGAACACATTTTGATCCCTGCTGCGCTCATGCTCCTGAGGGCTTGTAGTGGTATTGCTAAGCTCATGCTCTTGACTCTTGAGATGTCAAAATATGTAAGCAACTAATTAACTCTCTCTCTAATGAGCCATAGTTTCTCTCCTGAATTCAATAGGAAATATGCATCACATAGCTGCAGCATCAGTTAGCCAAATGCACCTTTCAGTAAGCCTGCTTGGCTTCTCTAACAGTGAGTTCGCACTTTGCAGTCAAACTGTCCGGACAGCAGGAATGCTTTGCTCTATGAAATGTTTAGGGTCAGAAACTATAAGTGCAAAATTATTTTATGGTATTTAGATGTAGACATGATTATCTACAAGGTTGTAACTCCAAATAAAAGGGCCTTTGCAAACAGTCCATGAACGTCTCAAATTTTCATGCACATTTGAGAGCCGAAGAAACAATGATTGGAATAGGTTTACTGGTAACTCTGGTTTCTATTCGAAGTGTTCTGCAAATGGTGTAAATAATTTTAATAAGCTTGCAAAACAATTCAAGTGAACAAAATTTCTATGCCCTGTTTCAAACAAGGCTGATAGCAGAGAGGCCGAAAAGGAGTGATCTGAGTTTGTCCTCTTCAAATTAGGATGCTAGCAGACAGGCTGCTGTTATTTATACCCAAAAAAATTGCTACTGATTACTTATATGTAATTAGACACTGAGGATTGAAATGGTAGATTGTTTGATCCTATGATCTTTTGTTGTTCGTTCAACACTCCATATTTTATAGATTTGGTCAAGTGCCATCCAAGTTTAAGTAAAATTTCACAAGAGATTTGAATTAAGGCTATTCAGGACTGCAATGATTTACAAATTCTTGATGCAGAGCTAACAACTAAAGCAACAAATTATTGTGCAGAGCTAACCATAAAAGCAAAGAGCAAGCAGAGATAAGGGTTAGAGCAAGCAGAGATAATTCATGTGCCGAGCAAACCATTAAATTATAAGCAGCAGGGTTGTGCTTTAACAAGTTCCTATGCGGAGCTAACCGAGTTCTCCAGTGTTCAATCAATGTTTTCCAATCCTTTGTATACCATAAGTAGTCTATGTTATCCCTTGGTTCAGTAATAAATTGCAACAAGTTATCAAGATAATTTATTTTGGTTTAGTTAAACTTGTAATGATGATCCATTCTGCAAGTATTGTCGGGATAAATATATCTATGTTTATTCAGAATAAGCTTTGTTTACTTGTAGAATAAAGTCCACTGTACAAATACAGATACTAAATAATTTTCTGCCATCTTAAGTGTTTGGAGCTGATACAAGTATGCCATTGACTCCATCTCAGCCATAGCAAAGGTGATTCATTTCTTCTCATGCGTTTTGTTTATTTGTAGAATTAAGTCAATCATACAAGTGCAGATACTAAATAATTTTGTGTCAGCTCCCGAGTCTGGACCTGATACAAGTACGCTGACGACTCCATCTTAGCACTGGCAAAGGTAATTCATCTATTCTCATGCCTTGTGATTACTAGCTCGCTACATGATAATGAATGTAACACTATCTTGCGGTTGTTAAATAAAAAATAATTTGGTTGCAATCATGAGAACGCACTGATACTTTGATTAATATATGATATGTATGTGATTAGCTTACTGGTCATAAGTGGTCGCAGTTTAGCTCTTTACAAATCTCTGATTTGCATGGTAGCATCTAAGAGCAATTTAGAACTGATCTACTATATACGCTGGGTACTTGACTGCTGATGAGGATATTTTAGAATGTTAAATCGCTAGGGATACCTTTACAGCCCACATCATAAAATAGGTCGTGGTCTTCGAGGCCGGGCGGGCAGCAGTGGAAGCCAGCAGGCCGTGCGCGTCCTTCATCCCGGTCTGGCTCATGTCTTTGTCTCCATTTTAATTGTCCATTGCTGTTGTTGTGGGATAGAGCATGAGTTATGGGTTGAGAAAGGTAACTGCAGTGGTGTATGGGCAGTTACAACATTGAATGTGCAGAACTAAACATTTCTTACCATGTTGCTTTCTCTGTTTTTCTTATCTGTGTCCATAAAACTTCAAACCGTCATTATTTTCTTAGTGTTATGCCGTTTATCTCCTGGTCATCTTGCAGTCTGAATTTCCAAGTTTCAGTTTTAAATCCTTTATCCAGTTTTCAATTTAAAACAATGTAATATGTGCAATCTGAGTTTTTGCGATGCTCATACATTCTCTATTCTTTAATATATTCAATTTTCAGTTTTAAACAATATAATATATGCAATTTGAGCTGGGTATCGCTGCATGCTATAATTTTATATGTGGAGCATTGGTTGCATTTTTGCAAAGATTTTGACTGGTAGGCCTTTATTCTCTGGAAAAAAAAACGTGGATCACTAATGACTGATCTCTTTGTCACGCCATTGACAGATACTATTTTTGCAGGTATGATGTTACTATTTATGAAAATATTAGCATGTTCATCTAAGCAAAGAGAGAAAGCAAAGAGGAGGAAACAGCTTGGTACAACTTCCATGCACATTCTTCAGTGCTCAAGCTCTTTGCGTTTTCAGTTTGCATTGCTATAATTTGTGTTACTTTTAACACTTGACTTTGGACAAGTTGGTCGAAGGGTAGCTTGTCATTGTCAGGTCAGCACATCTAACTTTGCCATATATTTCTAATTATAATTAGCTACTGAATACCAAAGAACGAGGATCCATGAACAATTTTTCTTTTAATTATTTGTATAAAATATACTTTGCCATCCAATCACAAAAACTTGTTATTGGTTGTTTGGAGCTATATTAACTGGCACGGAACTGCTAAGTTCATTTAACAGAGTAGAGTATCTATTGTATTAAAAATGTTTGGACACATCACTCATAAAACATCACTTTTCAAGTATAAGTTGATTGTACTTTTAATTAGTGAGACCATATAACTAATCTTGGGTGTTGGCTACCTCTTTCCGGTTTCCATTCTTTCTATTTGCTTCTATTAGCAATATACCAACAATACTATAAATGCATAGCTTGATGATTACAAACCATCAATCAGAATTTTAGTCATGCACAAAATTTAATTTGTAGTATTTATATTTCGAACATCACGCTCGTATTATCGTTTTTTTAACAATACAACACGTTCATGCTCAAATTTTCAGGCCATTATTTGTTCCGGTTGCAACGCACGGAAAGGTCTATACAATAGAGTTGGTGAACCTGCGACGCCCCGTTCTCCGTGACTTTGTTAATTTCACGAAGTTTGTTTTTTTGGATTAAATGTCACTTTAACGTCGGTATTTAATTTCACAGTATTATTATTTTATCCTACGATCTGTGTGTTTTTAGTACAAAAATTTAGTTATCCCGTAGTAACGCACGGGCATACTACCTACTACCTAGTTTATAAGAAGAGTGAAGTACTCGCCGCTGTCTCTTCAGGGACATCCTCTAACAAAAAGTAGTCGCCACTGGCCGCTCACATACTGAAGACACCACACCACCCCAATGAAATTTTATAGAGATACACATGAACAAGTCTTCATGGAAATCAACCAATACAGTCAGCAGGTCAAGATGAACTTACTAAATAACGGCTGCACAAAAGTTTACAACTTGTTTATAAGTATTTGCTGCCGTTCGGAAGAAATTAGTTTCAGAAGTCTATAATTTGTTTCCTAACACAAATGTAGCAGAGACGTAGAGTCCATGAGAACCAATGCACTATTGCACTATTTTGACACAAGTCCACAATGCTTGGAAAAACAAGGGTGCGATTCAGCACTTAACTGTGATGGAATTCATTACTCACATACTCAACAATTGCTTAGAGCACCATCTCCAAATTTGTGGATCAGGATCGTGAATATAAAGTGAAAAAAATAACAAAATTATTTTACAAGCAGATTTCTGGTCATTCTATTCTATGGCCTAGGCTGCTAACTAAACAAGTAAGAACCCTATTCTCTAACCAACAAGCACGTGAGCACAATGCCATCTGTACATATCTTCTGTCCTGCACCTGGTTTCGGATTTCTGGCCATCATTGCAGATAGAAACAACTACCACTTGCATTGCATAAGATCAGCAAGGCAGCTGTTGGTTCACTTGGTACTAAGATATACAAGCTTGCATGTCTTTAAGATAGCGTCTAGCAGCTGCATACAAAGGCAGCCATGTTAATGTTTGCGATGTTCTGAATATTATACTGGTCATTGCAAAATACATGGATGCAAGGCGTCCCCAACTGAGGTACTTACACCAGGATGCTGCTGCAACGTAGAAGAGTATTGCTAGTTAATTAGTTTCAAAAAAAAGTATTGCTAGCCAAATCTTCAGGTTCAAATGTGCAATGTAAGATTCAGAAATTGCTATACACTGAGATTGACTGATATATCAGAAAAGTCTCGTATCTTTAAGCTGCATACACTCAGTTAGTTATACCTTTCTCTGAATAATAACTAAAGAATAGCTGCCAGATGTCAATAGCTTTAAACCAAATATTTCGACAGACCTTAAGCAAAACAGACTCTGTGACCCACTCTTTGTTATATCATGATAAACTATATTTTTGCAGAAGTTCACTCACCTATTATTTCTATCTCATGCTACATGAACAAGAGAAACAAAAGTACAAGATACCAAAGTAGATACATCGCTACTTCCCCCTATTCCACCGATGCAGTGGCTGTCAGAAAAAGTCCATACAGGGACTAGAGCTGCATCTCCTAAACATAGAGCACTTTGGAAAAAATCACTGGAGGTGGGCCGTGCAGATAGGACCAACGACGCTTTGCACTCAGTCAGAACGCAGGTTGCTGAAACCATTCAGGCAAGAAGTCAAGGAACGTTAGTTTCTAATGAGAATGTTAATGCCAATGTCTCTCATAGAGACGAAACGAAATGTTCTGAATCTGAAGAAACGAGACATTCGCAGCCATACCGAGTCAGAGAAGATGTACAGGCTTCAGAAGGCATTGCTCTCAAGGAGTTTCTGTGCCTGCAGTACTTTACCTAGGGGCGCAGGAACAAGCAGACACATGTTTCCAACAAGAAGGCGGACAGGCGCCTCCCCCGGTCGGTGGCCCGGCGGCTCGCGGGGGCTTCTTCTTCCTCCCGGCGACGACGGCGCCACAGAACCTCCTTGCCGGCTGCCAGCAAATGGGATCGAGGGAGGAGGGGGAAGGAG
Source organism: Miscanthus floridulus (assembly GCF_019320115.1). NCBI lineage: Eukaryota > Viridiplantae > Streptophyta > Magnoliopsida > Poales > Poaceae > Miscanthus > Miscanthus floridulus. Next base: position 161,191,053 of record NC_089580.1, read on the forward strand.
ATGCCGCACTTGGCTCGGTCCGCCCGCCGCCGCAAGGGACCGGAGGAGGGAGCTCCTAGGCATCTTATGCAGGGATCGGAATTCGGAGGAGGCGAGCAGACGTGTTTGAGTTCTGACGCTAGGGAAACGACGGCGTGAAGACGGAGACCTGGACAAACGTCACTTCACCTCTGGATCAGGGCTGGCCTCGGGCTGGGCTTGGACGGGTTGGGCCCATGCGGAACCCAGTTGCAAAATAATAAAAAAATAATTTATTAAATTGACTGCTTTGAGATGTGTGCAGTTTTAAAAAGAGGAGCACCGGAGCAGTGCTATGTAGATTTTGACACTCACATAGCACATAAGACCCCTACATCTTTATGAATATACACACAAATTTTACATCCATGAACACCTCTAAAAGATTGGCCTGGCACATCTTGATATTGAGGAAATTATCATTGATGTCTTATTGTCGACATCCACACCTAGGCCCCGTTCGGCTTACTTCATATTCGACTTGTTCGGCTTATTTTTTCAGCTGGAACAGTGTTTTTCTCTCACAACAATTTAGCCAGAACAGTGTTTTCAGTCAGTTTCAGTCAAGATTCAGACCAACGAATGGAGCCCTAGTCAACCTTTGAAAGAATAATAATTAGTCTAAAACATGAGCACATATGAAGTGTAAAGACACCTAAATGGATATTTCCCATCATAATAAGATACATTATAATAGCACTGTGGATGTTCCAATGTTATAGGTCACTTTAGCTTTATTCTAAAATCAAATTTCTCTGATTTTGAACAACATTTTATAGAAATATATTAATAACAAATATAAAATCAAATAAATGTGTTGTCAATACACTTTATGGAGAATTTAAAATACAACTATTTTGACATTATAGATGTTGGTACATCTTCTATACATTGAATTATTTTTTAATTAAGTATAATTTTTTTGAGAGGGAACTAAGTATAAAGTTAAAGTGACATAATTTAGACCAGAGGGAGTTTTCTATTTACTCTCGAAAGTTAGATTTGTATGCGATACAACACATGTCAACCTCATTCTTCCATCGTTATTTGCCCAGAATAAATCTTTGAGCACTAGCTCCAGCTCTTTTTAATCAGTCTGACATCGACGAATGCCACCATGAACCAAGATGATGCTAGAAAAAAAAAGGACTACGAGTGTAGCTGTTTGGTCAACTCTTTTCCTTAAAAAAGAAATACGAGCGAGTCGATTTTTTTTGAAACATACGAGTCAATTTTTATATCGCTATATATTTCAGTATCAGCTGGCATATCTTTTTCTCTGCTTGGTGCTTTTCCTCCTTTATGTAGAGAAGGGTTCGGATAGAAATGATCATGGTTGCCAGTTGCCACACAGTACGTTCACGGAGAGCTTCAGCCTGTTCGGGAGGCCGTACCGTATCGTGGATTATTTACTGCTGGCTGATTTGGTGTGAGAGAAAAACACTGTTCCTGACTGAAAATTTACTATCGTTTACGAGCAAGCGAACAGGCTCAAACTGGTAACAACATTTCTTATACTTTTTTTTTGCGGCACAAAATTCTTTTTGGCAACATGGAAACTTAGAAAGAGTTTGTTGATGTATGCACTAGATGATCTATTTACATCCTTCAAAAGTTCATAACATTTGCCGTAAGCTAAGATTTTTTCTACCGAACATATTTGAGTTCGCAACTGATTTCCGCTGGTATATTCTACAGAACACTAATTTTCTAGTACAAATAAATTAATGGAATTTCTAAATTAAGCAACAGACTGGTTGGTATTCAGTCCACTGTGTCAAAAGTTCATAACAAGTTAAGATTTTTTTATACTCAAAATAATTGAGTTTGCAACTGATTTCCGTTGGTATATTCTACAGAACATTATTTTTCTAGTACAAATAAATTAATGGAATTCCAAAATTATAAGCAACAGACTGGTTGGTATTCAGTCCACCGTCAAAAGTTCAATACATTGCCCTAAGTTAAGATTTTTTTCTACTTAAAATAATTGAGTTCACAACTGATTTCGGCTGGTGTATTCTACAGAACATTATTTTTCTAGTACAAATAAATTAATGGAATTCCTAAATTAAGCAACGGACTGGTTGTGGTTGGTATTCAGTCCAGTGTGCACAATAATGACCAAAGGCATAGGTTAGTCCGTGGGCTACCACTACCAGCCTACCACTAGGGCCATCTCTTTGACCCATCTCAATATGGGCCAAGAGCCCAAGAATCCTCTCATCTCGGGAAAAAAAAGAAGGCAGGACGGGCCACGATGCGAAAAAGGAAAGGTCCGCGAGCAAACGCCTCCAAAGTCCAAACCCATCTCGGTCGCCGGAGAACGAGCAGCAGCGGAGGCGATGGCGTCCCCAGATCCCGGCCGCACGCCGGCGCAAGGCGAGGAATCTGCCTCCACCTCCCCGTGGCCTCTCCGCAAGCTCCAGGTCTCGTTCCTCTCCTGATTAGACCCCCATAGGAAAAATTTCCTATTGGATTCGTGTTCGTGGCCATAGGCCATCCTTCTTCATCTCAGATGTAGTATTTGGTATCCTTTATTTCGGTTGAGCCGATCTGTCTTTAGCATTACTTACGGGATTATTTCATACGCGTTGGAACACAGTTATGTTTCCCGCATTCTATACTTTTCCTTAACTAAGTTAATCCTATTTCATTTGCAGTGAGAAAATTATAGAACCTATCCATTGATGTCTCATTTATCTGTATTGTGAGAAAGGTCCCACAAATATTCGTATTACATGTTGGATTAGCCAAGAAATTTGCATTTCCTCTAAGATCCATCATTTTTGTTCTATTGTGATCACATTCTTCCTGTTGCCTTGTAGAGTTTGACACCAGGGCTGTGGTCACAATACAAAGCTTATGAGGATGCAGTTGTCGAGGGCACTAAAGGTGAGATTTTTTATATGTACCCCAGGATGCATTTGTCTCCTATTATGGTCCTGAAATTTCTATCTGGTCTTATTTCCATATACAAGGAACTATTGCAGATGCTCTGGTTCTTGTGAGAGAGCATCAGGCGGAGGCAATTGGATGTGCCACTGCTGCAGGATTCATTCTGTTCAGAGGTATACTCCTGTTTTTTTTGAACCTTACTGATGTTTGTTTGTTGTACCTGTGGGAAATGATGAGGAGAAGCTATGGTTCATGAATTGTATTTTCTTAAACATGTCATGAGGGAAATGCTACAATTATTTTATTTTGTGTTTTCAGTAGGAACTAGGAAGGTGAATGAAAACATGGGGATTGATTCTGTTAGATATCGGATGAGAATAACATGATCTGGCAAATCCTAAAACCAGAGTACAAAGTGTGACATTTGGCATCCTAGTTTGACACCCTGGTTCTCCACACTACTACATCTATGCTAACATGTGGTAGCTAGCAGGAGATGGTTAAGACCAATTAACACAAGATTCAGCAGTCAATATTTATATAAAACTTTCGATATTCCTTGATAATATATAATAAAATGGATCCAAATTTCCAATATCATTTCATGACTAAAACGAGTAATTATTAATCTTAAATTCCAAGTTTTAACTTACTCCGTATTGGATAAAACGATGACTAATGGCAATGTTTTTGTGAACTCATGGAAGTTACTCCCACATCCTTTTTGCTTGCCTATTCTTTTCCATTTTGCAGCTTTTAGAGAGAGAAAAAAATGGTGGGATATAATCTTAGCAAGAAACAATCTTGAAAAAAACTTGCTTCTCAGGAAGTTGATTATCAGTTTCATTGTATGAAGTGACGTAGTAAAGTAACTCAAACAACTCTGATACAACATGCAAGTATGCATTTATGCCATGAACACTAGAGCACTTCAGGTAGGTCGTAAGACTCCACACCAGCCATCGTCAGGCTCAAGTGCACTCAGTGGCACCAATACATAGTTTCAGCCAATATATAACCCGACCTTCTACTTCTTGTGAAATGTGTTTTTACACGACCTTTTCCTGTTGAGGTTTATCTCTCCACCTCTATTTCCTCTCTCCAGGTGTGATTGGTGTGATTTCTGAAACAATTAAACAGGATGCATGATGGGATGTGATAGTAGTTGCCATGAGCTCACAGTTAATGTCACCTTTAGTCGTCTTTTTGTTTGATTTGCACTCAGTCGAGAACATGGAATATAGATTATCATTTTCTACATTTTCTTTTAATGTCATTTTGAGATTTGCATTTTGGTTTGTTCTCAAATAGGTGACTTGCTCAGTTTTCTTGCCACTCTTCCCAAATAGACCTTATTGTAAGGTAGTGGGTATAAATGCCTCAGTACTAAATTAGTCTCATGTTCCAACCAGTGTTATCAAATCGTCTGATTAATTGTGATTAGTCAGGGACTTCACTAGGAGCCATGACTCAATTAGGCCGATTAGTTTTCTGGTCATCCAATTAGTCATCGACTAATCATGATTAGTCGGACTACTAGGGGGTGGACAACCAGAAACAGAATGGAATTCTGGGCAGCTTATGGCATGGGCTGCATCTGGGATCCCCTTTTGAGGAGAAAAAATCCCAAAGGTTTGTGATGGCAGGTACATGTGCATCTATTCCAAGCACACTGACTCCAAACATGCTGGCTATTGTGTCCACGGCGCCGCCACATAGCAGCACTGCTGCTCGCTTGAACCTATCAGTCATGGTACGGTGTTTTTCTCTCATAACAAATCAGCATCAGCTGGCTTATCAGCCGTAGAAACCATCAACCGAACTGATGAGGGGGTAAAGATGTGAACTTTTGGAACATCAAACTGGTGCATTGTTCTGTGAAGCTGACTCCAGAGAATAATGGGAGTATTTGTTTTAGTTGCAATTTGATTGGAACTGTGGTATTCCTTTTGTCACAGATTATGATATTTTTAAATAACTTATAACAAACAACAACAACAACAACAACAAAGCCTTTAAGTCCCAAACAAGTTGGGGTAGGCTAGAGTTGAAACCCAACAGAAGCAATCAAGGTTCAGGCAAATAACTTATAACAAAAGATTTTTTTTTTACTTTTTGATGCTGGAATCTTGTTTCAATTGATATTAAACATCTCCTTTTAGTTGTATTTTATGCTAACGAATAGTTATAGATCTTCTTTTTGTACTTGCTGGACAAATATTTGAGATTTGGAAGTGTAGTGCAGTGTAGTTGTACCTGTAGTGTCCCAAACTCCCAACTGCTTGTCAAGGGCTTGGTATTTTGAAGCGCACATGAGTAAATAAAACCATAAAGCTTTAGGCCCTATAGTTCTGGAGTGAAAAAGGAAATAGTTTCGGACATTGATACTGTCTCTAACTTGCACATTTAGGCCTTGTTTGGATGTATTCGGATTGGCATCAATCCACATGTGTTGGGGTGGATTGGAGTAAAATTTGAACTAAATTCCACCCCAATCCACACCAACACATGTGGATTGAGGTGAATCCAACAACATCCACACAAGGCCTTAATGTTTTAAGTTTTTGTATCATGTTCTCATGATTAACGATCATAGTTAGAAATTTTTTGTCTGAGTGCAAGTGCAATCTAGAACTCCACTTTTTAATGGAGGGAGTAGTTTCCTCGAGCTAATAATGCAAAGCCTTGTGGATCAGATGCATTATCAAGTTGCTGTGAGAAGATTGGTTTTAATTGCAGTTGCTATATGTAACTGCTTGTTAGCTTGTGCTTGTAACAGCATATGATACTATGTTTTATGCTTAAGCTATCAAATAGTTCTGCAAAGCCGTATTATCCCTCTTGTGAAGCTTTCAAGTCCTATTGTTTTGATATTTCTATTGCCATGTCTCGTTGATTCAAGTGTCTACAGTGCTCATGCTGTATGGGCCTCCTTGATTGATTATCAGTTTGAATTGTAGATATACTCTAGTACTTGGGTTGTTTTGTATGCATTTATCATTCCAGTTGAGTTCTTACATATAATCTGGACATAATTATTCAAAAGCGATGGATCCCAGACCAACCAGGTGTATCTGGCAACTGGCATAATCTTATTTGCTCATCAGTTATCTCAAACTAAGTTGGATGGTTGATGGTTCAGGCCTTGGCAAATGGTGACTTGAGAGTTTAACTTCGTTTGGACAAAAGTTTCGTGAAATTAAGTAGAGATAGCACATAAAACACATCACAACCATGAGCATTTGACAAAAGTACCAGCCAGAACATACTTAAGAACAACAGTTACTAATAGACAGTGCACTTAACAAGAATTAACTTTGTAAAGCTGTTGCCTTATCAAGAATTAACTTTTGTAATGCTGTATGCCTAATATGTATAGCGTTCCCTGTGAATAGTTCCTCTAGTAATTACACAAAGGTGACATTAGTTTGGCAATGGTGTGCATACTTGTTTTGTTGCATCTCAAATTTTGATACTGATTTAGTGATGAATTGTACCATCAGGTCCTCGAAGATTTTTATACCGCAATACCTTTGGCCGTTTCAAGACTGAGAAGGTATAAGTCTTATAAATGCGGTTATGTTCATGTTGAAACTTTTCTTCACTCATGTAAGATTCATTAGAATGATTTACAACAACAACAACAACAACGAAGCCTTTAAGTCCCAACCAAGTTGGGGTAGGCTAGAGTTGAAACCCAGCAGAAGCAATCAAGGTTCAAGCACGTGAATAGCTGTTTTCCAAGCACTCCTATCTAAGGCTAAGTCTTTGGGTATATTCCATCCTTTTAAGTCTCCTTTTATTGCCTCTACTCAAGTCAACTTCGGTCTTCCTCTGTCTCTCTTCACGTTACTATCCTGGCTTAGGATTCCACTACGCACCGATGCCTCTGGATGTCTCCGTTGGACATGTCCAAACCATCTTAACCGGTGTTGGACAAGCTTTTCTTCAATTGATGCTACCCCTAATCTATCACGTATATCATCGTTCCGAACTCGATCCCTTCTTGTATGACCGCAAATCCAACGCAACATACGCATTTCCGCGACACTTATCTATTGAACATGTCGTCTTTTTGTAGGCCAACATTTTACACCATACAACATAACAGGTCTAATCGCCGTCCTATAAAACTTGCCTTTTAGCTTCTGTGGTACCCTTTTGTCACATAGGACACCAGATGCTTGGCGCCACTTCAACCACCCTGCTTTGATTCTATGGCTAACATCTTGATCAATATCCCCGTCTCTCTGTAGCATTGATCATAAATATCGAAAGGTATCCTTCCTAGGCATTACTTGACCTTCCAAACTAATATCTTCCTCCTCCCGAGTAGCAGTACCGAAGTCACATCTCATATACTCAGTTTTAGTTCTACTGAGTCTAAAACCTTTGGACTCCAAAGTCTCCCGCCATAACTCCAGTTTCTGGTTCACTCCTGTCCGGCTTTCATCAACTAGCACTTCATTAGAATGATTTACATGAGATAAATGGAACTTCTGTGAATCCAATGAGATCATAACTGTGTGATCATGTATGAGTGCATCTGACTTTTTTACCAAAATCTTGCCAGGATTTGCTGAATGATGCTGAGCAAAGTATGATGGAGTACAAAACATCTATTCAGAACTTGAAGAAAGAATCAAAATACACTCTTGACAAAGTAGCTGTTGGTGAAAGTGATCTGCAGCGTGGACGTACTGATTTGAGGTATTTTACATTTAGTCTCATTCGGAAAAGTCTGTTTTTTTCCATGTCTGTTGCTGTTTCATTTAATAATGGTTTGTCACCAACATACTGTAAAATTATTGCCTGTGCCCCTCTCCAGATCTACTGGGAAGCAGATCCAATCTCTTATAGGTTCCATTTACAAAGCAGAATCTACAGCTGCAGGTATTAATTATATTTCTTCTGATTATTGGGTTCATTGCTTTTAGTTATTTGCAACTTAATTTCAAACGTCCTCTACACAAAATCGACTAAACACTAAGATTGCTCACTTTACATCTCATAACGGCATGCGTATTATTTTTGTGATTGTAGGTCTGATGGATAGACTAAGGACCATTCCTACCAGGCAATCTCTCGAGCTGCGAGCAGAGGCGAGTACATGATTTGTACATAGAATGTCTTTGCCCTTGCGTCAAGTGCTGATTAAATAAAACCTTACAAAAAAAGTGTTGATTAAAATACTGTTTCTTTTTATCCATTAGGTGGCTTCCATGGCCTCCGATTTGAAGAACCAGAGATGTGCCTTGCAGGAAAGGATCAACAAAATATCTGAATATGGTGTCCGTGTCTGAACTGCACCAGTCTGTACATTTCCCCTGATAGAGAGCCTCTTTTGGTCCTTCCGTACAATAAACTGTGAATCCACCATGAGAGATGCCACTTTGATTAGACAAAGTTCCGCATTGGATTCTAACCTTCTTTTTTGTCAGCATTTTAAATGCTAGGACAAACATGGTAACTCATCACAACCATAAATTGTTCCTGTCACTAATGTTGAGCATTGCTCATTTCTGGGAAGCTGATGAGCAGATGGCTACTCACCATATATATATATGCGATTGCAAGGAAAACTTTGTTCCACCTTGATAGGCGCTGTGCTTCCTGCAATAATTCTGCCATTCCTTTTCAGAAAAACAAATAGCTACAAAATGCAGGGAGGAGGCGATAGGGGTATTGCAGTCATGATTGATTTTAGTTTTGCAGGTTTTTCGCATCTCGCTTTCTCTTCGAACAGGATCACAAATTTGAACAAAAAATTCCATCCATTGACAGTCCTTGAACATTTATGGAAAAACACCTGATTAACATCGTGTTTCTTGCCGAGGACGGCGTGTTTATCTTCCCATCAGGCAATCTCAAATAGGTCAGTGCTAACAGGGCTACAGTCTGGGGCCTGAGGCCTTACCAAGATGAGAAGATAATAGTGTGATATAAAATTTGGCAAGGTGCAAATTTCTTGTTCTATATGTTCTGTTATACCTACTTATACGTCGACCAAGAAGAACACCGTCTCCAAGCAAAGCAATCGAACTCTTCCTTTCTTTCTATATCCACTGTACTCCACCGAGGATAGGAGGGATACGCGATTTCTGCATTTCCTCCGCTTGCCCCTCTGAGTCAACCAAGAAGGACACCGTCTCAAAGCAAAGCAATCGAACTCTTCCTTTCTTTCTATATCCACTGTACTCCACCGAGGATAGGAGGGATACGCGATTTCTGCATTTCCTCCGCTTGCCCCTCTGAGTCATTTCTTCTTTGGCGAGATTGAAAGATTGGCCGGGACTGCGTACCATTAAAGGTAGCCAGTGGGCGCTGTAAGTAATCGAGAACTTGATGAACAATGCAAATATAACCAGTATGTGAAACTATAAAACAAGTGGAGGAAACAATTGAACATACAACCAGTATGTGAAACCGTAAAACAAGTCGAGGAAGAGACTATTATCCAGCTTTCCCTATCTGGTGCGCCCGTTCAGTCTTTCCATGCTTTCAGTGGCACATTCCGATCTCAATTCACACACAGCGTGATATCACCCTTTTCTCCATCTGCAGAACCTTCCCTATTTGACTTTAGACTTCAGTGGACGTTAACCGAAAGTGCTCAGCAACTGTAACTGATCAGTAATTATATTGCCACCTAGAATATACAGCTTCTCGTACAAAATTCATTGTCCTTAGTCTGCAGCCGAGGACATTTTGGATGAATAGTAAGTAAAAGAAAAGAATCGAAGAAAAATGATATGCCATTGGATATGTAATTCTGTTATGCTAAAGTGTTTCAACTTTACTCTCCGTTGATGTCAGCAGATGTAACATCTGCCCCCAGTCATGCGATTAAGGTTTGGTCTTCAGTATCAACTCTTGTTTCGACAGGATTGAAAACATGGTGAAAGCCTGGGCTTGGTAGTCCAAAATCAAGGAGCCTGATTCTGTAGCCAAGAAGAAGACTGGGGTAGAGTCTCATCTGTCTTGTTAGTATCAAACCGAGAAAATCTTCGTAATCTGTTAATCTTCAGCCGGATAGAGGGCACCTTCCGAGCAATAGCCTTCCATATCATCTGCACGGCATCATCAGTCTGGGATGGGTATTGGTACTCAAAGTGTTTTTCTACTTCCTTTAGCTTGTTCCACATGCGTGTCCACTCTTCTCGGCTGATCCCTTTGATCAGGCTCATTAGAAACCCCTTCTTGACTGCGTCTGCACCACGTACTATGACGCTGAACTTTGAGTAGTCAAGGACATCCTCAAACGGGAGCTCAATCTCATCGCTGATGATGACGGGAACACAGTGACTGACTATGAAGTCGAAGAGGCGGTTGGAGGATGGAGTGTCACCTGCAATGTTGAGGCAGAACTTGGATGACCGCATCCCTTGTGTTGATTGCTCGATCCCGTTACCAGCTACACTTCCAAATGAGAAATGCACATCTTTCTCGTCTTTCAGAAGGTAATACAGTTCCTGCCGGATGGAACCACCCTACAACATTGTGCAGTGAAAATGTGAGTAGAATAGCAAATATATATGTGAACTACATACATTTTCCATAGTTCATCTGCTCACAGAGCCTAATCTCTTAGACCAATCAATATAACCCACGTCTAATCCATGTTTGACTGTCAATTGTATAACTACTAAAGTATACTGAATTTGTTTACAGATACATAGATCACCTGTCAGATTGTATAATATAACTACTAAAGTATACTGAACTTGTTGCAAAAAGACAGCGAAGTATGCTGATCGTGGTCATATATGACTGGGAGAAGTGATTGCCTATGTACGAGCTGGACTAATTACTGATAGACAGGGCAAAACGCTCCAATTCGTAAAGAAGCATACAACGATGCATCTTTGGTGCCCAGAACTTGTGCAAATTTAGGTAAGTGGCACACGGAGGGAAAGGGACATGTTAGCCATTGCAAGGCTACGGAATGAAAAGGATTGCACGTGCCACATGAGCATGTCAAACATTCTCAATTCTTTTTAGGGAAGAACACAAGTTTTTTAAGCAAAAGAGGCATGCTGACATTACTATTATATTAAATTAGATGTGACTAATCCAATGAAGATTCAAATTAGACGAGATGAGTAAGTAGCAAGATACTCACGTCCTTCCTGTAGATGGCGCCTTGGAAGTAGAGCAGCGTCGGCCGGTCGTCGTATCCGGCGGTGTCATTAGCGAAGTTGGCGACGAGGTGCCGGTAGGGCGCGATGACGTCCTTGTCGAGGTTAGCGACGCTGGGCGGGTACCTCCCGAAGTCGCAGAGCACGAAGACGCAGGGCCAGAACCTGTAGCGCGCGTCGAGCATCCCGTTGGGGTGATGCGCGAGCACGACGTGGTCCCGCCCTCCGGTCCTCCGCCACTCGGGCCGCGCGGCGAGGAACTCGAGGAGCCTCCGCTGCAGCGCGCGGTCCTCGCTGTCCCGCGCGGGCGGCACGACCCGGGAGTGGCGGTTGAAGCTGAGCGAGGCGAAGAAGGGCACGAAGACGACGTCGGCGTCCGCGGCGTGGCGCACCCGCGCCGCCGCGCAGGGCGCGGGCGCGCCCTGCTCGGAGGCCAGGAGGTCGAGGGTGAGCCAGTACTCGATGCTGTGCTGCAGGTTGAGGCCCCCCGGGTAGTCCGGCACGCCGTCCCTGACGTCGGGCCACACGCCGCCGCCGAAGCCGGGGGGCTTCCAGTCGAGCAGCCCGAAGTGGAACTCGGGGGGCAGGTCGTACATGAACACTCGCAGCAGCGCCTCCGCGGGGTCGCATTTCGTACCGGGGCCGGGGCGCCGCCCGCCGCCGCCGGGGCGGAGCCACTGGTTGGGGCGGCGGGCGGCGGCTGGGCCCGCGGCGGAGTCGAGGAGGAGGTACCAGGAGAAGAAGAAGAGCGCGGCGGCAAGCGCGAAGAGCCAGGCGAGCGGGCTCCGGCAGGAGGCGGCGGCGGCGGCCATGGCGCTAGCAGTGGCAGTGCGGGCGGAGGCCGGAGCGGGGCGCGGCCATGGCTGACTGGGAGGGGGATCTGGGGATCTGGCGGGGGTAAGCGCGGGTGGGTTGATCACCCGCGGCGGCCGGTTGATCGCTGTGGTGACTGACGCTCGAGTCCCGATCGAGGCGGTCGGATCTGGAGCTGGTGGCAACGGTTGAGTTGGGTGCTGGGGAGTGGGGCGGGTGCGGCGCGGTGGGAAGCGGCGGAAAGGCACGGGCGGGCACCTCCAAATCGACGCAAGCGCTGCACGCTACCCCACGGCACGGCTGCTCTTGCGGTTTCTGTTTTTTTTTTTTTTGAAAGCGTACCTGTATTAAGACTACAAATACACACAGTACAGGTACATCCTAGAAGGATGCAGAGAGGACAGCTGTCCCACACAACTTGCACAAAAGACCCTATAAAAAGAGAAATTACAAAAAAGTGCTCCGGGTCTTCTGTGCTTGCCGCCGTCGATCTTCGTCTTCCACCGCCGCCGCTAGCCCAGATCAAGAAGAAGACGACGAACACCATAGCCAGAAGATGTACCATCGCACGAAGGCTTTGAATCGAGCTGCAGTAGATCTTGACGGAGAAAGGACATCGGCCGGGGACACGCCTCGTACTCCTCTGACCGTGGCCCTGCACAACTCGCCGGCCGGCGACGAGGAAGAAGCACAGGACCAACCACAAATCCAAGAACCATCCCTCTGCATCGGCCTTCCAGCAATCGAACCAAAGGTGGTAGAATCGCCAAGCAGCCGGCTCCTAAGCGGGAAACACCAAGATCTGGAACGGACGCAGCGTCGGCTACTCTTCCAAAACTAGAGTTCTCCCTCTTTCCATGCCCGCCTCGAATGGCTCCGGAGCAGCCATCAGCAGAGAGAAGACCAAGCCGGAAAAGCTTATTCATTAGAAGCAGCGCCACCTTCTCCCAACGGCTACTGCAAGGAAAAACATACCTCAACTCCTCCACGACGGAGAAGCCAGGCAACACCACGGCCAACGCCGGCGACGACTCCACTGGCGGGCAAGCAAAAGATATACATCGGCCGCCTCAACCCCCGTTCCCCATCCTCTCCGACACCAAAACGGCCGCCGGAGGGGAGAGGGAACGAAGGGGATTGGCGCCGGAAGCTACTCGCCTTCTTTTCGCCCTTGCTCAACTGTAAAAGAGGAAGGGTCGAGAGGAGGAGCTCTCACGCGAGTTGGGCTCACGAGTGTTTTTATAACAGGCTTTTCCATGGCATTAAAAAAAAGTATGTAATTACATATAAGTTATTAAAAAAATTGATCGCACATGAGTACCATCGTTCTGAATTTTTTTACTCTCCAAGCTATTTTGTCGGTGTTCCATTCGTTTTTCATCGTTACATGTGGGCCCGATCAGTATAAAGGTCTAAAATACCCCTCCCATCCCTATTCTCCCTCTCAAACTCTCTCTCTTCTCGCGCGCACGACGGCAGAAGAAGGAAGCGGCCGCACTGGCAGGGCGGCATGGTACGCTCGCGCGCGCGCCCGCGGCGATCAGGGCGGAGCTCCCCCGTGCCCGCGCCCGCTTCAGCGGCGCTTCCCTGGCTTCTTCATCACCGACAAAAGAGCCCCACTCTCCATATGCTTATACACCAGCAACATCTCATCCTCGACAACAAAGAAGCCCAACAATGGCACGATGTTGGGATGTCGCAGCTGCCCAATCCGACCCATCTCTGCCCTGAACGCCTTCTCCAAGAGTGGGCACGAGTGCAGGCGCTTGACCGTCAGTGCAGATCCGTCCCGTAGCACGGCTCGGTAAGCCGTCCTCGCCCCACGAGCTCCCGGCGACCATGATGTGGCTGGTGCTGAAGTCCTACGTGGCAGCCATCAGGTCAGCCAGCTTGACCTTGACGATGGGCTTCTGGAACAGCGAGACCAGGGCCAGGCGGTTGTGCGCCGCCCACAACCTCTCGGTCCACCAACTCCCGTCTTCCCCGCTGAAAGCTTTAGTTTGGTTTTGGTGAATTGATGAAACCCTAAGTGCTAACCTAGTTTATCAAGTGATCATGAGATAGGTAGGACATTCCAAGTGGTGAAGCAAATGAAGATCATAACATGATGATGATGATCAAGTGCTTGGACTTAGAAAGAAGAAAGAGAAAAACAAAAAGCTCAAGGCAAAGGTATAAATCATAGGAACTATTTTATTTTGGTGATCAAGACACTTAAAGAGTGTGATCACATTTAAGATTGATAGCCGTACTATTAAGAGGGGTGAAACTCGTATCGAAATGCGGTTATCAAAGTGGCACTAGATGCTCTAACTCATTGCATATGCATTTAGGATCTAGTAGAGAACTAACATCCTTGAAAATATTTATGAAAATATGCTAACACATGTACACAAGGTGATACACTTGGTGGTTGGCACATTTGAGTAAGGGTGAAAAAGTTAGAGGTGAAATGGAGTTGGTCGCAATGATGCTGGCGTCGGTTAACTGACTGGACGCTGGGTCGCTCTGCGACCGGACGCTGAAGGGTTGCGTCCGGTCGTGTTGTCGGTCAGCACAGTGATTAGGGTTAAGCACCGGACGCTGGGCTGTATCCGGTCAAGCTTGACCGGACGCGTCCGGTCGGCAAAAACATGTTTTGGACCCTTACTGTAAACGACCGGACGCTGAGGGTCCAGCGTCTGGTCAACTCTGTCGGAGCGTCTGGTCAACATGTCGACCATTGAGATCAAACGTTCACTGTTGAACGCAAGAGACACGTGGCCACCATCAGGCGACCGGATGCTAAGGAGCAGTGTCCGGTCAGTTGGACCGGAGCGTCCGGTCACCTCGATCAGTGCCTAGTGAAAGGGTACAATGACTCTATTTCGTGGGGGCTTCTATTTAAGCCTCATGGCCGGCTGTAGCTCACAACTCTTGGCCATTTGCATTGACATAGCAACCTTGTGAGCTTAGCCAAAGTCCTCCCACTCATCTCCATCATTGATTCATCATCATAGTGATATTGGGAGTGATCCAAGTGCATTGCTTGAGTGTTTGCATCTAGAGGCACTTGGTGTTCGTGTTTCACTATGAATTTCGCTTGTTACTCTTGGTGGTTGCCGCCACCTAGACGGCTTGGAGCAGCGAGGATCGTCGAGCGGAGGGTGGTGATTGTCTCCGGCTCTGATCGTGGTGATTGTGAGGGGTTCTTGACCTTTCTCCGGCGGAGCGCCAAAAGATACTCTAGTGGATTGCTCGTGGCTTGTGTGATTCTCATCTTGTGTTGGTTGTGCGGCACCCTATTGAGGGTTTGGCGTGTGAAGTCAATTAGCGCGTGAACCTCCAAGTGAGTGAATTGCCACAATGAGGACTAGCTTGCCGGCAAACAAGTGAACCTCGATAAAAATCATTGTGTTCATCATTGATTCCAAGGTGATTGGTCTTCATTGTTATTCATCCTTGTGATTGATTGGTTCTTCATCTACATGGTGGTATAACCTTCTTGATCACTCTCTTTACTTTACCGCAAACTAGTTGACAAGCTCTTTAGTGTAACTAGTTGTGAGAGATTGCTTGCTTGGTTGGTGTGGCTCTTTAGTTAGCCTTTGAGAGCACACTAACATAGGGTAATGTTATAGCTATTGTGTGAATAGACACTATCTAAACTAGAATTATGGTATGTGGCTTACATTTTGAGTAGGCTAGCGCAACACTTACTTCGCCTCATAATTATCTAACCATTTTGTTAAATGTTGTTGTAGAAATTTTATTAGGCTATTCATCCCCTTCCTCTAGCCATTAGGACCTTTCACCTGCCGCTGGACTCGCTGGCGTCACGCCTGTGGCGGCGGTGCCCTCCCTTGCCCTTCCCGGTGCACCGCCAGAAGAAGTAGGCGAGGAGCAATGATGCTGCGGCTCCAAAGACTCCTGCGGCGATGACGATGCCAAGGGTGGTGCTCCCCAGCCCGTGGCCGCAGCGCGAGGACACGGGGCGGCCGCAGAGTCTCGAGTTCCTCGAGAACGAGTCCTTGGAGAAGTTGTCGCTGAGCTAGGGCGGGATCTGGCCGTCGAGCTTGTTCCCCGAGAGGTCGAGCGTGTTGAGGCGGTCGAGCCGCGCGAGTGAGGTGGGGATCTAGCCGGAGAGCTGGTTCCTAGAGAGCCTGAGCATGTTGAGGAAGCGGCAGTTGGCAAGCTCAGCGGGGATTGGGCCGGTGAGTTGGTTGGAGGAGAGGTCGAGGATGACGAGGAAGGGGAGCCAGTCGCAAAGCGCCGGTAGGATCATGACGAGGAAGGGGAGCCATGGCGGCGGGAACTCGTGGGGCGGGGCACGCAGGGCCAGGGTGGCGCTGGAGGTCTCGCGACCGACGGCCATGGCGGGTAGGGGCGCACGCGGCCATGTTGGTCCGACCACCTCTGGCTGCTGGGGGCGCCCGGGGTAGGAGCAACGCGCCATGCCGCCGTGAGCGAGCTCCGCCGCGGCCGTCGCGGGCGCGCGCGCATGAGCACGCCATGCCGCCCTGCCAGCGTGGCCGCTTCCTTCTTCTGCCGTCGTGCGCGCGAGAAGAGAGAGAGTTTGAGAGAGAGAGAGGATAGGGATGAGAGGAGTATTTTGGACCTTTATACTGACCGGGCCCACATGTAACGGTGAAAAATGAACGGAACACCGATGAAATGGCTTGGAGAGCAAAGAAGTTCAGAACGATGGCACTCGTGTGCGGTCAATTTTTTTAATGGCTTATGTGTAATTATAAACTTTTTTAATGGCATACATGTAAAAGCCTCTTTTTATAACCTTGTGGTTTCTGGTTTGGTAGAGTGTGAGTGATAGACCATCGACCGTGGGTTACATGGGGGTGAGACTACGAGAGGGTGGTTAGCCCTGGCCATTCAGCGAACCGAACCGAATCATCGATTCTTTCATCCCAGGAAAGTTGGTACTGATCGATTCTTCTAAATTGGTACCGATGAAGTTTGGCTTCGGTTAGTTCAGTTCGATTTCGAACCAAACTAACTGACTGTAACAGAACCGACCAATTATACGAAATTAAGTAAGAAAATCATCCGTCGGAGCAGACGATTTAGCAAACTTAAGCCCATATAACCCGGTAGTCCATGAAATCATGAAGGATTTCAAACCAACTCACATCCCAGCCAAGATCGTAATAAGTTCAGCGGTCACCATCACATATTACATAAAAATTCACATCGCAGATACATCAGAGTTTAAACATAGTTATTACAAAATGAGTTCAAATAGAAGTAGCGGAAGCCATTTGTTCAAACCACACACACTCACATGGAGTTCAAATACAGTGCCAGCTAATGATCATCTCCAATAAAAACATTAGACGAGACGTAAGGAATGACCATGCCCATGGTCCTAAGCATCACCCATTGCAGGATAAAGGCAGTTGATACAATAGCCATAATACATCTGCCCATCTACAACAAGTGGAAATAAAACCCTGAGTACAAGAAGGTACTCAGCTAAACTTACCCGACATAACCGAAAATAAGTGACACCAAGGATTATGAAGGGCTTATAGTAGGGTAGCCGACTCATTTGCAAAAAGAAATATTTTTAGCATTCTAATAACCTTTCCAAAAGCATTATTGTCAAGTTAATTGTTATTAACTTGTCGGCTAAATTTGCACCTATACTAGAGCAAGCATGCGATTAAGCCAATAATGATAACCCATGATCATCAACAACTTCCATAATGTCATATTCATTATAACTGTCCAAGTGTTCCATTAACATTACTACGATGAAGTCACTCAAGTCAAGTGCTCACTATCTAGGAGCAATGGCGATTCGAATCGATTCCTAATTAGCTGGTGATTTATTCCTTACACAAACCTCACTTACCCGCTAAAGTGGGGTATTGATCACCGAGTCAACTATCCAGGAATCTCGAGTTTGCTAGGAACCACATGTACCCGGAGGTCGACCGACTGCACTTTGGTCTTATCATCTCGCCCCCATGTCTTACCACACCTGCTCTGGCACAGTGCGCTGCGGGCAATCTACTCGACCCGAATAATCTCCCAGCTTCGTGGTCGAAAGGTACTTTATTCGGCCAGCTAAATATAAGGCATATGTTCAACATGACCTGAGGCCCAACAACGGTCGGTCCTTAATCGACACAGACGGAAAGCACTACAGTCCAAAACTCTGTAAGTCTCCATCCGGTCTCAACTTCATTTAACACTTAGTTATACCATGACTACATAGTTATCCAAGCAGATCCAGGTAACCACCTATAGCTCACAGGTGACAGAAAATTACCCGACTTCTACCGGTCTAAGCCAGCTAAGCATTGACTCGACTACGGATACCAGGGTAACAAGGATATCATATAACAAGGTAGACAAGGTATAATGTAGCAACGGTTGCAAACAACTCCTGAACGTAATGCATCAATTAAAGTAAAGCATTTAATTAATAATGGCAAACTAGGGAGAAAATGTTCCGGGGCTTGCCTCTCTCGAAGGAGCTCGGGCGGTGATCGGGGTACTCCAGAAGTTTCTCAACGTCCTCCTTGTCGGCTTCGGTCACTTCCTGCGGCTGCACCTCGAGCTTTTCCTCAGGCTCCTCGGGTATGATGACTGGGCTCTCGGTTTGCGATCATGTATGATGCATGTGCGTAAGTGTTTATGCAAAAAGTGCATCGGATGAAATGAACACAATAGATGTGCTTGAATGCAAGGTAGTCAACATCATCCAAGAACATATACTATAAGCACATGTCATCTACTGCATTCTCTTCTACTACTAATATGCTAAGTCAACACATCTCATTAAATGCTTCAAAGATACATCAAAGCTTCACTAATCTCTTAAACATACACAAAGCAACATATGATTAACCCTAGTTAATAATATGTTTGAATAACAACATCTATTTTTATAGCTTAGAAAAATCTTAGAAAATTACCATAGCACAGTACTACCCTAAGTAGTCTACCATCAGATTTTTATGGCATTTGGATGAGTGGATTAGCCTACACAAAAATAACAAGCTATGGCATGATTATGAACATGAAAATACTTTGTACCGTGAAAAGTGTCAAACAATAGATAAAATATTTTTCCTATGTTCTACACAACAAATAATCACTGTTTAAAAATTATCACATGCATGTTTTATACAAAATTTGCTCTCTAGCAAAAATAACAAAAATCAGCCATTAAAGGCACTTGAACTACATCTCATAATTTTTCTACAGGACATACATGGCACATATTTTTTCTAGGAAGTACATTACACAAGAAGAGTAACAAACTTGAAATCATATTTTTCTGATACATATAGGATTTATTAACCATTTTACAAGATATCAGCAATATTAAGAATTAATTAAAGCTCTATAGAAAAGTATCTAAAAAATGACATTCAACATTTTTATCATGTAGATCTGGTGATAAGGAACCTAGCAAAATTTGTTTCAACAAATTTAGAGCCAAAATGAGTACACAAATATTTTCCAAAGTATTTAACAGAAATATGAAAATTCATTTCTTAATTCTTTTTAAAAACCAGCCGACGAAAAAGGCTGGGTGCACCCGGTGCTGTGCACCCAGAACCTTCACCAGCCACTGCGGCTGGGCCCTGTGGCCCCACGGGTCAGCGACCCGAGAACAGGGGAGGAGCCCCGCCGATCGGTGCTCACCGGCGGCGAGCCCTTCTGGTGGCGCGGGCGGTGCCAGCGTGCACACCACGTCGAGCCGCACTGGCTGGGAGGGTGGCGTTGGCCCGACAGCGTGACGGACCACACGGCCACGGCAGCGTGCTCGTCGGAGAGGAAAGAGGCGCCAAGCTCGGCCCTTACCTCGACGACGGCGACCGTGAGCGAGCGCAGGCAAAGCAGGGACCCAAGGCGGAGCTGCTGACGGCGGGAATCGAAGAATGGAGGCGCGGAAGGAGGGTACGTTGCCGGCGGGGCAGCGGCGGCGTTCGGTGGTGAGAGCGGGCGCGCGCTGCTGCTGTCGTGGCTTCTGAGCAAGCGGGAGTGCGGAGTGGGGAGCGCAGCGGGGGCAGCAGATGAAGGCAAGCACGTGGAGGGCGAGGCAGGCCAGGGCTGTCGCGCGGCGTGCGTCGCCGGTGCATGGCGGCCACGCGGCGAGCGCGTCCTGACGCGGTCGGGCGCGACGCGCGGGAACGGCGCGGCGCAGCGCGGAGGCAGGCCAGGCGCGCGAGGTGGGTTGGGCCGCGGCAAAGGCGTTGCTGGGCCAGACGCGGGGCGGGCGAGCGAGCGACGGGCGCGGTGGCAGGCCGAGCCGGCTTCGGCCGTGGGCCAGAAAGGAGGCGGCGGCCCGCGAAAGGAGAAACATTTTTTCAATTTCTATTTTCAAGAAATTTTCAAATACCAGTTTTCAAATATCATTTTGAGCAAGAAAATGACTTCTTTTGAAAATGTCCCAAAAATAAAAGTTGCTTAGAATTTAATCCTCTACAACTTTGCTTTAGGGACCAACTAAAAATTTTGCATAGATTTTGAATTGGGAAGCAAAAGCTAAATTGGGAGAATTTTTGACCATTTTCAATAAAGGTTTCAAATGCATATTTTGTCAAAAGCTTGAATACAAACCTTGCTTCAAAAACTGTGCTAAATAATTCTAGATGATTTACAATTATAGCCAAACATGTTTTACTAACCTAGCAAGCATAATTAGGGCAAAAACAACTCTAAACAAGTGTATGCAACATTCATGTTTCACGAGCATGTTTCATATGTTTCGAAACATGGTTTTAGTTACCATTTACATAGTTAGGCATGGATACTTAGGATGCTTGATGATGCACAATATGCATGATTTGCAGTGCCTAAATGCTGGCATAACACCGAGGTGTTACACCGACCAACTCCGGCTTCCAAAAAATCAGCGACTCAGAAGGGCGCGTCGGACTCTGGGCGGGGATGCGGCGTCGCGGGAGGTCGGCTGTTGCAGGGGGGGCGCCGGGACTCCGTGTCTCTGGCGGTGGGAGTTCGGTTCCTCGGTTAGTTCGGTTAACCGAGAGAAGGGACCGAATTAACCGAACAAATTTTGGTTCGTAGGAAATGGGAACCGAACAGGGAACCGAGATTTCGGTTCTCAGTAAATTCGGTTCGGTTCTCGGTTCTCGGTAAAATTTGCCCAGGGCTAAGGGTGGTCACAGCATCGGGGTTACGAGGTGTTGGGGTTTTCCAAGTTTGTACCGGTGTATATACTTATGCCATACGAGAGTATGTATAGTGAAAATTTAGACAAAATCACCATTTTAACATTGTAAAGAATATATTTGTACTCTAATGTAGCATTGCTCATGTTGCGATGTCCTAAGAGCCAAACTATGCTTCTACCAAGATGTCCTAAAAACCAAACTATGTTCCCCTGTCCCCAAATAAATCAATT
Source organism: Miscanthus floridulus (assembly GCF_019320115.1). Lineage (NCBI taxonomy): Eukaryota > Viridiplantae > Streptophyta > Magnoliopsida > Poales > Poaceae > Miscanthus > Miscanthus floridulus. The sequence continues at coordinate 161,212,299 of NC_089580.1, forward strand.
CCTAGAATTCGTGTCCAATAAAAAGTTTGACTAACTTTATAGAAAAGAATAACAATATCTATAATATAAACGAACACCTTATGAAAATATATTCTATGGCAAATCTAATGATACTAATTTGATACCATAAATCTTAACGTTTTTTTTCTAGAAATTTGGTCGAAGTTTAAAAAGTTTGACTTCAGACAATTCTATAAAATCTATTTATTGAGGGACAGAAGGAGTATATTATATGGGCTTAGAGCAACTCTGCCATATTAAGAAAAGAGATTGTTTTTCTATTCTTGCATAAATAGGGTTGAGTTACAAAATCCTAGCTCCAACTGATCGTCTTTTTACTTCTTTTTTCTGATTTTTTCATGTGAATTTTTTTTTCTCGAATACACAAAAGATCTATGTATTATTATATTTAAGAAAAGTTTAACCATGCAAATAACGCGCTACTGACCAGCGCCCTCGAAGGTCATTCTCAATCAATACCTCAAAGAAAGGGGAGAGAACCTCAATCCTCTTTCCCTTTCCCCTCCGCGCCAGGCTACCATGGTTGTATGAGAGGTGGTGGTGGTCGTGTCCGTTGGCTATCGCACTAATCTGGTGAGCCATGACGCCCCCCAACCAGCTATCAAGGTAGAACTCTAGTATTTAAACAATCTACTCTACATTCGTCTGGAGAAAGATGCAATTCTACCTCTATCTCTGTTCCGATTTTTAAAGCAAGTTTATAAAACTGAGTGTCTATATTTATAACATAAAACATGATGAAATGTATCTCACGGCGAATCCAGTAGCACTTATTTGGTATGACATTTTTATATAAATGTGATCAAACTTAAAATCTGATTTGATACTATATTAGAATTATATTTTTTTTCCCAATAGGAGGGAGTATTTATTATTGCTATGATAGTAGTAATGGGCAAGGTGATGTAGCAGTTTGAATAATTCTTGTTGTCTTTCTGTAGTTTTTGCCCACCCGCGTTTCTTTCGATGAGGGTTCAACATGCATAGGTTTGCTTTTTCATGAGAAAAAAGAGATATATAGCCATTGACATCTCCATCTGCTTTTGTTTCTTTTACATAGGTCAATATGCTGCTGACAACTCGGTATCACTATCACCTCTGTTTCTAAATATAAGACATTTAGGATGGTAATTAATTTTTTTTAACTAAGTAGCTTGCTCTAAATATCAGATGTATAAAAATGGATGGGGTATATATAGTAGTACTTTGCTTGGCTCTAGTTAAGTCTCGGTCTCAAAAAGTGGATGCAGTTCTAAATTGGGTCAAAGTCGAACTATCTTAAATTTAACTAAATTTATAGAAAACAATATCAACACTTCGATACATATTTATGCCCCGTTCGCTTCGCTGAAAAAACAAGCCAAAATATTGTTCCGGCTGATTTGTTGTAAGAGGAAAACATTGTTCCAGCTGAAAAGTACAAATTATAAGACAAGCGAACAAGGCCTTAGTATGATAGTTATTATTATTTTTATACAAATTTGGTTAAATTCCAAATTACATGACTTACCCCACTATTTTAGAATACATCGTGTCTAAAAACATAGGAAGTAATACACTAGCTTCCATTGTCACTAGAGATCATTACACTTATCAGGGGCGAAGCTACCACATATGTATTTTTCATAACACAAGTGTATGCACCTATAAGGCAAGTGCATCTCTTCAATTTTCTTTAGCTTTGTCATTGCTGGATATGCACTATGGAACTAGCTATGGATTGTAGGCAACATAGGGATAAGCGGATGGTTTTAGGATGACATGCCCATAGTACTCTCTCTGATCAACAAAAGCCGACATCTACCTTGTTCGTTTGGCTTATAAATCGTACTTTTTCAGTCAACGAACAATGTTTTTCTCTCACAACAAATCAACCAACAGTACTTTCAGCTATGGCTTATCAGCCAAGCGAACGGGACAATCGATCTCAGACAGCATAATTGATATTAGCCCTCGCTGATCCCAGCAAACCCTTAATTTTGGTGGTTAGTGACCATTTCCTATAGTTTCACGTGGTGCGAGCATAACAGTACTCCTTGTTAATGTACTGTGCAGTTCTCTTGTGTGTTCGGGCTTCAGGGGAAAAATAAGCATAAAGAGACCGCATATAGTATCAAACAGGACAATGAAGTTAAAAACGAGATGCGGGCAATTCACGAAACTGAATTTCCATAAATACAAATTAGCTAGTCGAAATTACTTCAGACCGTTCACTATTCATAAACCTTGCAAGCATTGTTTATAATTCAAAAACTTCTTACTAATTCACAGTAATACATGTCCCTCAAAAAAGGGAATAATTCCTGGGCGCGCAGGCATATGCGTTCACAATCACAACTCACAAGCGGCAGTGCCCGTCAACTGCGTGCCTGCCTAGCAGCTTCGAGAGGTAGGGTAGAAGCTGTCCATCCTACCACGGTACCCAACCATTGTACCTCTCCTCCACCACCGGCTTTGGCCGCTGATCTCCGATGACGCCGACGGGCTTCTTTTCCGGTACAGGCGCAGCGCTCTCTAGTTCTTCCATGCAAGGTTTGACACTCGTGACGACGAAGTTCTTCGGCGCACAGGCAACAACAGCCTTCATCGGCTTGGGAGGCAGCGGAAGGCGGCGGAACACCACGGGGCACGCGAAGGTATCGATCAGAACAAGGACACGGGCGCCGCCCCGGGCGATGCGCGGGTCGGCGCAGGCCGCGGCCACGTGCGCGCATATCTGCTGCCGGGACGCGACCACGGCGCCGCGGTCGAACGGGTGCGCGACCAGCGGGAGCACCTCCTCCGCCAGAGCTCTCTCCACGCTCTCGGCCCCGCGCAGCCTGCGCGAGGGCCGCCTGCGGAGGGCGATGTCCTCGGCCACTTTCACAGCGATGCGGGTGCCGCCGCCTGGGCTGACGACGGGGAAGTGCCTCCGGATGACGATCCTCACGTCCGCCGCCAGTGCGGGGGGTTGGTGTCGTCGTGAACCTGCTTGTTGTCGACCGCTGCGGTTCGACGACGATGTCGTCGAGTCTGTGGCGAAGAAGGTGGCGACCTGCAAGCGGCTGGCGAGACGAACCGCCGGGACGCCGCCGGGAAGACGACGATCCATCTTGCTTGAACGGATCGAGTGCGCGGATGACGGATCGAGGAAGCGGACGAGATCGATGGCATCATGTATATACTAGGCGTGGCGGGAAAATTGATGGTTCCCTGGTTCGACTCGGAAACTGTTGCCGATCCCGAATCACCCAATCAGGTGTACTATGTTTCGGAATAGGAATAGGCTGCTTGTGGATACCTGATCTGATGAGCGATGGGCGAGGGCGAGGGCGAGGGCGAGGGCGATGGCTGTGTAGGTCCGTGCAAGCGCACAAACAGAGCTTGCGTCTCTAGGTCTTCTGATTTCCTATCACGGGTCAACGGTTATTCATGAGTTCCGGTGCGAATTCGGACACAGTTTTTGGATGAGGTGTGCGGTGTGCCACGGAAAAAAAATTGTGTGCAGTCTGGCTGCACCACTCACGCTCGGTGCAGACCTCACTCCGATGAAAACCACGCGTCCCAAAAAGCGATCACGCGGCCAGGTGAGGAACGGCTTCGACGGTGTTTGTTTCCCCAGCGGCCCAGCGTATCGGCTCGGCTCCCAGGCGATGAGGCCGTGCGGCTCGGGCTCGACTCACACCAGCCCAGGCTCATCCCCATCGCGTCGTCTCTGTGTTCTTTCATCCGCATCCGCTTCCCCCATCCCCTAGCGCCGCCACTGCCTCTCCCGATCATCGCCGTCGTTGGCTACGCCTACCTTGGTTCCAGGCCCCGGCCCATGCGAACTCTGCGACAAGCCGGCACCCCGGGCGTCCAGCCACATGAGGCAAGTCAGGTCGTCCATGAAGTTGCCGCAGATCCGCAGCCATCGGAATGGACCATGGTGCTGATGAACGTTACGAACATGCTGATGATGTCCATTATTGGTGTTTGACATGTAAAGGCTTCGATTTTGTTGTCCCAAGTCACATTCATTTTGCCAATGTTTTAATCACCGTGCTGGTGTTTGATGCAGCAGCCTGAACTTTTCATTTTGTTTCTAGGGAGTCAGGAAGCTATCTTATGTGAAGAATGGTGCATCTCACCTATATGGCTCAATTTGTTGAAACACCAACTGAAACTATGGACATACATGTTTGCGGTGATCAAGTGCAGGGGTGTCCTCTGCCCAGTCAAAACTGACAGGGGTTGGAGCTGGAATTTTATGAAAATCTTATGCATATGGTTGTATAGGAATGTAGTTTCATGACTGTAACTTTTCTTTGCAACCTGAGAGCTTGTGGTGATTGTAGTGGTAAACTCCGGCCCAATTGTAATGTGTACAATGTGCTTTCGTATTTGAAAGATATATATGGTTCTCCTGAATGCAAGCATGTTATATGAAATGCAAAGCGAACAGAGTGTACATCTGTGTTGAAAACTACAAAGCGTTGATGACTGAATGTTTGTATGCCACAGCCTGAAATGGATAAGCTCTTTTTTTCTTAGCAGAAAAGGATAAGCAGCTCATTGTCTGCAATGACCTTGTATCAGTAAGTATTACTATATTTGAAATCGAACAGAGAGGATCTTCTCAAACACATCATCTAGATGTTGCACTTAGTGTAGAAATTCAAACATTTGCATTGACAAGACCAAAGCGTTGATGACTGAATGTTTGTATGCCAAAATAAAATAAACTGCATTCAAATAGAATGCAGCTAAGTCTTACAGAGTGCTATTAATTCAAACCGGAAGTAAACGCCCTGTTCGTTTCTTGGTTTCAGCCAGGCTTATTCAACCAGCCAACAATGTTTTTCTCTTACAACAAACCAGCACCAACCAGTCCAAATCAGCTCAGAAACCAACCAGCGAACACGCCGAAAATGATACGTACAATTCAGTGACCCAAAATGACTATTTTTCATTGAAGTGTAACTTTCTAGCAGATTTGGACAATGTGGCATCTTGTTCAACTCCAATCAGAAGACCAGTAAGTCCACCTTGGAATAAAGGGACTGAAATGTTCGAAGATGGCCCATGCATATCACTTGCAAACAACGGCATTGTGGCATTAGCTTGTCCGCCTTGGATAAACGGAGTAGCCATGGTTGAAGATTGCCCATGCACTTCATTTACAAACATTGGCATTGCAGTGTTATTGGCAATGGTACCAGCAAGAAGGTCCTGTGTACATAATATGAAATTTTTTATAGCAATTGCTAGTAGGTAAATAAAATATGAAAAACAAATAATGAGCCCAAGTCGACGTTGACCGACCGTGTGTAATGGATGTTTAGATCGGGTTACTAAAATTTAAGAGAGGTGTCGGAAGGATGTTGTATGGGGTGTTCGGATACTAATAAAAAAACAAATTATATAATTCGTCTGTACTTCTCTTGACGAATTTTTTAAGCCTAATTAAGCCGTCATTAGCATATGTTTACTGTAGCAAACCGTTGTCAAATCATGGACTAATTAGGCTCAAAAGATTCATCTCATAAATTAATCACAAACTATATAATTAATTTTATAATTAATCTATATTTAATACTTTATACATATATCTAAACATTCAATGAGCAACCTAACACCAATTGCTTCAAACACCCCCTTACTTCTGGTAAGGTTCTCGCCCGACCTCACCCCACTCCGGCCGCGAGGCGTTCGTTCATTTGCCCGAGAGCAGCTGGCTGCTACTCCTCCTTTCCCCACCTCCTACCCATCGTCGCCATTGCCAGGATCCTTCCTGGAAGCGGCCAGTGAACTTTCCATCCAATCCCGAGCAAAAAACTCGCGGCCACTCTACAAGAAGCGAGCTCTCCATTCGCCGGATCTCTTCACAGCTCAGGATCTCTGCTTTGTTCCGCCCCGTTCCCAAAACAAGTCAACTCCCCCTTCTTGGCTCACGGCACCTCGTCGTCCATGGATCGGCTGAGTAACATGCTGGGGGACCGACCGCTGAAGAGCATCTTCACGGCGCTCGGTCACTCGGATAAAATCGGCGGCGCGGTAATCGACGCTCTCTGCTCCCGGGGCGCCCGCCTGTGGAAGGTCGAGGAGGAGGCCGACAAGCTGCGGCGCACCAAGGAACGCATCCACGCCGTGCTCGAGGACGCCGAGCAGCGCCGCTTCGTCGACCACGACTCCGTCAGGCTCTGGCTCCGGGAGCTCAGGGCCGCCGCCTTCGACGTCGACGCCCTGCTTGACAGGCTGAGCACCAGCACGGCCGTGTCCAGGCTAGCGGCGGCCGAGCAGTCGCGGAAGCGGAAGCGGCTCTGGCCCAGCGTCGAGCTCGGCCCGCGGCAGCGGTGGGAGCTGGATGAGAAGATCGCCAAGATCAACGAACGCCTCGACGAGATCAACAGGGGCAGGAAAAGGTACAGGTTGCAAGCTGGAGACGGGAGGAGGACGGCGGCTCAGCCGATGCAGCGCCCGCGGTTCCTTGAATCTGCCGCGCATCGTGACGAGAGGCCCATTGGCCGCAACGAAGAGATGGAGCAGATTGTCCGTGCTCTGGTTTCTGACAGTGCAGAAATGGGGGTGATTTCCATCTGGGGAACGGCAGGCATTGGGAAGACAGCACTGGCACAGTCGGTTTACAAAGATCCTGAGGTACAAAACTTCTTCACTGACAAGATCTGGGTTTGGTTACCAGATAGGTGTGATGTGAGGAAGGCCACCAAAACGATCATTGAAGCTGTGACCAGTCAAAAATGTGAACTTCTAAGCTTGGACATATTGCAGCAGCAGCTGCACGACCACCTACATAAAAAGCACTTCTTGCTGGTGATTGATAACCTATGGGCAGAGGGTTTTCAGTTCTGGGAATTTCTGAGGCCCTCATTGACTGGTGGAGCGGACGGAAGCAAGGTTCTGATCACTACTCAACACGAAAGGGTGTCTAGGATGAGTTCCCCCATTCTAAACATCCATTTAGAGCGCTTGGAAGATGAAGAATGCTGGCAAATCCTCAAACTCTATGCGTTCTTAGGGTGGAGCAGCAGAGATCAGCATGGTCTGGAATCCATTGGGCGGAGGATTGCTGCCAACTGCCAAGGCTCCCCATTAGCTGCTAAATCTCTTGGGGTGCTATTGTCCGACACTCATGGAGACAAAGAACAGTGGGAAAGCATACTAGGTGAAATGCAGATTCTTGAAGATGACAAGAACATAAACAATATATTACCAAGTTTGCAGATAAGTTATCAGCACTTGTCGTATCATCTCAAACAATGTTTTGCCTTCTGTTCAATACTTCCTCATGGTGTTGAGTTTGAGAAGGATGAGCTGGTTAGACTCTGGATAGCTGACGGTCTTGTTAAGAGTAATGGAAGGAAAAGGGTTGAGATGGAAGCAGGAAGATGTTTTGATGAGCTCCTATGGAGGTCATTCTTTGAAACTTCCCACAACTTCCCTAATCAAAAGTTTAGAGTGCCAAGTTTGATGCTTGAGCTAGCACAACTTGTTTCTAAACATGAATCTCTAACTCTCAGCACTGAGAATTCACCTGTAGCTGACCATCCTGAGTGGATCCGCTATACAACCATATTGTGCCCGAAAGATGAGCCTCTTGCATTTGACAAGATTTATCACTATGAAAATTCGAGGCTCTTGAAATTATGCCCCACAATGAAACTACCCTTGAATCAGGTACCATCGGCACTTTTCTCGAAGTTAACTTGTCTGCGTGCACTAGACCTGAGTTACACTGAGCTAGACCTCCTGCCAGATTCTGTTGGGTTCTGTATACACCTCAGATACCTCAATCTTCGGAATACTCTGATAAAGACTCTTCCAGAAACAGTCAGCAACCTATTCAATTTGCAGACACTTGACCTCAGGGACTGCTATTGGCTCATGGATTTGCCTGCAGGCTTGAGCCGATTAGTTAACTTGCGGCACCTTAGTTTACATATTGATTGGGATAGAGTTACTACTTTTAGATCAATGCCAAGTGGCATTGACCGTTTACAGTCACTTCAAACTCTTTCCAGATTTGTTGTGGTCTCCAGGGATGGAGGCAAGTGCAACATTAATGAGTTGAAGAATTTGAAGATCCGCGGAGAGCTTTGTATTCTTAATTTGGAAGCTGCCACCAATGATGGTGTCATGGAGGGCAATTTGCGTGGGAAGGAGTACTTGCGCGAATTGATGCTGAAATGGAGTGAGGACACTTGCAAGGACGAGCAGCAGCAGGGCATGGAGAACAGTGAGACGATCATTGAGGCACTCTGTCCACATACCAGCCTTAAGCATCTGCGCATCGAAAATTACCCTGGAAGACAATTTCCTTCTTGCTTCGAGAACCTCTCGGCTCTGGAATCCCTGGAGATAATTTCTTGCCCCAGGCTCACTCAATTTTCCGTGCAGATGATGCAATCTCTCAGGACTTTAAGGATACGTCAATGTGCTGATCTTGCAGTTCTTCCCAGAGGCCTGTGCAACCTAGAATCCCTTCATTGTCTGGAAACCGATGGCGCTCCAAATCTGAGAATAAGTGCAGTGGTCATATTGCCAAGAAACATCTCCCGATTGGTTGTAAGTGGATGCGATGCATTAGAGAGATGGTGCCTGGAAGAAGGCGCTGAGAGAGTGCAGCAAATTCCTGATGTAAGGATTCAATTGAGTAATTGATGCAGTGGAGTTATAAAGTTGGATATTTATGGCAATTTTCTCCTAGGCTCTTTGATGCGTCTGTCTGAATCGTGGTGTCAGTTCTTTTACCAGCTGAGCTAGGTTCCTGATTTAACATCAACTGTTGTGCCTTCTGATCTGTTGATGTGTGAGGTATATCTGAACATTTGATTGGCTATTGGAATAACATTTGTACTCCCAATTGAGATTTATTTCCTTGATCAAATATGTGGAGCCTTACTTGCATGATTCGCTCATTAAGTATATGATATATGATGTGCCTGACAACGCGTTGAAGTTTTGCTAGATGCCTAGATTTATATGCACGCTCAATGGGCGCTTGTATGATGAGTTCTGCTGTTTGCACTTTGCAGTCTAGGTTTACTTTGGGGTGGGGGTCTGAATATGTCAAACCCTGAACAACAATTCAAATCGTTGAGTTGTTTGAATTCTATACATGACTATGTTCTGTTAAGTTTTGGCGAGATGTATAGTGAAATCTTCTACAGTAGTTGCTAACACTCGTAGTTAGAGTATTATTGTGAAAAAGATCAAATGAAACAGTTGTGGTGTCATCAATGATGCATATCATAATATAGCTTGTCATGAGACCTCAGGAACAGGCAAAAGTGGTTAAGGGAATATGTACCCGGATTTAACAATGATAGTCAACGGCAATAACCATTTAAAGTAGTTAACTCCTAAGACAACAGGTCTAGTGTATTGTTAAACACATTGACATTAAGTTATATGTTGTAAAGGAGAAAATTCAGAATCATTTTGAAAACATTGAGCATATAAGTACCAAGCAAGTACTTGCGGATCCGCTTACCAAAGACTAACCACCCAGTGCGTTCAGAGAACACACAGTCGTGCGTTCAGAGAACACACAGTCGACATGGATTGACGGGAAAGACTATCAGCCTGTTCGGCTGGGATTATTCCCTCATAAACGATCGTAAATTTTCAGCCGGAACAGTATTTTTCTCTTACACAAACCAGCCAACAGTACTTCTTCACGATCCAGCAACGAACAAGCCCAGCCAAACGAACAGGCTCTATGATTTCTGGATACTAAGGGCCTAGTTGAGAATCTGTTTTGTAGCTGTTTAATCTAATGGCAACTGACCTTGACGATGAGGCACGCTCTATGTACTGATCTGCGATGGAATGGAAAAAAAAATAAAAGTAAGTTAAGTTTAAGTCATAAGGTGAGATCAAGGGAGAGAATGTTACATTGATCTTCACCAGTTGGCCCAACGGTCAATTGGGCCCTTGATCCACGCCCTGATCGGGGCGCCCAGCCGTTCTCCTGGCTGATGGGCCCCCGTCGCATAGCGCTATAAAGAGGAAGGTAGGGGCCGGGGTGCAAGATACGAGGTTCATCGTAGCCGCTAGCGTCCCACCGAGGTTCCTAGCCCTAGTCTGATCTAGAAGGGCGCGCTGTAAGCGACGGAAAGTCCACACCGTCTTCACCGTCGCCACTGGTCTGCGCCTACGCTGCTGCTACCGTCGACGACCTAGCGGACGTCTACACGGCTTCGCCTATACCGACACGTCACGGCCACCTTGTTGGCGAAGGGCGCCACGGCTGCGACTGCACTCGACAAAGTATATTACCAAGTCTGCTTATCTAAGTTAAGAATTTCTCCACTGATCTGCACCTAGAGGTCCTACAAGTCTATCAATGAGCAGAACGGCTGGACGTCCTCCGGAAGGCCTAATTGACCGTTGGGCCAACCGACAATGATCAATCTAGCATGTTCTTCACTGCTCTTCGTGGATCCATCCATTCCAACCTCCGTGATCTGATTCCTGGGCAAGTCCGGAACTCCTTATTCAGTCTATTCACGTGGGGTATTCTTTTTTTTTAGACAAATTCACGTGGGATATCTGGTTCGAACGAAATGCAAGGATCTCCAAGCAGCCAGGCCAAGGCAGAGCAACTTCTTTCTGAACTCGTAAAGAAAAACGGAAGCTTCCGTTTGGGCGGAGCAGCTTATTTTTTTTCTCGCAACCGCGCTCAACTGAGCCCGTTTTTAATTAAGAGGGTAGCAAGAATTACAGAACGCAAGCCACGGCTTGCAACACATAAGGTCAAACTGACGAGAAATGAAAAGCAGTAAGAATCAGAAAGACACTATTACACTAAACCATTTTGCGGCCAGGGCGGAGTAGTCTTGTTCTCATCTTGCTAAAACATTACAGGCACGTTAGCCTATGTAAACAATTCCTACAGCCTGATGTTGTCCTTTGCAATCTCTGCGCACCCGTTTTTGCCAGAAGCATTTCCGTACAAACCAGCCTCACAAAGACCGAAAACACCTCCGAATCCCGAGGAACAGAAAGCAGAAGAGAGAAACACAGAAGGCCCCTTTTTTTCGAACAAAGCGCACGTTTAGTTGCCATCCAAATTCCCAAAAAAATGCTACAGTATCTATCACATCGAATCTTACGAGACGTGCATGTAGCATTAAATGTGGACGAAAAAAACTAATTGCACAGTTTGGTTGAAAATTACGAGATGAACGTTTTAAGCCTAATTAGTCCATGATTGAACACTAATTACTAAATAAAAACGAAAGTGCTACAGTAGCTAAGATCTCAACTTCGCGCAACTAAACACGCGCAAAGAATGCAGGCGACCTCAAAGGTCGCGCAAGTAGTGTGCAGGCCGAATGCTGTCCGGTTACGTACTAGCCCACTTGGGCGAAAGAGCCCAACACTGTGAGGCGGGCCGCGGGGTCGACAGCAACTCGCACGGAAAACAACAATAACGCACGCAGGTTCGGCGCAGGCTCCATTTACGCCCGTGTTTGTTCGTTTCCTTGTGAGAAGAGGCACATGAGCCATCAGTTATGACACATGCCGTGGAGCTGCAAGTCGCAGATGTGGCGCAGGAAACTGTCAGCTTTGCACGGCGATGCCTTGTCCCCTTCCCTGCGCTGCGCCACTGAAAGCGAGTTCTCCTACTAGTACTACCTGGTGGACGAGAAACCATGTAGTAGCGGCTACAGGACTACAGGGGCCGCTGCCAGCCACTTGCAGGCAGAGGACGGCTCCAATGCCTCGCGGAAACGGCACACATCCTAAACGAACAAGGATAAAAAAGATCCACTGAAACTGAAAGCGAGAGCGAAGCGAAAGCTGGGCTGGAAATGCACTGCCGTGCGGAGCCACTGGGCAAAATCGTGGTCCAAGTGGATTGGGAATAGGATTGTACTACCACAATAGGAGGAACCCGCAGCGCGAGCTGCCGTCGAAGCAAGGCTTGTACTACGTAGAGTAGGATCGGCGACTGGTGCCCGTTTAGTTGCACTTCATTTTGCAAAAATTTTCAAGATTTCTCGTCACATCGAATATTTAGACGCATGCATGAAACATTAAATATAAATAAAAAATAAAACTAATTACATAGTTTAGATGAAATTCACGAGACGAATCTTTTAAGCCTAATTAGACTATGATGGGACACTAATTGCCAAATAACAACAAAAGTACTATAGTACCATTTCGCCAAAAATTTCGCCAACTAAACGAGGCCTTGGTGGCCATCTGCCGAACCCCGAGCTCGTGACGCCAGGCCAGGGCCAGGGGAATCCTGACGTTGCTCGCGCATCGCCGCGGAATATGCCCTGCCAAGAAGGCCAGCTTGATGGATCCGTCAGTCGCCGTGAACAGCACGCCCGCGTCGGCGTCGGCCTCGCTATCCGCCGGGGCCTCGGCGAGAGCGGGATCAGCCGTCCCCACTGATGAAATCTCGGATCGCCCGGCGGCATCTCGCCCCGTTCGTCAGCGACGGCGCTCGCACGCACGCTACGCGGCTACAGTTCCCAAGGCAAAGTTCATCTCGCAAGTTGCAGGGGGAGGGAGGCCGCCAACGCGTGTGCGCATTGGGTTGGGTCAGACCGAGGCCGCGACTCCTCCGGTCCTCCCTGCCTCGCGGATCCCCGAGGAGGCCCATGTCGCGTGGCGTGACACATCCGCGTGTACAGGAACCAACTGACGAGTGACGAGGCAATCTCCGTCGATCTATCTCCAGGTCCTTTTTACCAGAAACAGATCGCGCCGAGGCCAAGTCCGGAACCACCGTCGAATCGAACCAGGCTGGACGCAGCGGTGCGGACGCTGAAGTCGCGTCGGTCACTCGTCGCACGGCGGACGCAGCAGCCGCGGCGCTGCCAGCCCCACTCTCCCACCTCCTACCATCGCATCCATCTGTTGCTTTCAGGCCAACCCAGCCACGCCACCATCCCACTTCTTGGTCCCCATGGAAACGCTTCCAGCTTCCTGTACTAAACCGGCACGGATTCGAACCAAACATCCCCCACGACGACAAATTCTACTATCACCATCTCATGGCCACCTCCCATCCTCTCGCTGTCCCCGTGGTCGGCACTGTACGCCCGGCCCGGCTCAACAGCCCCAGCCCCGTGACCTCGCCATCGTACGCCGCACCTAGCCGGGAAAACAACGGTGTGGCCAGTGACGACGGGCTCGCTCGCTTGCACTTCACCAGTCGCCACTCACCAGCGAGCTCCCCCCCCATCGTCCAGCGTGGCATCTGGGCAGCTGCCAGGCCCGCCGTGCCATCATCACGCACGTCGAGATCGACCGGGAAAGCATGGCTGGGTTCAGTTGATCGTGCCTCGTGCGCTTTGTTAGGCGTGTCCATGACCCAATCGGTGAAGCGGAGACCGTCCTCCGGCAGTCAGTCCATGGACCGATATGGCATCCCACACACACGTTTTCGATGAACCGATTCTCTGCTTCTTTTGAACCCCGCCCATTTGGCCAGTTTGTTAGTGCCAGTTGAGCGTTGAGTCCAAACAAATCATTGGGGCCTCATCTATTTTAATCTAAGCTACGGCATGGAGACCTGCTCTTTCGTTTGCCTGGTCCATGAAGCTGGAAGGAAAAAAGAAGTCGTACTACAATAAAGAATCAAGCGCCTAAGCATGTGTTTTAAGCGGCTTAGTTTGCCTCAGAATATTGGTTAGTTAAAGAGCAGTGCTGGTTTATTCCTCTGCTTGATCCGCACCTATGACCCATCACCATCATTGATAAGCTCAGCAATGGACCAAAAAGTAATAAAACACATAAAAGAAGAAGTAGGATGTAGAGTTGGAGCACTATAACCATTGTTTTAGGTTAACAAAAGTAGTATAATTGGCCGGTTGGGTGGCTAGCGAATATCAAAGGGGCAATTTGACCATTCCAAGTCACATCAGCCACCTGTCTCGTTTAACAATTAAATTAAATTATGCTGCACATTTTTAGCTTAATAGATAGAAATCTAAGCGTTTTCTTTAGGAGCGGATTAGGTAGATCTCAAGAAGGATTTGGAGCCGACAGGGCCCAGATTTGGTGGCCTCGTTACTTGTAGTCACTTTAGCTTAGATCAGACTCAACTCTTGCCTTGTTTAGTTGGGTGAAGTTTGATATTTTGGCTACTGTAGCATTTTCGTTTTTATTTGGCAATTAGTATTCAATCATGGACTAATTAGGTTCAAAACGTTCGTCTCGCGATTTCCAACCAAACTGTGCAATTAGTTTTTTTCGTCTACATTTAATGCTCCATGCACGTATCGTAAGATTCGATGTGATGGCTATGGTAGCACTTTTTAAAAAAAGTTTTTGAAACTAAACATCGCCTCACTCTTTCTTTTCCCCCAATGAACAGAGCTCTGGGGCTCTTTGCGAAATGATCAGGAAATTCAGCTGGGCCCTTGTTTGGTTCTTAAATTTACGATATATGCATGGAGTACTAGATATAGACGAAATCAAAAACTAATTACACAGTTTGCTTTAACTTTGCGAGACGAATCTTTTGAGCCTAATTAATCAATGTTTGGACAATAATTTATAAATATAAACGAAATGCTATCGTAGAGAATCGTGTACTATGTAAAATTTGTAGTGCAAACTTTACCGAACTAAACGCGTCAGTCGAACGACTTCTCTGAATACAGTAGTGTATATCTGCAGAAATCTGGCAGCGGGCCCAAACGCTTGGATCCGCCGCCACGGAAACAAGAACCCGCAATTGCTGTCCAGCGAGCGAGCCGTCCCCATCCTGATCCCCTCCCCTCCCCACCCCCGTCCCATCCCCATCCCCTTCTCCATCTCCATGATCCAGCCAGCACGGGAGCTCCCGCCCCACAGCATCCAGCTCCAGCAGCGAGCATGTGAGGAGGGCTCACAGCAGGTCACGCCAGCATCACAATCGCAAGGATAAGATGGGTCATGGTCTTATGGATGATGACAGGTGCCACCACACCAAGCAAGCAATAAAGGGAGGAGGGCTCTTGCGATCAAAGAAAGGACCATCCAGTTTCTTGAGCATCAAAATTCAAAATACTTGGAACGGTTTGGACGGCCTAACTTTCCTTAGGGCTGCCACTTCGCGTTGACCAGGCTTTGGGGAAAGCAAGGATGATGAATATCAAAGCATGCCTTTTCTAAGCATCTTGATGTTAATGGTAATCTCTCTTTAACAAAACGGTAACTCAAGCAACAGAAGATGGTGGACATATTTTGTCGTGGAAGTTCTTCGTTTGGTCCAATGAAACGAGGAAAATTATCTAACGGATCGGTGTGATTTGGGTGTATATCAATATCAAGCTCAGTGGAATTCAGGCGGAATTTCCACCTAATATGACAGAAGTACCTGTCCATGTTTACCGTATTGACAGAATCTCAAGGCGCGACAGATACAGGAATAGGGAAATTTCAAACACGTTAGGTTGGATTTTTTTTCACAATTTGACACCGACAGAGGAAAAAACCCGGAGAAATTGCATCAGTCAAACATGTGAACGCCCCAAAACCTTTAACAAAATATCTGAAGCGGTCAGGTCATCTTGTTTTTGTGAAGAGCAGCAGTGAGGATGCACCTCAGCAACAATGAGCAGAGATCTCGAGCAGAATTACTCAAAGAAACAGTGCATTCAGACACCAAATAACAGGTAGTACAACATCACATACAGAAACAAGCACAAGCATTTCAACAGCCATATATACGAACAGCATTGGAACTAACCAATTAAAACTAGGAATAACATTAAGTTTCCATAAGAGGTTTATGGCTGGACGGACATACAAGTATAAACCAGTTCCAAGTTCCAGCCGTCTTGCAGCTACTGCAAAACCTATATGACAAAGACCTATAGACTTGACAACTTAGGAGAACCATGGAGAAATCCAAAGCTTATAACGACGTTTTTCAGCCCTACAAGTTTATTCTTCAGTAGAACCAATTAGTCCCGTCGTTCTTCTGTGCCGCACCAGGGTAATCAACGGTGCTAGACATGTTGAAACCAGAACCGAACCTGAACTCCGACGTGCTGGTGATGTCGCCCATCTGGTTCACGAATGGCGTGTCATCGCGGATGAAGAACTGCTGCTGCTGCTGCTGCTGCACTGGTGCCTGCTGTTGTTGTTGAATCATGCTATTGACATCGTCGAAGACTCCGTTGCCCTGTCCAAAGAAACCCTCATCCATCTGGATCCTCTGGGGCATCGCATTAGGCCTCTCCATGATGGTGACGCTGTCACTGCTCATGTTCTTGTTCGTCATGAAGTTGTTGTCGTACATGTTCATCAGCTCGGCGATAGACCTCTGCCCATCCATGGGCAGGCTGAAATCCAGATTGTTCAGTGCCTGATTGGGTTGGTTGAAGACTGGCTGGAAGGCTTGTGACTGTGGGGGTGCTGGTGGCGGCTTGTTCTCAGTGCTCTGAGGGATTGGATCGTTGTACTTACAGGTGTACTGGTGGCTGTTGCGGGTATTCCGGTCGAGGAATCCAAAGCTGTAGTCACTGTGCGGGCATTGGACGTTGTTGCAGGTGTACACTCGGTTGTTTAGCATTAGCTCTGGCTCAGCAGCAGCGGGGGCGTTCCTCTTCTGGATGAACTCGACGTCGGCAGTCTCCTCCTTCATCGGCGGCGGCACGAGGAACTTCTCACTTAGGATAGCGGCACCAAGGTTGAATGCGGTTGGGTCAGTGACTGCTGTCTTCTGGTTGCCGGCCTCATCCCCCTTGCACTCATCAATGATGTCCACATCATACTCGCTTGAGCTAGTGTTGAAGGATATGGCACTGGCGATGCCACCAGTAGATGCCGGTGGGAGTGCGCCGGGGTGCAGCTTCAGGTACAGCTCCTCTTCCTGCTTGACGACCGCCAGCCAGGTTGAGATCTCCTTGGCAGTCATCTTGTCCTGGAGACACTTGGACTGGCGAACGAGGCGACGGATCTTCTCTATGTCAGGCGACATGTGCTTGATGACAGCGGTGAGCACGCTCACCTTCCAGGCCTTCTTAAGGTCATGAGGCTTCTTGTAGGGGGGTGGGACCTGGTCCTTGGGAATGCCAAGTTCCGGCCACCACTCCTCGTCGCCGGTAGGCCACCATGGTGGAGGAACACCCTTCTCCAGCGGGTAGCGCCGCTGTGGGGGGTCGCAGTGCTGCATGAGTGCTGAGAGTAGTGAGCCGAGCGTCGTGTCCTGCAGCTCCTGCAAGGAATGAGGGCTGGCGACGCCAGAGGCGAGCTCGTTCTCAGCGCCAGGGACAGCGTTGTCAGCATGATACTTGGCGATGGCGGCCGGGCCGTTGCGGTCGAAGCGGACCTTCTCCTTCCACCACGCACGGAGGTTGTCGGAGGCGCCGCTCACCGGCTTGCCCTTCTCCGGAATGATCCCCATACACAAAGCCCTGTGCGTGGCACACCTCCATCATCTTGAGCATGTACTTGAGGATGCCGTCTGTGCGCGAGACATCTTCTTGCGCCGCGCCTGCTCCTGCGACTGCCTTGGCTTGGACGAGCCGTCAGCCAGGCCACCACCACCGGCCAGCGAATCCTTGCCGCGGCTCTGCTGCAGCTCCCTGAGCCGCTTCAGCTTCATGCGGTCGCGCCACATGCGGCGCTCCAGCTCCTCGATGTCCTCGACGTCATCGTCGCTGTCGTCCTCCCCGGTGTCCGGGAAGCTCTCTGGCGGCGGGTCCACAAGATCACCCTCCCCCCATCACGCACTGGTCGCCAGAGGACGTCTGCGGCATCAGCGACCCGAAGCCCAGGTTCTTGTCGCCGTTCTGCTGCAGGAGATCCACGAAGTTGTGGACGCCAGGGAACACCACGCTCTGATCCATCATCAGCCCGCCTCCCATCATCGTGACCTCAACAAACACCACACCCAACAAGTTCACTCGCAGTCACGGGCAGATTGACTCTCTTCCTTGTACTGCTACTTGTAGTATTCACCTGCGCGGAAGCAACAAGGAAGATGAACACGTCAGCTGCTGTGTTTTACTGTCAGTAATTAAGTGCAGAGACAATAAGTGTAGGGTAAAGGTAAACATGTGCAACACGATTGCGTGTTATTAGTAAAAAAAAAGTAATTAAGATGGCCGAGTGAAGCTTATTGTGGCATCTTAATTTGGTGATTACACGATCTGCAAGGGCTTATTGCCCTTGGCATCATAGATTCTACACAGCTATTGGAGACAATCATGTGGCAGCAAAAGGCAAGCTTGCCTATTGAAGCAACAACCGGGAAGGCCAAAGTTAGCAGCCTAGCATGTGTTTGGTGAAACAGAACAGGGCCTTGATCTGATCAAACTACACATGGACACTTCCCCCATAATCCTTCTGAAATTGATACTTCTAAGACTAACAGGGACCAATATAGCACAATCCTTATTGTTTCGACATAAAGAAACAGATTACACAGCATGGAATAGTAATATGCATCATAACATACTTGTGGAAGAAGGAATTCAAGCATGAAAATGTATGACCATAAATACTTCCACCAAATAACTACTTCTCATATGCCGGTTCACTGGAACAAGCACGTAAAGTTGCATCTTTTTCCCCTTCTTACGAAAGCATGTGCAAACGTATGAACGTAAGCTCTGATTGAATCACGAGGGGGAAAGATTAAAAAAAGGTCAAAAGGCAGGGAAGGAAGGCTTTTCAGTAAATCATTTTTCATGGATCTATTTGTTTTTACCCAGGCACCCAGCCAAGCACGAATGGACAGTTGGTAACAAGAACATGTACCCATGTGCTTGACAAAGGGAATCAAGGTCAAGGGATGAAATGGACTAGACACATATCGAACCTAAAGAAAACTGATCAAATTTTCCACCTCCAAAGATGATGCAGGGAAAACAATTTTTCCCTGATTATACACTTCCTAGAACGAGCTCCGCCTTTGACTAGGAGAAGTATTGAGATCCAAGCGGAAGCTTAAAAGAGATGTAAGAAACTCGGGTTTTTGGATGGGAGCTGCTACATCATCAAGGCATCAACCTTGGAACTCTGCCATGGATTTAGCCGCAGCTATTACGCAGAAGGACAAAACATCAGCACCGGAAGGAAAGATCAGAAAAAAAAAACTCAAACGGGAATTGGCCACTGCAGGAAGCTACAGGATCCTGGAAAAAATCTAGAGGAAAAAAAAGATCTCTCGAAAAATTATCGCTCTACATATCCATCAGATAATCAGCCGACCACCCTCCAACAGAACAAGCAGACATCAAGGGAGAAAGAGAAGACGAAGATCAACGAAGAAGAGAAGGAGCAACCACACAAGAACTGAGAAGGATAGGAGGCACAGGTAGGTAGAGGAACTCACCTAGCTCTTCCTGTTTATCTCCCACTTGCTATTTTTCCCCCGTGTTCCAGCTTTGCCATGACCTGGGAGACGAGACGGAGAGAAGCGGGCAAGAGGGAGGGAGGGAGGGAGGAGGAAGGGGAAGAGGGGGAGGAGTGGAGGCACGAGGTGGGGATAAGAACGGGGGCAGGGCCAAGGCCTCTCTGCCCTCTTGCGCAAAGTAATCACAGGCAAGTGAGGCCTTGTTAGGATCCGGCCCCGTAAAGTTTCGAGGTTACGTATTGCACGGGTGTTCAGATGTTAATAAAAAATAAATTACATAATCCTTCGATAAATCACGAGACGAATTTATTAAATATAATTAATCTATTATTAGCATATGTGTACTGTAGCACTTGTTGTCAAATTATGAATTAATTAGGCTTAAAAGATTCGTATCGCAAATTAGTCGTAAACTATACAATTAGTTATTTTTTAGTCTATATTTAATACTCTATACATGTGTCAAATATAACATGGCGTAAATTTTAGGGTGAAAACTAATCAAGGGCTGAGCGTGCTGGTGCCTGATGCTGGTGGTGCTCTGCTGCTCGGCCTCTGCAGTCTACGGCCTGTTCGGCTAGTATTAAAACCTGCTGATAAATCGGCTGAAACTGATTTGTTGTGAGAAGAAAAATGCTGTAGATTCTAGCTGATAAATCGGCTGATAAGTTTAAGCGAACATCGACAGCCCGGCTTTTATAATCTCCCCTCTAAACTAATGATCCTCGCCCTCCACTCACGAGCCGCCACTGCGAGTCTGCGGTGCTGCGCGGCGGTAAAAAAGATCTCGCTGCTCCGTAATCACTAATCACCCGCGTGATGGCGAGTTTGGCTGGTGGGCGTCTGCCTGTGACACGCGGGGCCCGGTCCCGGTCGGTGGCCTCCTCTCCCGGTTTGGCTGCCGGGGTCCGAGGAGGATCGGGGCTGCGCGTAGTAGAGCCAGGACAAAAGCGCTAGAACGAAGGAGAGTGGATGCTACCTCTTTACCCTCGCAGATGGGCTCCGTGCCTCCGTCCCCCGTGTTCTTCGGTTCGATGTGGGGCGCGCTCCTCTCTCATCGACCATTTTCTTAACATTCCTTCGAATCAAAGAGAACGCCAAAAACACACACATGGATTTCAAACTTTTCAAAAATGAATGTCATCAATGCAGTAGTGAGAAGAATACACCAAACAGGTAAAAAGGATAGGGAAAGAAAGAGAGGAAGAGGGGTGTTAGCTTTTACTTTTGTCTAGCATAATGCCGCATAGGGTGTAGTACTTGGTTTCCACATCCACTTTCTTTATTTGCTAACCGAATGACCCTGTTTTATTGCACTACTTTAGCAGTATTTTTCAACGAAACGAATAATTTTTTATAGCATTTCAGCCATAAGCATCAGAATAAGCTAAATTTCAGTACTAAGATTTAACTTTCTTATGCTTTACCATTTAAACTAATTTCAGGAACATAACTTAAAAAGCCAACAGTAGAGCACAACAGTACATGGACAATAATTTTGTAAGACATACCCTCCCATTGTAATAGCGGAGAACTCATGAAAGGGAGACTCTTGCAGGCAAGATAGAGTTGCCCCAAATGAGAAATTGGTGTGAACAAGGATCAATCCTAGTAGATTTGTTCACAGTGTTATTCTCCACGTAAGAGACAGTAAAGGAAAGCTCTCATTGCCATCCCACATACATATCGAACGAGAACAGATGGAAAAGGATCCCAAACTCCAAACTGACGCTACATTTTGTGTTTCTTTAATTAATTGTAAGGAAAAAAAAAAGTAAAGCAAAATATCGACCCGTCGTCACTGTCCCTGGAAGGATTGTTTGCGTCCAGCAAGCGTGTAGCACTGGGCGACTGGGGCCTTGTTTAGTTTCCATCAAAATTCCAAGTTTTTTCACTCTCTCTTCATCACATCAATTTTTGGACGCTTGCATGGAGTATTAAATATAGGTAAAAAAATAACTAATTACACAGTTTAGTTGAAAATCACGAGATGAATCTTTTGAGCCTAGTTGGTCCACGATTGGACAATATTTGTCAAATAAAACGAAAATGGTACTATTTATCAAGTTGAAAAAACTTTCGATCTAATTAAGGCCTGGGGACAAAACGGTCTGTCAAGAGTCATCAAAACCAGGCACAGGCAGGACCCTTTTCATGAAATCGGGTTAAAGTTTGACGGCCATGAAATCCGTCGCCGCAGCGATCCCCTGCAGAACGACCACGTGGTGCCTTATGGGCTGGGGCCATGTGTGCTGCCCCGCGGGCCCCACGCACCTTGTCCCCGTGTGGCTTTACACGCACGGCCACCTACCA
This sequence comes from Miscanthus floridulus, assembly GCF_019320115.1. NCBI lineage: Eukaryota > Viridiplantae > Streptophyta > Magnoliopsida > Poales > Poaceae > Miscanthus > Miscanthus floridulus. The sequence goes on from NC_089580.1 coordinate 161,233,933, forward strand.
CGCGCGCTGGACGCTACTCCTGGCCTAGCTCTTTTTTTTTTAGGGGCTCCTGGCCTAGCTTTTGCGGCCACGGGCCACCCCCCAAGCAGCCAAGCCCCGGTTTTTTTTTTTACAACAACAAAGCCCCGGCAGTGACAACGAAAGCAGAGCACGAATCAAACTCTCCTTTTTACAGTAGTACTAGTGTACTACCAAGTATAAACGGGTCAATGGTGGGTTGTACTACTACTATTCTCACTGATTGCTGTAGTTAAGTCACTTTCGAAACTCAGGGTTTTTTTCTTAAAATCCTACTACTAGTAGTAGGAGTACATACATATTCGAGCTGATTTTGTGATGTTTCTGCCGGGTTCCAAAGTCTCGGTACGTACTCTTATTAAAAATGTCGTTTTTTACTTTTTAACCTCTTGTTCGGTCGTTCGTCTTATTCAATTTTTATACAAATAATAAAATAAATAAATTATTATTAAAGTATTCACTACAAATAACAAAATAAATAAATTATTATTAAAATATCATTAATGATAAAATAAGTCATAACAAAATAAAAAATATTTCTACAAATTTTTTGAATAAGACGAACGATCAAATAATAAGTCTAAAAGTTAAAAACAACATTTTCAATGGGATCAACAGAGTATTGGTCGTACAATAACCAATTGCAAGCTCATTGGATTCCGAATTGCAAGCGATGGTGTGGTGGTGCTAGTAATAGTAATGAACAGCAGACCTTGCACGGTTGCACCTTTTGCTCGGGTGACTCCGGTCATCACCGCGTCGCCTGTTTTTTCTTCTTGTTACTACAGACCTGCATCTGCATTGCTGGAGACAGATTATTGTTGACTGATTAATGCAGACTAATAATCGCAGGTCGTCCACGCAGGTTTTGTGATCCAAGTGACTAGCCTTCTGTGCACCTGTGATCTTCATGTTCTCTTTGGACACGTGGTGTTCTAGTATATGTTGCTCTGACAAAAGCATGGTACTCTAGTATGCAACATGCGAGCAATGTACTCAAATGGATTTCTTAGCCCGCTAATGCCAAGCTTAATTAAGTAGGAGTATTTCAGAGACTAAAGGTCGTGCATGTGCGCTGGGCTCTCGGCGAACGAGCGCTCTCCATCTGGCCTCGTCAAAGCATGGAGCCAGCCATGGATCCGCGGCCCTCCCGTGCGGCCGTGCCAGCCTTGCCCACGCTGAATCGCTGATGCGGGGAACACCGACTGGCGACTGTGCTGGCCGTGCAGCCACGGACACCGATCCCGGCCGTACACGTATCGGGGAACGAAGGGGTGCGAGCCGCGGGCCGGGACCGCGACCACCCGCCGCCCACCGTGGCCTCCACTCCACTCCCGCGGAGCCGCCGCACGTGCTCATCGTGCTCCCCTGCCGCTGGGCATGTGCGGCTGCCTCGGTCGTCGCAACCGGTCCCATCCACGACAACCTCCCACGGGGCACGGCACACCAGTCTGGTACTGTGGGCCGCGGTGAAAAGCTGGAGTAACAGGACTCTAGGAGCAATTGTTGATGCCATCGCAGTAAGAAATGATTCCAAGAGACGACCCAGTCTGAAGAACACAAGGGCGTTGTTCGGACTCGACAGATGTTCGGTTCAGATTAACGCAGAACAAAAATGTCTTTCCACTGAGAAGCTTCGACAGTTAAAGTCCAGCATTTTTGGACGTGCTCTTCGTATTTTTGTTTAGGGATAGGAGTACTACTGGCACTAATAAACCCGTTGACATTTGGGACATAAACATCTGTCGCAGTCAGCTAACTAGGCGCGGCCGCAGCAGTGCCATCACTAGCCATAGCCAGTGCTCAGCTAGCCAACCAGCAACCAGGCAACAAAATGCAAAGAAATCAGAGTCAACTTGCACGACGGGACACCGACGGCAAAAACAGCAAAGTTCCCAGAGACGTGCGGCTACTGTAGCTAGCTAGGTCGCTTGGGCTGAAGTAGACCCGTGCGCGATGCGTCGACGCCTCGCTCACCGGTGTGCCGGTTTTTCCCTGAAAAAATATCAGCGGGGAGCGAGAGGGCGAGAGGGGATATGATTTTGACAGGTGTTTGACCCTCAGCTGCGGTTCATTAGCAACTTGATTATGCTACTAGCACAGCATCTCTGTATCGGTTTGATCAAGACTCTGGGTGGTGGTACGTACAGTACTCGACGGAGTACGTACTCGTGCGAAGATGAGCTCGAAAACAATCCTTTGAAACCAGAAATTTCTTTCTGGGAAACGAAAACAGCGGCCCGTCAACCCGGTTTTGGCAGAGAGAGGCCTGAATGCCTGATGAGTGATGACGCCGTGCCGGGGGAGGCGGCGGTGACCAGTCTGTGCCACCTTCCGCTGCTTCAGGACAGGACCGTCTCATTCAGGCATTTCTCTATTCTCAATCATAATCCTACTATTATCTCTTTGGCTGTACAGTAGGTGTACCCATCAATGTCCGGCCCGCTGGCAACCCCTGCCGCTGATGAGCTCCGCTGAAATTAATGCGGAGTTGTGTGGTATATCCGATAGCCAGCAACGATCCTTATTTGTTTGGGCTTGTTTGACTGATAAAACATGACTAAAATACTATCGACTGATTTGATGTGAAAAAAAATAATATTTATTAATTGAAAAAATATGACTTATAAGCTAAACAAGTCTAAACGAACGGACCGCAAATTCGCGGTGTCATCCCATGTGACGTCAAAGCATTCCCATACAAATACTTAGGCCTACCACTAAATATTAGGCCACGTTAGTTCCGCCGTTTTGTTTTTATTGGATAGTAATTGTCCGATCATTGACTGATTAGACTTAAAATGTTCGTATCGTAAAGTATAACTAAACTGTGCAATTAGTTTTTGATTTCATCAACATTTAGTACTCCATGCATGTATCGCTAATTTAATGTGACGAGGAATTTTTTTATATAGTGTCAAAGTTGGAAATTTGGTGAAACTAAACGGGACCTTAGACCGCTGCGGAGGGTTGATGTGCTTCCCATGATCGATAAAGTCGCTGCGCACCTACCCATCAATGGAAGGCAAAATTCTTGGACACACATGGCAGACTAACTATAGTGAACTGAGTGTTGTCCTCTATTCCAGTGCATTTCCTCACAGTGTTCTAAATTAAGAAACGGGCGGTTAAGTAAATTAGTAAGATCAGGAGGGGCTTTCTTTGGAAAGGAGAACTTAGCGTCGGTGGAGGGGCATTGTTCGGTGATTTGGCCTGAGGCAGCAAAGACCAAAGCCCTTGGTGGGCTAGGGATTCTAGATTTGGAAGAGCTTTAAGATTGAGATGGCTTTGGTACGAACGGGTGGATCCTAATCGGTCGTGGAAAGTGTGACAGAATCGTTCGAAGTAATACATCTTCGGAGGCGCTCGTCTTCCACTAGACACTAAACACCCCGAAAGCAAGCAATATCGGGCGGATTCCGTTGAGCACACCATAAGGGAGAACTCGAATAATCCATATTTTTTTCTCTAGGATCCAATAATGAGAACGAGTTTACAAAACTTAGTCCATTTCATACAATCAGAGTTCTTAGAATTACATTATTAAAGTACCAAGTTCAGAGTACGGAATTTAAACAGCGGAATTAAAATAAACGTCTATTGATAATATACAAGGATCTGTCTATGCCCACCAGAAGAATCCTTCACATAACAGCTGCACCTACAACAGGGGTAAATAAACTCTGAGTACACAATATATTCGCGAGACTTATCCGACTAGTGGGAGTAATTTCTCGACTCCAAAGGATATGATAGGCTTCTTCGTTTGCTGGGTTTCCTTTTTACGGAAATCAATACTAGTAGTGAATTCTTATGTATATTTCTTATTAGCAGTCATGATTAGTTAATTATTTATAACTATTCTAGATAAGCACATATTTCTACTTTTAAGCAAGAGTTGAGCAAATAGATTGTCGGGTGCCTTAGAACGGGGTACCCCAAGCAAACATCAAAAGGGTCGCTAGAGTCCCATCTAATAAATAAAAACTAGAAGGCAAGTCGTGGGCCCCTCACCCGCCACGACCGAGCCCACTGGGTCCTCCTCCTCACCTCGAGCCTCGAGCAGGAGGTCTCGGCATCCTGAGGCAAACTCCGCTTCGCCCGAGGCTCTCCGGAGAAGGCCTCGGCAGGAGGTGCATTCTCCGTATCGCGCGAGGCCTCTCGCACGAGGCCTCGGCAAGGAGCCTGATCTCCGTCTCGTGCGAGGCCTCATTCTCCGTACCGTTCGAGGCCGGCTCGTCCGCAGCCCGTCGCCCCCCGCCTCGGTCGACCCCCCCCGACAGCGCGTCACGTCTCATTAATACTTTCAACCACTCCCGCAATCTCAGCTGGACAGTGGCTCAACGCCACAGAATGGCCGACACGACCCGAGGTCGCATCAACGCCATACCGGCCGGGACAGGGCACGGCAGGGATTACTGGCCACTGTATCCTAACACTGTGTCCACGATCAGCGCCATACCGGCTGGGACAGGGTACGACGGGGATTACCGGCCACTGTGTCCAAATGCTGTACCCACGATCAGCCGCCCGCACAAGGCCTCGGCACTGTACACCAGGGCCTCGGCGATCTTAGGGTTCGTGCCTACCGAGACCCCCCCACCGCAGTGCAAGCCTCGGCAGTGACCAAGTCTCGGCCTCACGCATAGTCTGTCCATAGTGGCTTGCACGTTCGCCGCCACGTCCGCTCCGAGGCATTCCCGGGGCTCCCACGACGCACAGGATCTAATGAGACAACCACGCCGCCCCAGTACTCCAAGGACGGACCACTCCTACGACCACGCCGCCACAGGAACAGGCCACAGGGCTTGGACGTGCCACCCTATTGGCACGGTGCCGCATAGTAATACATGTACTGTCCTTGTCCTCCCTTCAACTATAAAAGGAGAGGACTTGGGCCACTTAGGAAAGGGAGGAGGACACTGGGTAACACACACGCGCACATTCCAGCCGCTTGAGAGCAACGTCTCAGGCGGCCCACACGACACCCTGCTGAGACCTGGGACTAGTTCCTTCTCTCCCTTAGCTTGTAACCCCCTACTACAAGCACTTCGGTGCAAGAAATACAAGTTCGATCTCTTAGACTGGATGTAGGGCACCGATTGCCCGAACTAGTATAAATCTTATGTCTCTTTGCATCACCATCTGGAATCGGGAGCACGCAGAACAAATTCACTAGTCGGTTGAGGACCCCCCGGTCCGAAACACCGACAGTTGGTACGCCAGGTAGGGGGCGCTGCGTGTCAGTTTCGTCATCCCAGCAGGTTTCGGATGGCAGACCCCGTACGACCATTGTGTCTCGGCACCGTAGTTTGGTTCGAGAGCCTAGAGTTCATGTCTCTAGGGCATGAGTACGACATGGTACTCCTCACACCTTGAGCCCCACCGTCCGACGATGAAGTTACGCACTGGCAGCCCATGCGCAGGCGGCGCCCGGGCGGCCGCTCTCGCCGCGCTCGCCAGGCACGACGCGAGCAAGGCCACCCCGACGCTACGCGAACCCGGGGCGGCACGCCACTCCCTCCGATATCCTACGGACCAGCTGTTGGCATAGGGTCCCTGGCTGGGGACCCTATCTGGCCTGAGCTTGGACAAAGGAAAATCGCCGGTGACACGTGGCGATGCCTAGTCATCAAGCTCCGCTCCACCACTCCCAGAAGAACCGACCCCGGCGGAGCAGAATCTGGCAACGGTACCATCCCCATACCCCTTTGGGTTGAGAAATGCCGCCGCCTCTTACGCCTATGCTTACACTGCCGCTCACGAGGATCCCTCGGAACGTCGCCAGTGCTTCGCTCTTGACCTAAGCACCCACGCCGACTCCTCGGATGAGGACGAGGCATGGCCCAGAGTGGACTTCTCCAGGCTCCACGACCCCGAGGCTTTGCGCCAGTTCTTGGCCATAAGCGACTACTACCTCGGCTACTCTGACTCCGACGATGAAGGCACTTATGACCCCACTCGCGAGTGTTTTCACGTTGGGCTCGAGATGTTGAGGGCCGGCGAAGATGATGAGGGGGCAGGTAGCCGTTCCCCGCTTCGTCCAGGGGCGGGCGCCGCCACGCCCCCATGTAATGTCCTGCCAGCCGCACGAAATGAGAACGTCGCTCTTGCATGACCTCAGCACCCAGACCTAGAGCAGCTCCGTGTGCTCCAGGCCAAGGTCGAACAAGACAACTCCTTCTACAGCAGCTTTGAGACTCTCTTGAACAAGAACAGCGAGACCGCGGCGAAGGCGGGGGAGCCCGACGGAGGGCCCGCGATGTGCATCACCGCATCCATGACGACGAAGGGAGTGAGCAACCCCTAGTCTTCAATCGCGCCAGCCAAAACGTCGCGGCTGTGGCAATGCTGGTCCGTGCAATGCCCGAGCCTTCTACCATGGAGGGGCGACGGGTCCGCGGCGAGCTCCGCGATCTCCTAGAGACCGCTGTGGTTCAGCAGGCCGAGAGTTCCACCTCCCGACGACACGGGGGCGCCTCGAATCTTCCCACGGCACCGCCTCGGTGAAGGGTCGAGATGGCGGACTAGAGGGGGAGTGAATAGTCTTTTCTAAACTTAATCGCGTCGGCTAACCGATATAAATGCGAAATTAAAACTATCGGTCTAGCCAAGACTATACCCCACTATATATGTTCACTAGCACCTTGCAAAGATAACAATTATGCAACAAAGGTGCCGGGCTAGCTAGAGCTCTCCTAACCAATTCTAGGAGCAAGGTTACACAAACCTATGCCACTAGTACTTTAAGCAACAAGGGAGCTCCTACACATGCTAGTAATCAAAGCACAAAGCTAACTAAGCTTACTAGCAATGCTCAATAACAAGACAACCAATGCCTAATTAGAGAGCGCAAATACTTAGCTACACAAACTAAGCAATGTGACTAACAAGGTTACTAAAACCAAATTAGCCATGCAAGGGAGCTACTTCTATGCTATACAAGCAAGAAGGTAATTAGCAAGCTACACAAGCTATCTAATTACAAGAGCAACTACACAAGCTTAATATGTATAAAAGTAATTGCAAGCTTGTGTAATGGGGATGCAAACCAACGGGAAGAACAAGGTTGACATGATGATTTTTCTCCCGAGGTTCACGGTTTGCCAACACGCTAGTCCCCGTTGTGTCGACCGCTCACCTTGGTGGTTCGGCGGCTAATTAGCATCACCCGCTAAGCCTGCACGTCGGGCACCACAAGAACCTACCCCTTGAGTGAGGGTAGCTCAATGACATGCTTTACTAGAGTTGCTCTTCGTGACTCCCGCGGGGCAAACACAATGCCCCTCACAAGCACTTCTCCGGAGCGCCGCACAAGCTTCTTGCGCGCTTCGACGGAGACCACCACCAAGCCATCTAGGAGGTGGCAACCTCCAAGAGTAACAAGCACCACCAGTTGCAACTCGATCACCTAGTGCCACTCGATGCAACCTCACGATGCAATCGCACTAGAATCGCTCACTCACACAATCGAATGATCACTATCAAGTATATGTGTGATGGAGGGCTCCCAAGCACTCACAAGCATGGACACTAAGCTCCCTTGAGGTGCTCAGCACCAAGCCATGCCGAAGGCCACTTCTATTATAGCCCCCAAGGGCTAAACAGCCGTTACCCCTTCACTGGGCAACGGTCGGGACAACCGGACGCTCCGGTCGTGTTGACCGGACGCTGGACCTCAGCGTCTGGTCGCTCGTAGACGACCACATGTCCCGATTCCAACGGTCACTTGACCTGACCGGATGCAGCAGCATTCGACTGACCGGACCTGGACCTCAGCGTCTAGTCGTTTCCAAGTAAGCTTCCCGAGCATGACCGGACACGTCCAGTCGAACGCGATTGGACGCAGCCAACGTCCGGTCACACTCTAGCTACTGCGTCACCGTACGTCAGCCTGATCGGATGCAGCTTTCTTCCAGCGTCCGTGTATTCAGATCTAGCGTCCGGTCAGTTGACCGACGCTGCAATCTTTGCGACCAACTCATTTTTACTTCTAACTTCTTCACCCTTGCTCCAAAGAAGCCAACCACCAGATTTTGCATCCGGCGCAATAGAAAAATAGGCATTCCATCTTCCCGAAAGCACCATCTTACCCCTACAAACACCACCTCCTTTGTAAATGTGCCAACACCACCAAGTGTACACCACCAATGTGTTATGTGTGTTAGCATTTTCACAATCATTTCCCAAAGGATGTTAGCCACTCAACTTGCCACGCCACTCGATCCTAGCGACAATGCAAGTTAGATCACTCGAGTGGCACTAGATGACCGATATGCAAACAAGTTGCCCCTCTTGATAGTACGGCCATCTATCCTAAACCCGGTCATAAACTTCTTACACACCTATGACCGGGAAAATGAAATGCCCTAGGTATACCTTGCCTTGCGCATTCCATTCCATCTCTTCAATGTCGATGCAACACATGCATCAACATGATCAACAATGATATGATCCACTTTATATCATCACATGATCATATTGGTTCATCGATCTTGACTTTACTTGCTCTTCACCGTTGCCATCGTCCATCGGCGCCAAGTCTTGCTCAAGCTTCACCGCCACGCGGTCCATCACTCCAAAGCCTTCGACTTGCCCTTCACGCTTGCAACCAGTCCATCAAGCCAAGTCTTGTCTTGATCTTCTCCACCTTGATCACATGACTCAATGTCATGTCTCATATGCATTTAAGCTCCTTCATCATCACATGTGTGAGCTTTGCAACATCTCCAAGCCATTTTCACCTTCATGGCATATGTTGCTCACACACATGTACCTGTGGACTAATCACCTATGTATCTCACATAAACACAATTAGTCCACCTAAGTTGTCACTCAATTACCAAAACCAAACAAGGACCTTTCACTCGGTAGGACAGGGAAGCCTCGGCTCGTCCCGAGCCCGACCGAGCGCCAATAGCCCATAGGGTCCCCGTACTTCGGACCGCCTCGGCAACCGATGCGAGGTGCAGGGAGACCATGAGGTGGTCAGCAGGCGACGACGCCACAATAATGAGGGGCCCGCTCGGGGCTACCACCCACACCGAGGCGGTCACTATGACAGCGGGGAGGACCGCAGTCCTTCCCCTAAACACCACCAGGCCCTCGGGTCTTCAGCAGGGCCATCCGCGCTACTCCTTTCCCCGCCCTGGTTCCGACAGCCGCCAATCTCGCGAAGTACAGCAGCGAGACCAACCTGGAACTCTAGCTTGCCGATTACCGCCTGGCCTGCCAGCTAGGTGATGCGGACGATGACCTACTCATCATCCGCAATCTCCCCTTGCTTCCTGTCGGACTCAGAGTGAGCCTAGCTCGAGCACCTTTCTCCTTCGCAAAATCCACGACTGGCGCGACTTGGTTAGGATCTTCGTTGGAACTTCCAGGGCACATACGTGCGCCCTGGGAACTCCTAGGATCTTAAGAGCTATCGCTAGAAGCCGTATGAGTCTCTTCAAGACTTCATCCGGTGCTTCTCCAAACAATGCACCGAGTTGCCCAGTGTCGGCGATTCAGAGATCGTCCAAGCTTTCCTCTCCGGCACCACTTGTCGGGACTTGGTCCGAGAGTTAGGTCGGAACGTGCCACGCTTCTTGACATCGCCACTAGCTTTGCCTCAGGTGAAGAGGCTGTCGGAGCCATCTTCCCCGATACCGACACCAAGGGGTAAGCAGAGGGACGAGGCCCCCAAGGGCCTCAGCCCCCCACCTCCCCAAGAGAAAGAAAAAGGGGCGCCTGGGGAAGCGGGAGGTCCTGGGAGGCTGATCTGGTCATTGGCCACAGAGCGCCAGAATCCCCGAGGCTTTAAAGGCCCTAGGCCCTTCGACGACATGCTCAGAAACCCTACCCTTACCACCAGAGCCTGGTCAAGCACGCTCTCAAGGATTGCACCATGCTGCGGCGCTACTACGCCAGGCTTAGGCTCCCCAACGACGACGCCAAGCAGAAGGGCAACCGGCGACCGGGACGAAGGCAAGGACGACGGGTTCTTCTCCGAGGTACGCAACGCCTTCATGATCTTTCGGTGGGCCCTCAGCATGCCTTACGATGTGGCAGTGCAAGAGGGAACACCGAGAGGTCTTCCTCGGTCAAGGTGGCCACCCCTCAGTACCTCGACTGGTCTCAAGAGGCGATCACCTTCGATTGAGATGACCACCCTGACCATATTCCAAATCCCGGGCAGTACCCACTGGTCATCGACCCGATCATCTGGCAACACCCAACTCTCCAAGGTGTTGATGGACGGAGGCAGCGGCCCTCAACATCCTCTACGCCAACACCCTAGAGCTCTTGGAGATCGACCGGTCAAGGCTCCGAGGTGATGTCGCCACCTTCCATGGCATCGTGCCAGGGAAACGCATGTGACCCCCTCGGGCGCATCGACCTTCCTATCTGCTTCGGCACCCCCCCTCCAACTACTGCAAGGAAGTCCTCACCTTCGAGGTAGTGCGGTTCAGGGGAGCCTACCATGCCATTCTGGGGCGGCCGTGCTACGCCAAGTTCATGGCAGTGCCCAACTATACCTACCTCAAGCTCAAGATGCCAGGCCCTAGCGGTGTCATCACGATTGAGTCCACGTACGAACATGCATACGACTGTGACGTCGAATGCATCGAGTACGCCGAGGCTCTTGTAGAGGCCGAGACCCTCATCGCCCACCTCGACCAACTCAGTGGCGAGGTGCCCTGACTCCAAGTGTAGCATGGGGGTGTTCGAGCCCGCTGAAACCATCAAACTCATCCCGGTCGACCCCGCCTACCCCGAAGACCGAGCGCTAAGGATCAGCGCCACCCTCCGACATCAAATAGGAAGCCGTGCTCATCGACTTTCTCCGTGCGAACGCCGACATATTCGCATGGAGTCCCCTCGGACATGCCGGGCATACCAAGGGAGGTTGCTGAGCACGCCCTGGACATCCGGGCCAGATCTAGACTAGCGAGGCAACGCCTACGCCGCTTCGACGAGGGAAAAGCGTAGGGCCATCGGTGAGGAGATACAGAAACTCTTGGCGGTCGGGTTCATCAAGGAAGTATCCCACCCAGAGTGGTTGGCTAACCCCATGTTGGTCAAGAAAAAATGGGAAATGGAGGATGTGCATAGACTACACTGGTTTGAACAAAGCCTGTCCAAAGGTCCCCTCCCATTACCTCAAATCGATCAAATCGTTGATTCCACCGCAGGGTGCGAGACCTTGTCTTTCCTCGATGCGTATTCTGGTTACCATCAGATCAAGATGAAAGAGTCCGACCAGCTCATGACTTCTTTCATCACACCATTCGGCATGTACTGCTACATGACGATGCCCCTCGGCCTCAGAAACGCAGGTGGCCACGTACCAACAATGCATGACCCAGGTCTTTAGCGACAACATTGGGGCGGACCGTCGAGGCCTACGTAGATGACATCATGGTCAAGACCAGAAAGGCCGAGGGTCTCGTCGATGACTTAAGGATAACCTTCAAATGCCTTAGAGAGAAGGGCATCAAGCTCAATCCCGAGAAGTGTGTGTTTGGGGTCCCCCGAGGCATGCTCTTGGGATTCATTGTCTCAGGAACGCGGCATTGAAGCCAACCTAGAGAAGGTCTCGGCCATAACCAGGCATGGGACCAATCAGAGACCTCAAGGGAGTGCAGATGGTCATGGGATGCCTTGTGGCCCTGAGCCGCTTCATCTCGTGCCTCGGCGAAAAGGTTTGCCTCTGTACCGACTCTTGAGAAAGTCTGAGCATTTTTCTTGGACCCCCAAGGCCGAGGAAGCCCTCGACAGACTCAAGAGGCTGCTCACCAATCCTCCCGTCCTGATACCCCCGGCCATGGATGAGGCCCTCTTACTCTATGTTGCCGCAACGACCCAAGTGGTCAGCGCCGCCGTAGTGGTAGAGAGGCAGGAAGAAGGGCATACTCTGCCCACCCAACGACCTATTTATTTTATCAGCAAGGTTGTCTCCGAGACCAAAGCACGCTAACCCCCCACATCTAGAAGCTGGTCTACGCCGTGGTCCTGGCCCGCAAACTGCGCCACTACTTCGAGTCGCACCCAGTGACTGTGGTATCATCCTTCCCCCTGGGCGAGATAGTTCATAACCGGGAGGCCTCGGGCAGGATAGCCAAGTGGGCTGTCGAGCTTATGGGGGAAACCTTGACCTTTGCGCCTCGAAAAGCGATCAAGTCTCAGGTCTTGGCCGATTTCGTGGCTGAATGGACAGATACCCAACTGCCACCTGCTCAAATTCAGACGGAGTGCTGGACCCTGTACTTCGACGGATCCCTGATGAAGACCGGGGCAGGCGGGGCTGCTCTTCATTTCGCCCCTCGGAGTACACATGCGCTACATGGTGCGGCTCCACTTCACGCCTCCAACAACGTGGCCGAATACGAGGCCCTCATCAATGGCTTGCAAGTCGCCATCGAGCTTGGGGCACGGCGCCTCGACGTCCGAGGCGACTCGCGGCTCGTCATAGATCAAGTGATGAAGGAGTCAAACTGCCTCGACCCCAAAATGGAGGCTTACTGCAAGATGGTACGACGCCTAGAAGACAAGTTCGACGGTCTCGAACTAAATCACGTCGCGCGAAGTACAACGAGGCCGCCGACGAGCTGGCAAAGATGGCCTCGGCACGAGCCCCGGTCCCCCCGAACGTCTTCGCCAGAGACCTCCACAAACCTTCCATCGGCTGCACCTCGAACAGAGGAGGGCCCACCTGTGGAACCCATGGCAAAGCCCGACGCCCCTCTGCTGCCGAGACCCCCTCGACCGAGCCCGAGGTCATGGAAGTCAACGCCGAGCCTCCGCAGACTGATCAGGACTGGATTGGCGAGTCCCGTTCCTCGATTGGCTTGATCGGGGGAGCTTCCTGACAGAACCGAAGCGACGGCTCGCGCGCCGAGCCAAGACCTACGCCCTCTACAATGACGAATTGTATAGGCGAAGTCCCTCAGGTGTCCTCCAACGTTGTATCAGTGCCGAGGCGGGCCAAGCCCTGCTTTGGGACTTACACGCAGGCGCCTGCGGGCACCATGCGGCGCCTCGGACGCTCGTAGGGAACGCTTTCCGCCAAGGGTTCTACTGGCCGACGGCGGTCGCCGACGCTACCAAGCTAGTACGCTCCTGCGAAGGATGCCAGTACTATGCTCGGCAGACACATCTCCCGGCCCTGGCCCTGCAAACCATCCCCATCACATGGCCGTTCGCCGTGTGGGGGCTCGACATGGTCGGGCCTCTGCAAAAGGCCCCCGGGGCTACACCCATCTACTGGTATCAATCGACAAGTTCTCCAAATGGATCGAGGCTCGTCCGATCAATCGAATCAAATCCGAGCAGGCGGTGCTGTTCTTCACTGACATTATCCACAGGTTTGGGGTCCCCAACACCATCATCACCGACAACGGGACGCAGTTCACCGGCAAAAAGTTCCTGACGTTTTGCGACGACCACCACATCCGTGTGGCCTGGTCGGCCGTAGGACACCCAAGGACCAACGGCCAAGTAGAGCGTGCCAATGGCATGATCCTACAAGGGCCTCAAGCCAAGGATTCACAACCGATTGAAAAAGTTTGGCAAGAAATGGGCTCGCCGAACTCCCGTCGGTCATCTAGAGCCTGAGGAATACTCCAAGCCGGCCACGGGATTCATGCCTTTCTTCCTTGTCTATAGGGCCGAGGCCATCCTCCCCACCGACCTGGAATATGGTTCCCCGAGGCTGCAAGCCTATAACAAACAAAGTAACTGCAACCACCCGAGAGGACGCCCTTGATCAGCTGAGGAAGCCCGAGACGTCGCGATACTACACTCGGCCAAGTACCAGGTAGAGCCTGCGGCGCTATCAGGCCCGACGCGTCCTAGGCCAAAGACTTGAAGGTAGGCGACCTGGTGTTGAGGCTAGCACAGAGCAACAGGGTCGCCACAAGCTGACCCCACCAGGGAAGGACATACCATCATCGCCCAAGTACTGAAGCCCAGGACCTACAAGCTGGCCAACGAGAAGGGCGAAAATCTTCACCAACGCTTGGAACATAGAACAGCTACGTCGCTTTTATCCCTAAATTTCCAAGCATTGTATATGTCGTTTCTCGAAATACAATTAAAAGCGTTCTTTAGTTGGTCTTATTTTTCGAGAAACCCCCCCAGAGCCCATCGTAGGTCTTGGCAGCACAATAAACACGACAAGGGAGACTCGGCTCTGCTCGGCAAGAACCAAGCCTCCCTCGAGGGGCTAGATGGGGGAATCCCCCTAGGTCCCACTGCAACCATTCTTCAGTTGTTTGTCGCAAAAAATTCCTACGCCCAAACTCTAGCAGGCTCTGATGAATCATTTGTAAAGACTCCTCGGACCAAGGTCTGTTCCCTAAGCAAGAGGCCGGTAGAGTCGCGAGACGGCCTACGCCCCCGGGCTACGGCACTCCCTCACTACCTCTCGCTCAAGGGATGGCTTAGGCCCCAAAGGGGTGTTTTGCAACGAAATCTGATCAGAAGCAACAGAGGACAAAGGCTCGAAAACATGAGAAAACACTAGAAACACAAATACTTCAGAAATAGAGGCCCTCGACGGCCACAAACGTATGATACCAAAAATAACCCCTATTTCTATCTTACATAGCCCCCGGGGCCCAGATTAAGGCTCGAGGGCCTTCAGCACCAGGTAGATGGTAGGGGAGGAACCACCTCCTCTTCGAAGAGCGTCGCCAGCAGCCGTGCCAGGGCCTTTCCGCCGCCTCCATCAGCTTCGCGACCGCCGCGTGGCCTCCTCGTCATCATCAGCAAAACATAGCCATCCTGATGGCCGGGGAGGGTCACGCCAAGGTAGTGAGGAGGAGATGATGCCATCGCCCGCTTGACACCCGTGTGCAGCGCCCCTCAGAGTCGCTCGCGCATCTGGCTACTCAGCGCAATCAAGTGACTCCCAAGGGAGCTGCCTGACTAAACCCCCTCGACCTCCAAGGCCTCGCAGGCGGAAAGGGCGGCACGTTTCAAGCGCCTCGTGCTCCTCGATCTCGGTGTCGAGCACTGTCTGCACCGCGCTGGAAGCCTCGGCGGCCCGAGCGAACTCCGCCTCTCACTCTGCACCGCGGAAAATGGAATGAGGTCGAGCCAGAGAAAAAAAAACCTAAGTTAGGGACGGAAGCCCACGGAACTCACCCTTGGCCTTCTGCTCCCAGCGTCGGGTCCTCCGCCTGACAGGCCTCGGCTTTCTCCTTCAACCGCTGGGCCTCGACCCGAGAGGCCTCGGCCGCCCTAGAAGCTTCACTCCCCAGCTCTACGCCATACAAGGGGTTAGGGAGCGAACATAAGGAGAAGGAAACAAAACAAGGGGACTGGAACTCACCCTCGACCGTCCCCCTCAAAACCACAGCCTCGATTTGCGAGGCCTCAACAGCAAGGGCCTCGTTCAGAGCGCCTTTGGTCAGCCGGTGCGCACTCTCCTCTGCCCCCAGCTGCCCGGAGGGCCTTGCCCGAGGCCGTCGCTTCTTCGGCCCGGATCTGAAGGCATCCCGATCGCTGACGCGCGGGTAAGCTCCTCCTCCAGCTCCTTGACCCGCCGCCAAGGGGAGCTGCGTCTGGCTTGGCCGCCTCGACCTTCGCGGCACAGCGAAGGCGGAGGTCCTCCACCTCCACGCTTCGTGCCGACAGAAGCTCGTTAGCATCGGCAAGAAGGCCCCTCTGCCGCTGAAGCTGGTCCCAGATTCCCCTCTCCCGCCAAGAAAGACCGACTTCCCGAGGGACCGGGTCTCGAGCTCCTGAGGAGGCAGAACAAAGGTCGTCGATTGCACAAAACCGAGAAAAGAACAACGTCACGCGAGAAAGGAAAACACGAACCTGGGCGACTCCGGGCAGTTCGTCGGCCACCACGGACAGCGCCGTCCGTAGCGACCGCTCCGCCAGCTCGCGGTACTGCTCGAAGGTGCTCCAGCGCCCGCCCTCGCCGCGTCCTCGAGGGCGAACAGAGGCTCCCCCTTAGGGTCGTCCCGGCTCCGCCACAGTACCCGTGGGTGATCCCACCCGCGAGGCTCGGGTCGCACCCGCACGAGGGCCGAGCTTCCCTCATCCAAGAGCGGCGCGGCTGCTCCACGGCATCGGTCTCCGTGGCGTCAACCACCCCCCCGGGAAGTATCATCGGAGGAAATCGGATAGACCTCCGTCTCCCGGGCGCTCTCCGCAACAACGGCGGGCCCTGAACCAAGGGCACGACCGAGGCCTCCGCCCCTGCATCCCCCCTCCTGCACAGACGGCCTCGCCGCCATCACGACGGCCTTGGTGACCTTGGGGCTCCGCCTCTGCAATCACGGCCTCGGTCTCGGGGGCTCCGGCCTCTGCAATCACGGCCTCGGCGGTCTCGGGGCTCCGACCTCCGCCATCATGGCCTCGGCAGACGCAGACGCCGACCACGGCCGCTGCGGTCTCGGCGGTCGTGGGCGCCGGGGCCTCCATCGCCTCAGCCTCGGAGGCCCCGGGAGCCTCGGCAACAAAGGGCACGACGGCCCCATCCGACTGTGTAGGGGCCGCCTCGGCAACCCCTCCTTGGGCGGCCGGTCCCTTTGGGTCGACCCTCGCCGACCGCGCCACGTTGGATAGCGGCTTGTGCCTCCGCCACCCAGTGGGCGGAGGAGCCGGGCTCGCCTTAAGCGCCTTAAGGGGCGCCAAGGGGAGGTCGTCCAGGCCGCTTCCGACTAAAGAAAATTAACCTACAGGGTCAGCGCGAGACCAAAAAACGAACGGAAGACACTACGACCCTGCCAAAAATACACTACTTTGAACGGGGCGGCCCCCGCTTCGCCACAGCAAACCTCATCCGCAACGGCGAGGCGGCGGTAGTGGCGTCGCATCCGTATCCATCGGCGCCGGTCGTCCTCAGCGGACCCCGGCGCCCCTTCGGTCCTCTGGGGGGCGGTGGCGTTGCCTCCACGCCACCTGCTCCACCATGGCCGCCGAGCCTACCGGGCTGGCGGCGTTTGCCTAACGCCCACGCCTCGGGCGTGTCGGCCTCGGCCCCAAGCGGGCAACCGCCGGCCCCGGGTCGGGAAGCTCTCTGGCGGCGGGTCCACAAGATCACCCTCCCCATCACGCACTGGTCGCCAGAGGACGTCTGCGGCATCAGCGACCCGAAGCCCAGGTTCTTGTCGCCGTTCTGCTGCAGGAGATCCACGAAGTTGTGGACGCCAGGGAACACCACGCTCTGATCCATCATCAGCCCGCCTCCCATCATCGTGACCTCAACAAAACACCACACCCAACAAGTTCACTCGCAGTCACGGGCAGATTGACTCTCTTCCTTGTACTGCTACTTGTAGTATTCACCTGCGCGGAAGCAACAAGGAAGATGAACACGTCAGCTGCTGTGTTTTACTGTCAGTAATTAAGTGCAGAGACAATAAGTGTAGGGTAAAGGTAAACATGTGCAACACGATTGCGTGTTATTAGTAAAAAAAAAGTAATTAAGATGGCCGAGTGAAGCTTATTGTGGCATCTTAATTTGGTGATTACACGATCTGCAAGGGCTTATTGCCTTGGCATCATAGATCTACACAGCTATTGGAGACAATCATGTGGCAGCAAAAGGCAAGCTTGCCTATTGAAGCAACAACCGGGAAGGCCAAAGTTAGCAGCCTAGCATTGTGTTGTGAAACAGAACAGGGCCTTGATCTGATCAAACTACACATGGACACTTCCCCCATAATCCTTCTGAAATTGATACTTCTAAGACTAACAGGGACCAAATATAGCACAATCCTTATTGTTTCGACATAAAGAAACAGATTACACAGCATGGAATAGTAATATGCATCATAACATACTTGTGGAGAAGGAATTCAAGCATGAAAATGTATGACCATAAATACTTCCACCAAATAACTACTTCTCATATGCCGGTTCACTGGAACAAGCACGTAAAGTTGCATCTTTTCCCCTTCTTACGAAAGCATGTGCAAACGTATGAACGTAAGCTCTGATTGAATCACGAGGGGGAAAGATTAAAAAAAGGTCAAAAGGCAGGGAAGGAAGGCTTTTCAGTAAATCATTTTTCATGGATCTATTTGTTTTTACCCAGGCACCCAGCCAAGCACGAATGGACAGTTGGTAACAAGAACATGTACCCATGTGCTTGACAAAGGGAATCAAGGTCAAGGGATGAAATGGACTAGACACATATCGAACCTAAAGAAAACTGATCAAATTTTCCACCTCCAAAGATGATGCAGGGAAAACAATTTTTCCCTGATTATACACTTCCTAGAACGAGCTCCGCCTTTGACTAGGAGAAGTATTGAGATCCAAGCGGAAGCTTAAAAGAGATGTAAGAAACTCGGGTTTTTGGATGGGAGCTGCTACATCATCAAGGCATCAACCTTGGAACTCTGCCATGGATTTAGCCGCAGCTATTACGCAGAAGGACAAAACATCAGCACCGGAAGGAAAGATCAGAAAAAAAAAAACTCAAACGGGAATTGGCCACTGCAGGAAGCTACAGGATCCTGGAAAAAATCTAGAGGAAAAAAAAGATCTCTCGAAAAATTATCGCTCTACATATCCATCAGACTAATCAGCCGACCACCCTCCAACAGAACAAGCAGACATCAAAGGGAGAAAGAGAAGACGAAGATCAACGAAGAAGAGAAGGAGCAACCACACAAGAACTGAGAAGGATAGGAGGCACAGGTAGGTAGGAGGAACTCACCTAGCTCTTCCTGTTTATCTCCACTTGCTATTTTCCCCCGGTGTTCCAGCTTTGCCATGACCTGGGAGACGAGACGGAGAGAAGCGGGCAAGAGGGAGGGAGGGAGGGAGGAGGAGAGGGGAAGAGGGGGAGGAGTGGAGGGCACGAGGTGGGGATAAGAACGGGGGCAGGGCCAAGGCCTCTCTGCCCTCTTGCGCAAAGTAATCACAGGCAAGTGAGGCCTTGTTAGGATCCGGCCCGTAAAGTTTCGAGGTTACGTATTGCACGGGTGTTCAGATGTTAATAAAAAATAAATTACATAATCCTTCGATAAATCACGAGACGAATTTATTAAATATAATTAATCTATTATTAGCATATGTGTACTGTAGCACTTGTTGTCAAATTATGAATTAATTAGGCTTAAAAAGATTCGTATCGCAAATTAGTCGTAAACTATACAATTAGTTATTTTTTAGTCTATATTTAATACTCTATACATGTGTCAAATATAACATGGCGTAAAATTTTAGGGTTGAAAACTAATCAAGGGCTGAGCGTGCTGGTGCCTGATGCTGGTGGTGCTCTGCTGCTCGGCCTCTGCAGTCTACGGCCTGTTCGGCTAGTATTAAAACCTGCTGATAAATCGGCTGAAACTGATTTGTTGTGAGAAGAAAATGCTGTAGATTCTAGCTGATAATCGGCTGATAAGTTTAAGCGAACAATCGACAGCCCGGCTTTTATAATCTCCCCTCTTAAACTAATGATCCTCGCCTCCACTCACGAGCCGCCACTGCGAGTCTGCGGTTGCTTGCGCGGCGGTAAAAAAAAAGATCCTCGCTGCTCCGTAATCACTAATCACCCGCGTGATGGCGAGTTTGGCTGGTGGCGTCTGCCTGTGACACGCGGGGGCCCGGTCACCGGTCGGTGGCCTCCTCTACCGGTTTGGCTGCCGGGGTCCGAGGAGGATCGGGGCTGCGCGTAGTAGAGCCAGGACAAAAGCGCTAGAACGAAGGAGAGTGGATGCTACCTCTTTACCCTCGCAGATGGGCTCCGTGCCTCCGTCCCCCGTGTTTCTTCGGTTCGTATGTGGGGCGCGCTCCTCTCTCATCGACCTATTTTCTTAACATTCCTTCGAATCAAAGAGAACGCAAAAACACAACATGGATTTCAAACTTTTCAAAAATGAATGTCATCAATGCAGTAGTGAGAAGAATACACCAAACAGGTAAAAAGGATAGGGAAAGAAAGAGAGGAAGAGGGGTGTTAGCTTTTACTTTTGTCTAGCATAATGCCGCATAGGGTGTAGTACTTGGTTTCCACATCCACTTTCTTTAATTTGCTAACCGAATGACCCTGTTTTATTGCACTACTTTAGCAGTATTTTTCAACGAACGAATAATTTTTTTATAGCATTTCAGCATAAGCATCAGAATAAGCTAAATTTCAGTACTAAGATTTAACTTTCTTATGCTTTTACCATTTAAACTAATTTCAGGAACATAACTTAAAAAGCCAACAGTAGAGCACAACAGTACATGGACAATAATTTTTGTAAGACATACCCTCCCATTGTAATAGCGGAGAACTCATGAAAGGGAGACTCTTGCAGGCAAGATAGAGTTGCCCCAAATGAGAAAATTGGTGTGAACAAAGGATCAATCCTAGTAGATTTGTTCACAGTGTTATTCTCCACGTAAGAGACAGTAAAGGAAAGCTCTCATTGCCATCCCACATACATATCGAACGAGAACAGATGGAAAAGGATCCCAAACTCCAAACTGACGCTACATTTTGTGTTTCTTTAATTAATTGTAAGGAAAAAAAAAAGTAAAGCAAAATATCGACCCGTCGTCACTGTCCCTGGAAGGATTGTTTGCGTCCAGCAAGCGTGTAGCACTGGGCGACTGGGGCCTTGTTTAGTTTCCATCAAAATTCCAAGTTTTTTCACTCTCTCTTCATCACATCAATTTTTGGACGCTTGCATGGAGTATTAATATAGGTAAAAAAATAACTAATTACACAGTTTAGTTGAAAATCACGAGATGAATCTTTTGAGCCTAGTTGGTCCACGATTGGACAATATTTGTCAAATAAAACGAAAATGGTACTATTTATCAAGTTGAAAAAACTTTCGATCTAATTAAGGCCTGGGGACAAAACGGTCTGTCAAGAGTCATCAAAACCAGGCACAGGCAGGACCCTTTTCATGAAATCGGGTTAAAGTTTGACGGCCATGAAATCCGTCGCCGCAGCGATCCCCTGCAGAACGACCACGTGGTGCCTTATGGGCTGGGGCCATGTGTGCTGCCCCGCGGGCCCCACGCACCTTGTCCCCGTGTGGCTTTACACGCACGGCCACCTACCACGCGCGCTGGACGCTACTCCTGGCCTAGCTCTTTTTTTTTTAGGGGCTCCTGGCCTAGCTTTTGCGGCCACGGGCCACCCCCAAGCAGCCAAGCCCCGGTTTTTTTTTTTACAACAACAAAGCCCCGGCAGTGACAACCGAAAGCAGAGCACGAATCAAACTCTCCTTTTTACAGTAGTACTAGTGTACTACCAAGTATAAACGGGTCAATGGTGGGTTGTACTACTACTATTCTCACTGATTGCTGTAGTTAAGTCACTTTCGAAACTCAGGGTTTTTTTTCTTAAAATCCTACTACTAGTAGTAGGAGTACATACATATTCGAGCTGATTTTGTGATGTTTCTGCCGGGTTCCAAAGTCTCGGTACGTACTCTTATTAAAAATGTCGTTTTTTACTTTTTAACCTCTTGTTCGGTCGTTCGTCTTATTCAATTTTATACAAATAATAAAATAAATAAATTATTATTAAAGTATCACTACAAATAACAAAATAAATAAATTATTATTAAAATATCATTAATGATAAAATAAGTCATAACAAAATAAAAAATATTTCTACAAATTTTTTGAATAAGACGAACGATCAAATAATAAGTCTAAAAGTTAAAAACAACATTTTCAATGGGATCAACAGAGTATTGGTCGTACAATAACCAATTGCAAGCTCATTGGATTCCGAATTGCAAGCGATGGTGTGGTGGTGCTAGTAATAGTAATGAACAGCAGACCTTGCACGGTTGCACCTTTTGCTCGGGTGACTCCGGTCATCACCGCGTCGCCTGTTTTTTCTTCTTGTTACTACAGACCTGCATCTGCATTGCTGGAGACAGATTATTGTTGACTGATTAATGCAGACTAATAATCGCAGGTCGTCCACGCAGGTTTTGTGATCCAAGTGACTAGCCTTCTGTGCACCTGTGATCTTCATGTTCTCTTTGGACACGTGGTGTTCTAGTATATGTTGCTCTGACAAAAGCATGGTACTCTAGTATGCAACATGCGAGCAATGTACTCAAATGGATTTCTTAGCCCGCTAATGCCAAGCTTAATTAAGTAGGAGTATTTCAGAGACTAAAGGTCGTGCATGTGCGCTGGGCTCTCGGCGAACGAGCGCTCTCCATCTGGCCTCGTCAAAGCATGGAGCCAGCCATGGATCCGCGGCCCTCCCGTGCGGCCGTGCCAGCCTTGCCCACGCTGAATCGCTGATGCGGGGAACACCGACTGGCGACTGTGCTGGCCGTGCAGCCACGGACACCGATCCCGGCCGTACACGTATCGGGGAACGAAGGGGTGCGAGCCGCGGGCCGGGACCGCGACCACCCGCCGCCCACCGTGGCCTCCACTCCACTCCCGCGGAGCCGCCGCACGTGCTCATCGTGCTCCCCTGCCGCTGGGCATGTGCGGCTGCCTCGGTCGTCGCAACCGGTCCCATCCACGACAACCTCCCACGGGGCACGGCACACCAGTCTGGTACTGTGGGCCGCGGTGAAAAGCTGGAGTAACAGGACTCTAGGAGCAATTGTTGATGCCATCGCAGTAAGAAATGATTCCAAGAGACGACCCAGTCTGAAGAACACAAGGGCGTTGTTCGGACTCGACAGATGTTCGGTTCAGATTAACGCAGAACAAAAATGTCTTTCCACTGAGAAGCTTCGACAGTTAAAGTCCAGCATTTTTGGACGTGCTCTTCGTATTTTTGTTTAGGGATAGGAGTACTACTGGCACTAATAAACCCGTTGACATTTGGGACATAAACATCTGTCGCAGTCAGCTAACTAGGCGCGGCCGCAGCAGTGCCATCACTAGCCATAGCCAGTGCTCAGCTAGCCAACCAGCAACCAGGCAACAAAATGCAAAGAAATCAGAGTCAACTTGCACGACGGGACACCGACGGCAAAAACAGCAAAGTTCCCAGAGACGTGCGGCTACTGTAGCTAGCTAGGTCGCTTGGGCTGAAGTAGACCCGTGCGCGATGCGTCGACGCCTCGCTCACCGGTGTGCCGGTTTTTCCCTGAAAAAATATCAGCGGGGAGCGAGAGGGCGAGAGGGGATATGATTTTGACAGGTGTTTGACCCTCAGCTGCGGTTCATTAGCAACTTGATTATGCTACTAGCACAGCATCTCTGTATCGGTTTGATCAAGACTCTGGGTGGTGGTACGTACAGTACTCGACGGAGTACGTACTCGTGCGAAGATGAGCTCGAAAACAATCCTTTGAAACCAGAAATTTCTTTCTGGGAAACGAAAACAGCGGCCGTCAACCCGGTTTTGGCAGAGAGAGGCCCTGAATGCCTGATGAGTGATGACGCCGTGCCGGGGGAGGCGGCGGTGACCAGTCTGTGCCACCTTCCGCTGCTTCAGGACAGGACCGTCTCATTCAGGCATTTCTCTATTCTCAATCATAATCCTACTATTATCTCTTTGGCTGTACAGTAGGTGTACCCATCAATGTCCGGCCCGCTGGCAACCCCTGCCGCTGATGAGCTCCGCTGAAATTAATGCGGAGTTGTGTGGTATATCCGATAGCCAGCAACGATCCTTATTTGTTTGGGCTTGTTTGACTGATAAAACATGACTAAAAATACTATCGACTGATTTGATGTGAAAAAAAATAATATTTATTAATTGAAAAAATATGACTTATAAGCTAAACAAGTCTAAACGAACGGACCGCAAATTCGCGGTGTCATCCCATGTGACGTCAAAGCATTCCCATACAAATACTTAGGCCTACCACTAAATATTAGGCCACGTTAGTTCCGCCGTTTTGTTTTTATTGGATAGTAATTGTCCGATCATTGACTGATTAGACTTAAAATGTTCGTATCGTAAAGTATAACTAAACTGTGCAATTAGTTTTTGATTTCATCAACATTTAGTACTCCATGCATGTATCGCTAATTTAATGTGACGAGGAATTTTTTTATATAGTGTCAAAGTTGGAAATTTGGTGAAACTAAACGGGACCTTAGACCGCTGCGGAGGGTTGATGTGCTTCCCATGATCGATAAAGTCGCTGCGCACCTACCCATCAATGGAAGGCAAAATTCTTGGACACACATGGCAGACTAACTATAGTGAACTGAGTGTTGTCCTCTATTCCAGTGCATTTCCTCACAGTGTTCTAAATTAAGAAACGGGCGGTTAAGTAAATTAGTAAGATCAGGAGGGGCTTTCTTTGGAAAGGAGAACTTAGCGTCGGTGGAGGGGCATTGTTCGGTGATTTGGCCTGAGGCAGCAAAGACCAAAGCCCTTGGTGGGCTAGGGATTCTAGATTTGGAAGAGCTTTAAGATTGAGATGGCTTTGGTACGAACGGGTGGATCCTAATCGGTCGTGGAAAGTGTGACAGAATCGTTCGAAGTAATACATCTTCGGAGGCGCTCGTCTTCCACTAGACACTAAACACCCCGAAAGCAAGCAATATCGGGCGGATTCCGTTGAGCACACCATAAGGGAGAACTCGAATAATCCATATTTTTTTCTCTAGGATCCAATAATGAGAACGAGTTTACAAAACTTAGTCCATTTCATACAATCAGAGTTCTTAGAATTACATTATTAAAGTACCAAGTTCAGAGTACGGAATTTAAACAGCGGAATTAAAATAAACGTCTATTGATAATATACAAGGATCTGTCTATGCCCACCAGAAGAATCCTTCACATAACAGCTGCACCTACAACAGGGGTAAATAAACTCTGAGTACACAATATATTCGCGAGACTTATCCGACTAGTGGGAGTAATTTCTCGACTCCAAAGGATATGATAGGCTTCTTCGTTTGCTGGGTTTCCTTTTTACGGAAATCAATACTAGTAGTGAATTCTTATGTATATTTCTTATTAGCAGTCATGATTAGTTAATTATTTATAACTATTCTAGATAAGCACATATTCTACTTTTAAGCAAGAGTTGAGCAAATAGATTGTCGGGTGCCTTAGAACGGGGTACCCCAAGCAAACATCAAAAGGGTCGCTAGAGTCCCATCTAATAAATAAAAACTAGAAGGCAAGTCGTGGGCCCCTCACCCGCCACGACCGAGCCCACTGGGTCCTCCTCCTCACCTCGAGCCTCGAGCAGGAGGTCTCGGCATCCTGAGGCAAACTCCGCTTCGCCCGAGGCTCTCCGGAGAAGGCCTCGGCAGGAGGTGCATTCTCCGTATCGCGCGAGGCCTCTCGCACGAGGCCTCGGCAAGGAGCCTGATCTCCGTCTCGTGCGAGGCCTCATTCTCCGTACCGTTCGAGGCCGGCTCGTCCGCAGCCCGTCGCCCCCCGCCTCGGTCGACCCCCCCCGACAGCGCGTCACGTCTCATTAATACTTTCAACCACTCCCGCAATCTCAGCTGGACAGTGGCTCAACGCCACAGAATGGCCGACACGACCCGAGGTCGCATCAACGCCATACCGGCCGGGACAGGGCACGGCAGGGATTACTGGCCACTGTATCCTAACACTGTGTCCACGATCAGCGCCATACCGGCTGGGACAGGGTACGACGGGGATTACCGGCCACTGTGTCCAAATGCTGTACCCACGATCAGCCGCCCGCACAAGGCCTCGGCACTGTACACCAGGGCCTCGGCGATCTTAGGGTTCGTGCCTACCGAGACCCCCCCACCGCAGTGCAAGCCTCGGCAGTGACCAAGTCTCGGCCTCACGCATAGTCTGTCCATAGTGGCTTGCACGTTCGCCGCCACGTCCGCTCCGAGGCATTCCCGGGGCTCCCACGACGCACAGGATCTAATGAGACAACCACGCCGCCCCAGTACTCCAAGGACGGACCACTCCTACGACCACGCCGCCACAGGAACAGGCCACAGGGCTTGGACGTGCCACCCTATTGGCACGGTGCCGCATAGTAATACATGTACTGTCCTTGTCCTCCCTTCAACTATAAAAGGAGAGGACTTGGGCCACTTAGGAAAGGGAGGAGGACACTGGGTAACACACACGCGCACATTCCAGCCGCTTGAGAGCAACGTCTCAGGCGGCCCACACGACACCCTGCTGAGACCTGGGACTAGTTCCTTCTCTCCCTTAGCTTGTAACCCCCTACTACAAGCACTTCGGTGCAAGAAATACAAGTTCGATCTCTTAGACTGGATGTAGGGCACCGATTGCCCGAACTAGTATAAATCTTATGTCTCTTTGCATCACCATCTGGAATCGGGAGCACGCAGAACAAATTCACTAGTCGGTTGAGGACCCCCCGGTCCGAAACACCGACAGTTGGTACGCCAGGTAGGGGGCGCTGCGTGTCAGTTTCGTCATCCCAGCAGGTTTCGGATGGCAGACCCCGTACGACCATTGTGTCTCGGCACCGTAGTTTGGTTCGAGAGCCTAGAGTTCATGTCTCTAGGGCATGAGTACGACATGGTACTCCTCACACCTTGAGCCCCACCGTCCGACGATGAAGTTACGCACTGGCAGCCCATGCGCAGGCGGCGCCCGGGCGGCCGCTCTCGCCGCGCTCGCCAGGCACGACGCGAGCAAGGCCACCCCGACGCTACGCGAACCCGGGGCGGCACGCCACTCCCTCCGATATCCTACGACCAGCTGTTGGCATAGGGTCCCTGGCTGGGGACCTATCTGGCCTGAGCTTGGACAAAGGAAAATCGCCGGTGACACGTGGCGATGCCTAGTCATCAAGCTCCGCTCCACCACTCCCAGAAGAACCGACCCCGGCGGAGCAGAATCTGGCAACGGTACCATCCCCATACCCCTTTGGGTTGAGAAATGCCGCCGCCTCTTACGCCTATGCTTACACTGCCGCTCACGAGGATCCCTCGGAACGTCGCCAGTGCTTCGCTCTTGACCTAAGCACCCACGCCGACTCCTCGGATGAGGACGAGGCATGGCCCAGAGTGGACTTCTCCAGGCTCCACGACCCCGAGGCTTTGCGCCAGTTCTTGGCCATAAGCGACTACTACCTCGGCTACTCTGACTCCGACGATGAAGGCACTTATGACCCCACTCGCGAGTGTTTTCACGTTGGGCTCGAGATGTTGAGGGCCGGCGAAGATGATGAGGGGGCAGGTAGCCGTTCCCCGCTTCGTCCAGGGGCGGGCGCCGCCACGCCCCCATGTAATGTCCTGCCAGCCGCACGAAATGAGAACGTCGCTCTTGCATGACCTCAGCACCCAGACCTAGAGCAGCTCCGTGTGCTCCAGGCCAAGGTCGAACAAGACCAACTCCTTCTACAGCAGCTTTGAGACTCTCTTGAACAAGAACAGCGAGACCGCGGCGAAGGCGGGGGAGCCCGACGGAGGGCCCGCGATGTGCATCACCGCATCCATGACGACGAAGGGAGTGAGCAACCCCTAGTCTTCAATCGCGCCAGCCAAAACGTCGCGGCTGTGGCAATGCTGGTCCGTGCAATGCCCGAGCCTTCTACCATGGAGGGGCGACGGGTCCGCGGCGAGCTCCGCGATCTCCTAGAGACCGCTGTGGTTCAGCAGGCCGAGAGTTCCACCTCCCGACGACACGGGGGCGCCTCGAATCTTCCCACGGCACCGCCTCGGTGAAGGGTCGAGATGGCGGACTAGAGGGGGAGTGAATAGTCTTTTCTAAAACTTAATCGCGTCGGCTAACCGATATAAATGCGAAATTAAAACTATCGGTCTAGCCAAGACTATACCCCACTATATATGTTCACTAGCACCTTGCAAAGATAACAATTATGCAACAAAGGTGCCGGGCTAGCTAGAGCTCTCCTAACCAATTCTAGGAGCAAGGTTACACAAACCTATGCCACTAGTACTTTAAGCAACAAGGGAGCTCCTACACATGCTAGTAATCAAAAGCACAAAGCTAACTAAGCTTACTAGCAATGCTCAATAACAAGACAACCAATGCCTAATTAGAGAGCGCAAATACTTAGCTACACAAACTAAGCAATGTGACTAACAAGGTTACTAAAACCAAATTAGCCATGCAAGGGAGCTACTTCTATGCTATACAAGCAAGAAGGTAATTAGCAAGCTACACAAGCTATCTAATTACAAGAGCAACTACACAAGCTTAATATGTATAAAAGTAATTGCAAGCTTGTGTAATGGGGATGCAAACCAACGGGAAGAACAAGGTTGACATGATGATTTTTCTCCCGAGGTTCACGTGTTTGCCAACACGCTAGTCCCCGTTGTGTCGACCGCTCACTTGGTGGTTCGGCGGCTAATTAGCATCACCCGCTAAGCCTGCACGTCGGGCACCACAAGAACCTACCCCTTGAGTGAGGGTAGCTCAATGACATGCTTTACTAGAGTTGCTCTTCGTGACTCCCGCGGGGCAAACACAATGCCCCTCACAAGCACTTCTCCGGAGCGCCGCACAAGCTTCTTGCGCGCTTCGACGGAGACCACCACCAAGCCATCTAGGAGGTGGCAACCTCCAAGAGTAACAAGCACCACCAGTTTGCAACTCGATCACCTAGTGCCACTCGATGCAACCTCACGATGCAATCGCACTAGAATCGCTCACTCACACAATCGAATGATCACTATCAAGTATATGTGTGATGGAGGGCTCCCAAGCACTCACAAGCATGGACACTAAGTCCCTTGAGGTGCTCAGCACCAGCCATGGCCGAAGGCCACTTCTATTTATAGCCCCAAGGGCTAAACCAGCCGTTACCCCTTCACTGGGCAACGGTCGGGACAACCGGACGCTCCGGTCGTGTTGACCGGACGCTGGACCTCAGCGTCTGGTCGCTCGTAGACGACCACATGTCCCGATTCCAACGGTCACTTGACCTGACCGGATGCAGCAGCATTCGACTGACCGGACGCTGGACCCTCAGCGTCTAGTCGTTTCCAGTAAGCTCCCGAGCATGACCGGACACGTCCAGTCGAACGCGATTGGACGCAGCCAACGTCCGGTCACACTCTAGCTACTGCGTCACCGTACGTCAGCCTGATCGGATGCAGCTTTCCAGCGTCCGGTGTATTCAGATCTAGCGTCCGGTCAGTTGACCGACGCTGGCATCTTTGCGACCAACTCATTTTTACTTCTAACTTCTTCACCCTTGCTCCAAAGAGCCAACCACAAGATTTTGCATCCGGCGCAATAGAAAATAGGCATTCCATCTTCCCGAAAGCACCATCTTACCCCTACAAACACCACCTCCTTTGTAAATGTGCCAACACCACCAAGTGTACACCACCATGTGTTATGTGTGTTAGCATTTTCACAATCATTTCCCAAAGGATGTTAGCCACTCAACTTGCCACGCCACTCGATCCTAGCGACAATGCAAAGTTAGATCACTCGAGTGGCACTAGATGACCGATATGCAAACAAGTTTGCCCCTCTTGATAGTACGGCCATCTATCCTAAACCCGGTCATAAACTTCTCTACACACCTATGACCGGTGAAATGAAATGCCCTAGGTTATACCTTTGCCTTGCGCATTCCATTCCATCTCCTTCAATGTCGATGCAACACATGCATCAACATGATCAACAATGATATGATCCACTTTATATCATCACATGATCATATTGGTTCATCGATCTTGACTTTACTTGCTCTTCACCGTTGCCATCGTCCATCGGCGCCAAGTCTTGCTCAAGCTTCACCGCCACGCGGTCCATCACTCCAAAGCCTTCGACTTGCCCTTCACGCTTGCAACCAGTCCATCAAGCCAAGTCTTGTCTTGATCTTCTCCACCTTGATCACATGACTCAATGTCATGTCTCATATGCATTTAAGCTCCTTCATCATCACATGTGTGAGCTTTGCAACATCTCCAAGCCATTTTCACCTTCATGGCATATGTTGCTCACACACATGTACCTGTGGACTAATCACCTATGTATCTCACATAAACACAATTAGTCCACCTAAGTTGTCACTCAATTACCAAAACCAAACAAGGACCTTTCACTCGGTAGGACAGGGAAGCCTCGGCTCGTCCCGAGCCCGACCGAGCGCCAATAGCCCATAGGGTCCCCGTACTTCTGGACCGCCTCGGCAACCGATGCGAGGTGCAGGGAGACCATGAGGTGGTCAGCAGGCGACGACGCCACAATAATGAGGGGCCCGCTCGGGGCTACCACCCACACCGAGGCGGTCACTATGACAGCGGGGAGGACCGCAGTCCTTCCCCTAAACCACCAGGCCCTCGGGTCTTCAGCAGGGCCATCCGCGCTACTCCTTTCCCCGCCCGGTTCCGACAGCCGGCCAATCTCGCGAAGTACAGCAGCGAGACCAACCTGGAACTCTAGCTTGCCGATTACCGCCTGGCCTGCCAGCTAGGTGATGCGGACGATGACCTACTCATCATCCGCAATCTCCCCTTGCTCCTGTCGGACTCAGCGTGAGCCTAGCTCGAGCACCTTTCTCCTTCGCAAATCCACGACTGGCGCGACTTGGTTAGGATCTTCGTTGGGAACTTCCAGGGCACATACGTGCGCCCTGGGAACTCCTAGGATCTTAAGAGCTATCGCTAGAAGCCGTATGAGTCTCTTCAAGACTTCATCCGGTGCTTCTCCAAACAATGCACCGAGTTGCCCAGTGTCGGCGATTCAGAGATCGTCCAAGCTTTCCTCTCCGGCACCACTTGTCGGGACTTGGTCCGAGAGTTAGGTCGGAACGTGCCACGCTTCTTGACATCGCCACTAGCTTTGCCTCAGGTGAAGAGGCTGTCGGAGCCATCTTCCCCGATACCGACACCAAGGGTAAGCAGAGGGACGAGGCCCCCAAGGCCTCAGCCCCCCACCTCCCCAAGAGAAAGAAAAAGGGGCGCCTGGGGAAGCGGGAGGTCCTGGAGGCTGATCTGGTCATGGCCACAGAGCGCAAGAATCCCCGAGGCTTTAAAGGCCCTAGGCCCTTCGACGACATGCTCAAGAAACCCTACCCTTACCACCAGAGCCTGGTCAAGCACGCTCTCAAGGATTGCACCATGCTGCGGCGCTACTACGCCAGGCTTAGGCTCCCCAACGACGACGCCAAGCAGAAGGGCACCGGCGACCGGGACGAAGGCAAGGACGACGGGTTCTCCGAGGTACGCAACGCCTTCATGATCTTCGGTGGGCCCTCAGCATGCCTTACGATGTGGCAGTGCAAGAGGGAACACCGAGAGGTCTTCTCGGTCAAGGTGGCCACCCCTCAGTACCTCGACTGGTCTCAAGAGGCGATCACCTTCGATTGAGATGACCACCCTGACCATATTCCAAATCCCGGGCAGTACCCACTGGTCATCGACCCGATCATCGGCAACACCCAACTCTCCAAGGTGTTGATGGACGGAGGCAGCGGCCTCAACATCCTCTACGCCAACACCCTAGAGCTCTTGGAGATCGACCGGTCAAGGCTCCGAGGTGATGTCGCACCCTTCCATGGCATCGTGCCAGGGAAACGCATGTGACCCCTCGGGCGCATCGACCTTCCTATCTGCTTCGGCACCCCCTCCAACTACTGCAAGGAAGTCCTCACCTTCGAGGTAGTCGGGTTCAGGGGAGCCTACCATGCCATTCTGGGGCGGCCGTGCTACGCCAAGTTCATGGCAGTGCCCAACTATACCTACCTCAAGCTCAAGATGCCAGGCCCTAGCGGTGTCATCACGATTGAGTCCACGTACGAACATGCATACGACTGTGACGTCGAATGCATCGAGTACGCCGAGGCTCTTGTAGAGGCCGAGACCCTCATCGCCCACCTCGACCAACTCAGTGGCGAGGTGCCTGACTCCAAGTGTCGCATGGGGGTGTTCGAGCCCGCTGAAACCATCAAACTCATCCCGGTCGACCCCGCCTACCCCGACGACCGAGCGCTAAGGATCAGCGCCACCCTCGACATCAAATAGGAAGCCGTGCTCATCGACTTTCTCCGTGCGAACGCCGACATATTCGCATGGAGTCCCTCGGACATGCCGGGCATACCAAGGGAGGTTGCTGAGCACGCCCTGGACATCCGGGCCAGATCTAGACTAGCGAGGCAACGCCTACGCCGCTTCGACGAGGAAAAGCGTAGGGCCATCGGTGAGGAGATACAGAAACTCTTGGCGGTCGGGTTCATCAAGGAAGTATCCCACCCAGAGTGGTTGGCTAACCCCATGTTGGTCAAGAAAAAAATGGGAAATGGAGGATGTGCATAGACTACACTGGTTTGAACAAAGCCTGTCCAAAGGTCCCCTCCCATTACCTCAAATCGATCAAATCGTTGATTCCACCGCAGGGTGCGAGACCTTGTCTTTCCTCGATGCGTATTCTGGTTACCATCAGATCAAGATGAAAGAGTCCGACCAGCTCATGACTTCTTTCATCACACCATTCGGCATGTACTGCTACATGACGATGCCCTTCGGCCTCAGAAACGCAGGTGCCACGTACCAACAATGCATGACCCAGGTCTTTAGCGACAACATTGGGCGGACCGTCGAGGCCTACGTAGATGACATCATGGTCAAGACCAGAAAGGCCGAGGGTCTCGTCGATGACTTAAGGATAACCTTCAAATGCCTTAGAGAGAAGGGCATCAAGCTCAATCCCGAGAAGTGTGTGTTTGGGGTCCCCCGAGGCATGCTCTTGGGATTCATTGTCTCAGAACGCGGCATTGAAGCCAACCTAGAGAAGGTCTCGGCCATAACCAGCATGGGACCAATCAGAGACCTCAAGGGAGTGCAGAGGGTCATGGGATGCCTTGTGGCCCTGAGCCGCTTCATCTCGTGCCTCGGCGAAAAAGGTTTGCCTCTGTACCGACTCTTGAGAAAGTCTGAGCATTTTTCTTGGACCCCCAAGGCCGAGGAAGCCCTCGACAGACTCAAGAGGCTGCTCACCAATCCTCCCGTCCTGATACCCCCGGCCATGGATGAGGCCCTCTTACTCTATGTTGCCGCAACGACCCAAGTGGTCAGCGCCGCCGTAGTGGTAGAGAGGCAGGAAGAAGGGCATACTCTGCCCACCCAACGACCTATTTATTTTATCAGCAAGGTTGTCTCCGAGACCAAAGCACGCTACCCCCACATCTAGAAGCTGGTCTACGCCGTGGTCCTGGCCCAGCGCAAACTGCACCACTACTTCGAGTCACACCCAGTGACTGTGGTATCATCCTTCCCCCTAGGCGAGATAGTTCATAACTGGGAGGCCTCGGGCAGGATAGCCAAGTGGGTTGTCAAGCTTATAGGGGAAACCTTGACCTTTGCGCCTCGAAAATCGATCAAGTCTCAGGTCTTGGTCGATTTCATGGCTGAATGGACAGATACCCAACTGCCACCTGCTCAAATTTGGACGGAGTGCTGGACCCTGTACTTCGACGGATCCCTAATGAAGACCGGGGCAGGCGTGGGCCTGCTCTTCATTTTGCCCCTCAGAGTACACATGCGCTACATGGTGTGGCTCCACTTCACTGCCTCCAACAACGTGGCCAAATACGAAGCCCTTGTCAATGGCTTGCAAGTCGCCATTGAGCTTGGGGCATGGCGCCTTGACGTCTGAGGCGACTCGTGGCTCATCATAGATCAAGTGATGAAGAAGTCAAACTGCCTTGACCCCAAAATGGAGGCTTACTACAAGATGGTACGACGCCTAGAAGACAAGTTCGACGGTCTCGAACTAAATCATGTCGCACAGAAGTACAACGAGGCCGCCGATGAGCTGGCAAAGATGGCCTCGGCACGAGCCCTGGTCCCCCCGAACGTCTTCGCCAGAGACCTCCACAAACCTTCCATCGGCTGCACCTCAACAATGGAGGAGGGCCCACCTGTGGAACCCATGGCGAAGCCCGACGCCACCTCTACTGCCGAGACCCCCTCGACCGAGCCCGAGGTCACGGAAGTCAACGCCGAGCCTTCGCAGACTGATCAGGACATGGATTGGCGAGTCCCGTTCCTCGATTGGCTTGATCGGGGGGAGCTTCCTGACGACAAAACCAAAGCGAGACGGCTCGCGCGCCGAGCCAAGACCTACGCCCTCTATAATGACGAATTGTATAGGCGAAGTCCCTCAGGTGTCCTCCAACGTTGTATCAGTGCCAAGGCGGGCGAAGCCCTGCTTTGGGACTTACACGCAGGCGCCTGCGGGCACCATGCGGCACCTCGGACGCTCGTAGGGAACGCTTTCCGCCAAGGGTTCTACTGGCCGACGGCGGTCGCCGACGCTACCAAGCTAGTACGCTCCTGCGAAGGATGCCAGTACTATGCTCGGCAGACACATCTCCCGGCCCTGGCCCTGCAAACCATCCCCATCACATGGCCATTCGCCGTG
Organism: Miscanthus floridulus; assembly: GCF_019320115.1. Classification (NCBI taxonomy): domain Eukaryota; kingdom Viridiplantae; phylum Streptophyta; class Magnoliopsida; order Poales; family Poaceae; genus Miscanthus; species Miscanthus floridulus. The sequence continues at coordinate 161,268,170 of NC_089580.1, forward strand.
TGGGGGCTCGGCATGGTTGGGCCTCTGCAAAAGGACTCCGGGGGCTACACCCATCTACTGGTATCAATCGACAAGTTCTCCAAATGGATCGAGACTCGTCCGATCAATTGAATCAAATCCGAGCAGGCGGTGCTGTTCTTCACTGACATTATCCACAGGTTTGGGGTCCCCAACACCATCATCACCGACAGCAGGACACAGTTCACCGGCAAAAGGTTCCTGACGTTTTGCGACGACCACCACATCCGTGTGGCCTAGTCGGCCGTAGGACACCTAAGGACCAATGGCCAAGTAGAGCGTGCCAATGGCATGATCCTACAAGGCCTCAAGCCAAGGATTCACAACCGATTGAAAAAGTTTGGCAAGAAATGGCTCGCCGAACTCCCGTCGGTCATCTAGAGCCTGAGGAATACTCCAAGCCGAGCCACGGGATTCATGCCTTTCTTCCTTGTCTATAGGGCCGAGGCCATCCTCCCCACCGACCTGGAATATGGTTCCCCGAGGCTGCAAGCCTATAACAAACAAAGTAACTGCACCACCCGAGAGGACGCCCTTGATCAGCTGGAGGAAGCCCGAGACGTCGCGATACTACACTCGGCCAAGTACCAGTAGAGCCTGCGGCGCTATCAGGCCCGACGCGTCCTAGGCCAAGACTTGAAGGTAGGCGACCTGGTGTTGAGGCTAGCACAGAGCAACAAGGGTCGCCACAAGCTGACCCCACCATGGGAAGGACAATACATCATCGCCCAAGTACTGAAGCCCAGGACCTACAAGCTGGCCAACGAGAAGGGCGAAATCTTCACCAACGCTTGGAACATAGAACAACTACGTCGCTTTTATCCCTAAATTTCCAAGCATTGTATATGTCGTTTCTCGAAATACAATTAAAAAAGCGTTCTTTAGTTAGTCTTATTTTTCGAGAAACCCCCCCGATCCCATCATAGGTCTCGGCAGCACAATAAACATGATAAGGGAGACTCGGCTCTACCTCAGCAGAACCAAGCCTCCCTCGGGGGCTAGATGGGGGAATCCCCCCTAGGTCCCACGCACCATTCTTTAGTTGTTTGTCGCAAAAATTCCTACGCCCAAACTCTAGCAGGCTCTGACGAATCATATGTAAAGACTCCTCGGACCAAGGTCCGTTCCCTAAGCAAGAGGCCGGTAGAGTCACGAGACGGCCTACGCCCCCAGGCTACGGCACTCCTTCACTACCTCTCGCTCAAGGGATGGCTTAGGCCCTAAAGGGGTGTTTTGCAAACGAAATCTGATCAGGAGCAACAGAGGACAAAGGCTCAGAAACATGAGAAAAACAACTAGCAAACACAAATACTTCAGAAATAAAGGCCTCGACGGCCACAAACGTTATGATACAGAAATAACCCCTATTTTATCTTTACATAGCCCCCGGGGCCCAGATTAAGGCTCGGGGCCTTCAGCACCGGTAGGTGGTAGGGGAGGAACCAGCTCCTCTTCGAAGAGCATCGCCAGCGCCGTGCCAGGGCCTTTCGCCGCCTCCATCAGCTTCGCGATCGCCGTGTTGGCCTCCTCATCATCATCAGGCAGAACATAGCCATCACGGATGGCCGGGAGGTCGACGCTAAGGTAGTGAGAGGAGATGATGGCCATCGCCTGCTTGACACCCGTGTGCAGTGCCCCTCGAAGTCACTCGCGCATCTAGCTGCTCAGCGCAATCAAGCGACTCCCAAGGGAGCTGCCTGACTGAACCCCCTCGACCTCCAAGGCCTCGCAGGCAGAAAGGGCGGCACGTTTCAGCGCCTCGCGCTCCTCGATCTCGGTGTCGAGCACTGTCTGCACTGCGCTGGAAGCCTCGGCGGCCCGAGCGAACTCCGCCTCTGACTCTGCACCGCGGAAAATGGAATGAGGTCGAGCCAGAGAAAAAACAACCTAGGTTAGGGACGGAAGCCCACGGAACTCACCCTTGGCCTTCTGCTCCCAGCGTCGGGTCTCAGCCTGACAGGCCTCGGCTTTCTCCTTCAACCGCTGGGCCTCGACCCGAGAGGCCTCGGGCGCCCTGGAAGCTTCATTGCCCAGCTCTACGCCATATAAGGAGGTTAGGGAGCGAACATAAGGAGAAGGAAACAAAACAAGGGGACTGGAACTCACCCTCAACCGTCCCCCTCAAAACCACAGCCTCAATTTGCGAGGCCTCAACCACAGCAAGGGCCTTGTTTAGAGCGCCTTTGGTCAGCCGGTGCGCACTCTCCTCTGCCCCCAGCTGCCCGGCGAGGGCCTTGCCCGAGGCCATCGCTTCTTCGGCCCAGGATCTGAAGGCATCCCGATCGCTGACAGCACAGGTAAGCTCCTCCTCCAGCTCCTTGACCCGCGCCGCCAAGGGGGTGAGCTACGTCTAGGCTATGGCCGCCTCGACCTTCGCATTGGCACAGCGAAGACGGAGGTCCTCTACCTCCACGCTTCGTGCTGACAGAAGCTTGTTAGCATCGGCAAGAAGGCCCCTCTACCGTTGAAGCTGGTCCCAGATTCCCCTCTCCCGCCAGAGAAAGACCGACTTCCTGAGGGACCGGGTCTCGAGCTCCTGAGGAGGCAGAACAAAGGTCGTCGATTGCAACAAAACCGAGAAAAGAACAATGTCACGCGAGGAAGGAAAACACGAACCTGGGCGACTCCGGGCAGTTCGTCGGCCACCACGGACAGCGCCGTCCGTAGCGACCACTCCGCCAGCTCACGGTACTGCTCGAAGGTGCTCCAGCGCCCGCCCTCAGCCGCGTCCTCGAGGGCGAACAGAGGCTCCCCCTTAGGGTCGTCCCGGCTCCACCACAGTACCCGTGGGTGATCCCACCCGCGAGGCTCAGGTCGCACCCGCACGAGGGCCGAGCTTCCCTCATCCAAGAGCGGCGCTGGCTGCTCCACGGCATCGGTCTCCCTGGCGTCAACCACCCCCCACGCCTGGGAAGTATCATCGGAGGAAATCGGATAGACCTCCGTCTCCCGGGCGCTCTCCTGCAACAATGGCGGGCCCTAAACCAAAGGCACGACCGAGGCCTCCGCCACCTGCATCCCCGCCTCCTGCACAGACGGCCTCGCTGCCATCACGACGGCCTTGGTGACCTTGGGGGCTCCGGCCTCTGCAATTACGGCCTCGGTAGTCTCGGGGGCTCCGGCCTCTGCAATCACGGCCTCGGCGGTCTCAGGGGCTCCGACCTCCGCCATCATGGCCTCGGCAGACGCAGAGACGCCGACCACGGCCGCTGCGGTCTCAGCGGTCGTGGGCGCCGGGGCCTCCATCGCCTCAGCCTCGGAGGCCCCGGGAGCCTCGGCAACAAAGGGCACGACAGCCCCATCCGACTGTGTAGGAGCCGCCTCGGCAACCCCTCCTTGGGCGGCCGATCCCTTTGGGTCGACCCTCGCCGATGCCGCGCCACGTTGGATAGCGGCTTGTGCCTCCGCCACCCAGTGGGCGGAGGAGCCGAGGCTCGCCTTAAGCGCCTTAAGGGGCGCCAAGGGGAGGTCGTCCGCAGGCCGCTTCTGACTAAAGAAAATTAACCTACAGGGTCAGCGCGAGACCAAAAAAACGAATGGAAGACACTACGACCCTGCCAAAAATACACCTACTTTGAACGGGGCGGCCCCCGTTTCGCCACAGCAAACCTCATCCACAACGGTAGAGGCGGCGGTAGTGGCGTCGCATCCGTATCCATCGGCGCCGGTCAGTCCTCAGCGGACCCCGGCGCCCCTTTGGTCCTCTGTGGGGGCGGTGGCGTTGCCTCCATCGCCACCTGCTCCACCATGGCCGCCGAGCCTACCGGGCTGGCGGTGCGTTTGCCTAACGCCCACGCCTCGGGCGTGTCGGCCTCGGCCCCAGAGCGGGCAACCGCTGGCCCCGGGTCCGCTTCTCCTCCCCTTCCCAGGGGTGCCGGGCTACTTGCCGACGCCCCGGGCGCCACCTCCACGACGTCAGGAAGGTGGTCTAGGGGACCTTGCCCCCCCTCACCCTTGTCGTTCCCGTCTGAGGCCTCCGTCGACAACGACGTCGACGGGGATTCCTCCAACGGGAGACCATCCTTCCGTTGCTGGCGGCGGCGCTTATCCAATTCCTCGCGCGCGAGGATGTGCTTCATGCGCTTTGCCGCCTTAGCATCCTTTCGCTTCTTCTACGCATCGGCGTGAGCGCGGTTGATCGCCCGCTGCCCCGCGTCCTCGGGAACAGGCGGCGGAGAGGAGCGCACGTCCCTCATCCCCTGAAGGAACGACAAACACACATAAGGAAACAAGGGATAAGGGGAGATTGAGGAGGCCCAGAGGTTACAGCGACACTTGACTTACCAGCGAAAGGAACCCCCGCGACGGTCGCATCGCGAAGGGGGTCAAGTTGCCGCCCCTCAACTTCGCATCTACCGTCTCCCCCACCCGATGGAGAATTTCCTCGTCGGAGAGGGCGGAGGAGGACATCCGGGTGCCCTCAATGGGCTCACCCGGCCTCATCTCGAACAGCCGCCGCTACCGAGCCATCAGCGGCAGCACCCTCCGGTGGTGGAAGGCGGCCACGACCACAGCTACGGTGAGGCCATGACCCCGTAGCCTCGCCAGCCCCTCCAGGAGTGGCTCCAGCTTGGGCTGGTCGACCTTCGGGACACCCCACTTCCATTTCTCTAGGCAACTCCCCACAATCCGCCCAGTGTAGGGGGAAGTCCTGCGTCGTCATTGCGGAGGTAAAACCAACTCATGTACCACCGATGGTTGGAGGACGCGAGTTGGGCCGAGATGTAGAGGTGCAGGCGGTCCTGACGCACTTGGAGACTGTAGCCTCCAGCCCTCGACGCCTTCCTCTTACCCGACATGCCCGTTGGCTTGGTAGTATGCCCCGCCCGGAACAGGTGGAGCCACAACTCCCAATGGGGAGCGATCCCTAAATACCCCTCGCAGACGGCAACGAAGATAGCCGCTTGAGCGATGGAGTTGGGATTAAAATTGTGGAGCTCCACGCCGTAGTAGTGCGGGAGCGCCCGCATGAACCGATCCGCCGGGACACCGAGGCCACGCTCGTGGAAGGAGACGAAGCTCACGACGTAGCCGTCGTGGGGCCTCGGCTCTGGCTCGCCATACAGAGCAATCCACTCCGGCCTACTAGGGTCTATCACCGGGTGGAGGAGTCCACCGTCGACAAGCGACTGGAGCATCTCCTCGGTGACGTCCGACGGATCCCAAGGGTCCGCCTCGACAACAACGACGTTGCCGGCCATGGGTGCGATGGAGGAATCGAGTGCGGCGGTGAGTTTTTCTCTCTCCCTCCCACGCTCTCGCTTTTTTCTCGCTTTCTCCCCAGGCTCGCTCTTCTCTCCTCTTCTTCCCGGCACCCGCTGCTCTGGCGATGGCTCGACAAAGGCGGTGCTAATGCAGGCAAGGTAAGACGAGGAGAGGCGAGGCTCCTCGGGTATTTATGTAGGGAGAAGGCAAAATGAACGGGCGACGAAATCGGGGAGGTTTTCCCCCCGTTCGGCGCGGTTAATCACGAGCCGATTTCGTCGGCACGCGCCCACGTCTCTCGCATTAAATGCAAGGACAGTTACGTCCCGTCCATCACGGCACGCTCGGCCACTATGGCAGCAGACGTCGTTTTGCCTCCCCACGAAACCGCCTTAAAAGGTGCGCCACCCATTGCCGAGCCAATAGGGAAGATATTCCCAATGGCCTGTTCCTTTCGTAGGAAGGAACCAAGCTCTGAGCCTATTATGATCCAGGGGTTCGAAGGCTAGACCCCAAAGGGTTTCGACAGCCGCCTCAGGATAACAGAGTCAGGGGCGACTGCGGGCGAGCCTATACAGGGCCGAGGCCCAAGCAAGCGAAACGCTTGGGACGCCCAAAGTCGTATCCGAGACCGGCAGGAAAGTATCCGAATGGGATCCCCCCGTAGGGAGGCACCGAGCCACCGAGGCCCAACGAACGGCCTCGGCACCCACTAGAGAAATCCTCTGGTACTCTTGGAGTGTGTCTCTGGACCGCTAGCCGTCCCCTAACGAATGGGGTTCGGGCCTCCACTCGGACTACCCAATAACAGCTCATCGGAAGTGCCACCACTCGTGCCCATTGAGGGTAGCGAGGCACATTCCACCCTCCTTCCGAGCGAAAAGGAAGCGCAAGGGTCGCATAAAAAAGTCAGGGGAACCCCCGACGGCCTTCTCAGAGGCTAGGGGGCTCCTCCTGCAAATATGTCGAGACCCCACGACCCGGGCTCACGCCCAAAGGGGCCTTGGCAAACAAACCCTCACGCGCGAGGGGCGCATAAAAAGCCAGGGGAACTCCCGACGGCCCTCTCACGCAGAGGCTAGGGGCTCTTCCTGCAACCTTGCCGAGACCAGAATGGGCTCGGCAAACTAACCCTCTGTCCGAATGAAAAGGACATGTGAAGATCAGATGAAAGGGCCGGAACACCCAAGATGAAGACAAACGGTCCAAAACCGCACTAGAGGTTTCGCTACAAACACGATAAAGGGCACCGAGCCCGTTACGGTCCAGGGGTTCAAAGGCTGGGCCTCCAAGAGGTTTCGACAGCCGCCCCAGGGCAACAGAGTCAGGGACGACATCGGGGCGAGCCTACGAATGGCCCAGGCCCGAGCGAACGGTCGCTCAGGGCGTCCTAAGTCGTGTCCGAGACCGGAGGGGAAGTATCCGAATGGAATCCCCCCGGTCCGAAACACCGACACAGATCTATTTCACCATATTTCATCTTTTAGTTCTTACTACGGTGCTAGATTATAGACAAATCATATCAAATTATCCGGTGATTCACGAATCAATATGTCCGACCGAGTATGCGAAACGCACGCCCCACATATACCCGGATACAAACACGACCGACCCATCGCTCTCAAAGGGACCAGATCCCCGTCGACTTGCACGGTCACTCGGTCATGGACAAGCAAGAACACCGCAACTGGGAATATCTGAACCTAGCTTGTGGATAAACAGCTTCTTCATGTGCTACTAGGAGCCTACTAGTATGTCCAGTATTAATAATAAGCGTATACTCCCTCCATCCCAAAATAAGTGACGTTCTCGTTTTCCGAGAAACAACTGTCGGCAATTATATATTAAAATATATAAATATTTATGCTAAGTAATTAGTATCATCGAAAAGATCTTTTTATCTAGTTTTTTAAAAAATTTATTTGAAGATATAAATATTACACGTATTTTCTACAAATCGAGTCAAACTTGTGGCACGAAAACCCAAAACGTCACTTATTTTGGGACAGAGAGAGTATATTAGTATGTACATGGTATAGTACTTACAGAGCCTGTCTAGTAATAGTGATAGGCATAGTGCCTGTTTAATTCCTAAAATTTTGCAAAATTTTTCAAGATTCCCTGTCATATCGAATTTTTGACGCATGCATAAAGCATTAAATATAAATAAAAAATAAACTAATTACACAGTTTAGACGAAATTCACGGGACGAATCTTTTAAGCCTAATTAAACTATGATTGAACACTAATTGCTAAATAACAACGAAAGTGCTATAGTATTATTTCTCAAAAATTTTCACCAAAACCCGGCCATAGATATTTCAGTTTTGGCAAAGTTCTCCGTCGATGGAAGAAATGTCAAAGTTGAACAAGTCAATCTTACCTTCACACACCTGCAGCTTGCTATCACATCTTTTTTTTTTTCACTTTTCCTAAAGTCAAGTGCCTGAAAATTAGACTTACATCAAGCGACGCGCTGACAGTGTAGCACACAGCCTGTATTTTGTCCTCCTATCATTTGTTTATGATTCATTAATTATCTTTGTGTTATAATATACTCCGTATGAACTTTTTGTAATTATTATCTAACTATAGAAAAAAATTATAACTTATTAATTATCTTTGTGCCAACATATACTAAGATTTTGTTATGTTTGTGGTTTTGTCTAACAGTTTTTTATACTCAGAACTGAAAATTACAAATTATACCTATGGAAATTACAACGAACTAAGGCTGCAATTTTAACATAAAATATATGCAATAACATTCACCCGAAAGGAAACTAAAATGCACGCATCTGAATTTTAGCAACTCTTTTTTTCTTAATTTTACTTTGGATGAGTTAATTATCTGAACCCCTTTTTCGCTAACAAAACTAGCATGAAACCGTTTCCCATGTATACTGTACTGCGCATCCGCATGTGGCCCCATCGGTGTTCCTTCTCATGCGTGCTCTCAAATCTGCAGCTTCGTTCGCTCGTTCGGTCCCCAACTGAGCGTGCCACTTGACCCAAATGTAGGGGATATTTAACTTATTGCCATCCTTAAGGATGGCACCTCTCCGTTTGCCAGTTTTAGAATGGCATCTATATAATTACCATTCGAAACAGTAATCCTCCTACGTATTTGCTACTTTTGCTGATGTGGCACGCCACGTTGACACACCAGCGCAGCAGCGTCCCTGGGAACCTCTACAAGGCACACAAAATTACATGTTTACCTTTGTTGCTTCTCTCCCAGTCCATTTGCCTACGCGTGGGCCCTCTCCCTCCTCCTCGCTGACGCATGGGCCCCACACATCAGCTTCTCCTTCAACCTCTAGCCATCACCACAGCAGCCAGAGGAAGGGGAGGAGCTCGTGCAGTCTCGGCCGGCGTTTTTCTCCATCCTCGGTCACCTTCTCCAGTGAGCCGGTTGTGCCGCGAGCAAGTTGTGCCGTGGGCGAGCTCCGCCGCACGCCAGCTGTGCCGCGGGCGAGCTCTGCCGCGCGCCAGCTGCGCCGCGAGCGAGATGCGTCGTAAGCGAGCTTCGCCGGCCGCGGGCGAGCTCCGCCACGCGCCAGCTGCGCCGTGAGCGAGTTGCGCCATGAGCAAAATCCACCGCGCACCAGTTGCGCCACGAGCGAGTTGCACCGTGACCGAGCTACGTCGTGGGCAAGCTCCGCCTCTCGCGAGCCGGCCTGGGTGAGCTCTACCGCGGGCACGTCTTCTTCCTCCGTTCCGGATCTGGCGTCAGGGCGGCGTGGGCATGCAGCTCCTTCCTCGGCTCCGACGGGCACGGCCCTGGTGGCGCGAGCGCAGCCGGCCGGCACTGCACGAGCTCCTCCCCTTTCCCCTGGCTGTGTGGTGATGGCGGGAGGTTGAAGGAGAAGCTGATGTGTGGGGCCCACGCGTCAGCGAGTGGAGGGAGAGGGCCCACGCGGCAGTGAGTGGAGTGAGAGAGAAGCAGCAGGGGTAAACATGTAATTTCGCATGCCCGGTAGATGTTCCCAGGGGCGCTGCTGCGCTGGCGTGTCGACGTGGCGTGCCACATCAGCAAAAGTGTCAAATACGTAGGAGGATTACTGTTTCGGATGGCAATTCTGTAGATGCCATTCTAAAACTGGCAAACGGAGAGGTGCTATCCATAGGATGGTAATAAGTTAAATATCCCCAAATGTAGTGGCTGCAAATCTAAACAGCGTCAGTTAGGTAAAGCCTCCTGGCCAATTCGAATCCTTTGATTCCAACTCACTCGTTTTTGTCTGGGTATATGCAGCAGCGAGTAAACAAGTGCCTACAGCAAGGGGAAAGGCGGTTGTGTCTGAATCGTTTGCTTCTATTTCAGGCAGAGCTGCAGAAGCTTACAGGGTCGATGAACTCGGAACCATTTGCAACAAAGTGATAGAGTGAAGGGGAAATAGGTTCTGTAGCATCGAAAGATCGCGACTTCCGTAAAATACCACTGAAAGACATTGATTCCGTAAAATACCACTGAAAGGTGCACACGTGAACTAAAAGTACCATTCTGTTAGATTTGAACGTTAGGTCTGTTAATTTAGACCAAAATATCCCCAAACCGTTACAAGAGCTCTAAAAACATAAGAATCAAGCCCCAAACCGGTACAGGAGCTCTAAAAACATAAGAATGAAGTACAAGGATGAACTGACAGCATTTCAACACATACAAGTCACCATATGCACTAAATATTAACCAAGCACATGAAAAATATTCTGGTTCAACACATGGACTAATATTGATAACACATCTTGCAAGCACATGACCAAATAAGTTCACACTACAGGACCGTATTGGTCTGGTCCAACACATGCCCAAAATAGGTTCAGTATGTGACTTTTTCATACAGCAACAGTTCAATAAAATGCGCAATCTAGTTTATAACCAAACAACCCCAGTGACAGTCTAGTTTATAACAAATAAATGCGTAATCTTCACATTCTTGTGATGAATATCGGACTTAAATCTTCATATGCTGGTTTCAGTACCAGTTTGCAAATTACTCATCAGATTACGGAAAGTCTGGGAAAGGAACACTGAAGTTTCAGCTGATCAACCAGCGCCAAGACTTTTCATTTGCATTGTTCACTGGTGGACTCTCGAATGTCGGTTACTGCATAAGGCGAATCTAGCTTAGAAGGTCCAATTGCAACCACGCACGCTCTCAAATTTCTCGTGTGTTGGCTAGATGACTGTAACATGGACAAGTGGCTATGATATCAATGAGGCATATCCCTTTGTCGAATGGGGAATAAAATGGAGCCCCCGGTACGCACTGCAGCTGGCACCGTCACTTTTGATCGTGATAGCATCTGCGGTATGGCTTATATGAACATTATAGCCAGTACTGCAGAACAAAAATGGTCAATGGAAGAAAAATGCAAAATTCTATTCGTTAGATATTTGCTGGAGACATGAAATGCTAATTTTGGTAGCCTGTTGTCCCAATTTAGTTTGAGTCCCTTCTACTGTATTTAGTAAGCCTCCAAGCTATTTACCTGATAGGCAAGAAACTGCAGGATTCAGAGAATCTTTTACTGGGTTATTTTCAGTTTGTTACCTGAATTGTCTCACTGTACTTGTGCAGGAGAACCTGCTCGTTCTGTTGGTTGGAGAGATCCTGGTTTCATACACACAGCTTTCCTAACAGACTTATAGCCAAATAAAGAGTAAATTCTTGCCTCCTATCGTACAGTAAGTTCTCTCAGATTCCAACACTAGTGTCCAATATGGAAATATGGACTGAACACATTTTTAACAGGTTGGCATTCTCCTATCTATTAGCAGTGCAAAAAAAATTAGCACTGCTTCCAGATGCCCTTTCTCATCGGTGACCATCCTCATACCACGTGAAATCGCACACACAAATCGGACTTCGTAATTAATTTCAGTTGTACTACGAACCATGAAGTAGAAAACTAGGGTTTCATTCTTTCAGATCGATGCATTGTTCCACCGCATGCGCACTGGAGGAGGAGGAGTCACGGCCGGCGCAACACGCAGTCGAGGAGGAGGAGGAGGTGGACGGCGCAGGCGGCGCGGCCTCCACATGGGGAGCGGCCTGCGCGTGAAGAGGAAGCCGCGGCGGCCGGCGTAGGAGGCCATCGGAGCTCCCAGGTGGCCGGCGGACGGGCGGAGGCGGCGCAGCCTCCGCACGACGAGCGGCCCGCGGCGGACGGCGCGGCCTCCACACCGGGAGCGACCTGCGCGAGGAGAGGAAGCCGCGGCGGCCGGCGCAGGAGGCCCTCGGAGCTCCCAGGCGCCCGGCGGACGGGCGGAGGCGGCGTTCCCAGGCAGAACCGAGTGTGGCGCGGCTGTCTCACTTGCGGCGCGGCTCTCACTTGCGCGGCGCAGCTCCCGTATGAGGACAGGGATGAGGATAAGGCAAGGGCAAAAATGTCACTTAACTTTTGGAGTCTAGGTCAAATTGACACTCCTGAGTGTAAAATCTGACGGAGTGCTATTTTTAGTTTACGGTGACAACTTTCAGTGCTATTTTACAGAGTCAAACTCTTTCAGTAGTATTTTACGGAGGTCGCAACCTTTCGAGGCTTGGTAACCAATTTTCCCTAGAGTGAATGGTACTACTGCCCGCAACAATTGAGTCTCTACCGTACAGTGCAGTGCTCGAGAAATATCTGGGATTCTCCTTCGGTGGTTTGAACCAACTGTAATCCTTCTCGAACGGTTGTTGTAAAAAAAAAAAACCTTCTCGAACGGTGTATGGTGTATTACTCTCTCCGGCTTAAAATAAAATAATTTCTAGCTATATATAAACGCTTGTCTAGATCGTCAAAAGTTAATTTATTTTAAAACGTTGGCAGTAACATGGACCGGCAAAATGGTTTTTGGCACTTCTCCAGGGTCCAGAAACTATGACGTGCCAACCTGACTCCTTGTGAGATCCTACTCCATCTTTTGCATTTGAAGGGATAATCGTCCTGTTTATTTAGCTTATAAGCTGTACTTTTTTAGCTAACGAATAATATTTTTCTCTCGTAATAAATTAGTCAACAGTACTTTTAGTCATGACTTATCAGCCAAGCGAACAGAGGTAACGTTGTTTTATCAGGTGATCGCGACAAGAAGCTCTGTCATCTGTTGATGAGCCACTTGCACCATTAGCAGTTAACACCACGTGCGAAATACTTATACCTACAGAGTGGACGATGTTGCCAGTGCAGTGCTACGGGACTGACTGACTGTGGTGTGTGGTCTCACTCACGCACTGGCTCATCAACAGATGACGCCAGACGCACAAAAGCACGATTGCATTGGCCGAGTCGTCAGTAAAAGGTATATCCGCGAGGTAAGACGGTGCCACCGACGATTGACGGTCCGTCTAAGTTGTTTTTGCGCGTGGGCTCCCTAGTGTTTACTACCTTTCAGTCATTGTCATTAGCAGTTAACACCACGTGCGAAATACTTATACCCTTGTCAATTCTTGGTCTACAGATCGAGTGGACGATGTTGCCACTGCAGTGCTACGGGACTGACTGACTGTGGTCTCACTCACGCACCGATGCAAAACTGATTTAACCCAGCGGTGACGTTGAAGTCGTTGAGGTCGTAACCACACCATCAGGTGTAACTTCCTTTGGACATACGTTCTACACGCATAGATAAGTACCCGAATGGTTGAGCGTGGAACGCACGCTAATTAATGCTCGCGGAATGTAACAATAATAGCTTGGCCCGAATTAAGCTCCAGGACGGACCAATCCCCCCTGAACTCTTTTCTCGGTGTCGGCAGGCGGTGGCAGGAGTCCATTTTTCGTTTCACTTTCTCGTTCCATTTTCCGGTTCCGACAACCAGAAATGCCAAACATTTTCTTACCAGGCCAAACAAAAACATTTTACGGTTTCTCATTCTAATCTATCATCTTCCTCCTCCCTCTGGCACCAATCTCACTGGTGACCTCTTCGCCCGCAACTCACCCCCGTTCGGCCATCCCGCCCTTTCTTAATCCCAATTCCAGTTTGTCGGTGGCTTCTCACTCCGCCATCGACTCTGCCCAATCGGATGTCACTTGCCGTCAGCTCAGCGGCGCTCCACCGCCTTGCTCGCTGACCACAACCCGCCACCAACGCTAGCTAGCTGCTGCTGTCTCCATGCTCTCCTTCTAAGCCCGCCAGCCATGGATTTTCTATAAAAACCAAAACCCTAACCGCCGCCAACACCTCCTCCATCACACCAGCCCGCGGCGACCTCGCTGCCGGTCGTCCCACCCATCGTCCGCCCCTCTCCCTTCGAATTTCACCGGCGTCCTCGCTAGCTCGCGTTTAGCCCATTTCCCTTTGTTACTCTATATTCTTCGTTGGCACAACTCCTCGTCTCCCCCATGCTGCTAGTCTCCTCCTCCACTAGGATCGTGCCGCCACCGCCAGTCTCTCTTCCTCAGCCACCGTTGCTCCCTCTTCTCTTCTCATCTGCTAGTGATGTGCCACTTCCCCTCTTCTCCTTCGTGGCATTTTGACTTCAGCAGATCGAATGCTACCTTGGCAGTCGGCTTCCTCGATGGTAGCTAGCAGCACTGGCGCAAGCAACGATCTATCTGCAGGTCATACTCATTATTTATTTAAATTCTCCTTTTGTGCAATATTATACTTAAATTGACTAAGAGAATCTGCTAGACCAAATATTATAGAAAATATTAGCAACATTTGTATCTCCAAATAAATTTATTAAAAAATATTCAATGATTTATCTAAGAAAACTAATTATATACTATAAATGTTAACATTTCCTAATATATATTTGGTTAAAGTTAAACATGTTTGACTTCTTCAGAAGTAAAAATGATTTTTTTACGAGACGAACCGAGAGAGGGAGTACATGCTTTCCTAGAAGACTGACATCAACCTCACGGACACCACCGTATATATAGATCCTATTTGTATATTTTTTGAGCATTTTTCCTCTAAAATCTTTAACTTGCTTTTTTCATAATTTCTCTCACATTATGATCGTTATAGTTTTCTTTTTAATCTTGAACATTATAGTTGAAGACACGTGTTTCCTCATCTTACATACTCCGTATTTGATTGCCTCACAAAATAAAAATTATATATACGAAGTCAACTAGAAACTTTGCCAGCCGAACGGTATTGACTAAGGACAGTGATGGTTGGGACATCGTATTATTATTATTATTTACGAGTATACTCTGCTCGTGTTCGTTCTTCTTTTTATATATATACACTTTTTTCAAAACAACAAGGTGTTCCATCTCCAATCCTTTTTTTTAGTATCGTTTCTTCCAAAAAAAAAATCCTTTTTTTGAGCATTTGTCAGTTTAGCCTACTCCTCTTGCCAGCAACGCCATGGTTGGGCTCTTCGGTACGTACCTTCCTGATTGATTCGCCTAAAGGAGCACCTTGCCCTTTTCGCAAACATCAATGGAACCTTTTTTTTTTATTGATGTGAACCGTTGGGATTCTTGAAGGGTCATGCCCATACATATACAATTCTGCCGGTTTGCTCGTGGTCGCGGATCAATATCCCTTAGTTTACAAGAAGGCTGCCGGAACTCTACAAGAAACGGTGCTAAAGCCTTTCGTGATATGATCCATTGGCATACGCCGATGAAGGCTCTTACCACGGTCACGTGGTATGATCCATTCTTAATTAACATTTATTTACCCCTAAAAAATACTTATTTACCGCGCCTTCCTTGGAGGCGAGAGTTAATTACCTGGCAATTTCTTTGGGGTACCTAGCTTCCATGGCGCAGCGCCCCCAAAGAAACAATCTTAGCCTGTTCGCTTGCTCGTAAATGATCGTAAATTTCCAGTCAGGAACAGTGTTTTTCTCTCACACCAAACCAGCCAGCAGTAAATAATCCACGATCGTTTACGGCCTCCCGAACAGGCTGCTTGAATTGCTGGGCCTGATTAGTTAGTTACCAAAATTTGCTATACTAAGAATTTGGTAAGCAAAAAGTTGGGCAAAATAAATTGTCAAAAATTTGACAAGCCAAATGTGAGAAGTTGCCAAGTTTTAGTAGCTAACCAATCATTAGCTAAAACCATATCTTACTAAATCTTTGACATGACAAATTTTGTTAACCAGCCCATCAGCCCCGCTATCCACTGCTTTTTTTAGATAAAAATTCACATGCCGCTTGCCACAACCACAATCCTGCCCAGAGGGAGCAGGCCAAGTGTGCGGGTTCTCTGAGCAACTGCCAGGCGGTTGCACGTTGCGCGGAGCGGCAAAGTGCGCCGGCCGGCGATTGTCAATGGCCGCTTGGCGTTGGCAGCCGTGCTGCCCCCCGCGGATCAGGCAGGCAGGCAGGCGCCGCATCGGTGGGCCGTTCCGTAACGTGGATTCCTAGTGAATTTCACTCGTTTTTTTTTTACCACGAGACTTGGGATTGTGTGTGGTGGTGATATTCGGGGGTCATGGGGATTCCAGTTTGCTGTCTGGGTCGTGTTCTGTTCCGCAGCTCTCGTCTACATTCAGTGCTCAGATGAGCTTCGGTTTGCGAGGGGTTGCGTTGCGGATGCTGGATGATCTAGTGGAGATGGCACGATGAGCTTCTCTTTGGAGTGGCAGTTTTGGTCGGTTCATGCACGCACGAGTCCGCGCGAGATTTCATTATTAAGCCGGGAATAAAGTAGTGTCACGTGGCGTGTTATATAGAGATGTCATATCAACTGTTTAGAGAGTAATAATAATAAAATAAATTATAGAAGTCATCCGTAATTTATAAGACGAATTTATTAAACCTAATTAATCTATCATTAGCATATATTTACTGTACCACAACATTGTCAAATCATGGATTAATTAGACTTAAAAAATTCATCTCGCAAATTAGTCTTAATCTATATATTTAGTTCTATAATTAATCTATATTTAATACTCCATAATATCCGATATGACACGAACCAGTAGCAGCCTCAGGAAGCCTCAGGAATACTAATCTGTTGCGTTTTTTTATATAAGGGAAGGACACCAGTACTGTACGAATACTATTTGTTACTCCGACAAAAAGAATCATTCCTTGTATATATAGTACGTACACCCCAAGAAAAATTATGTGGACATCTGTAGTTCTGTATATCGATACTATGAAGCAACGTAGTACTCGCTCCGTCAAAAAAAAAAAATGTAATTCTTATTTTTCAAGGAGTCGATCAGTCCGAACTTTGATCAAAATTATATAAAAAAATATGAATATTCATAATGCAAAATTAGTATCATTAGATTAGCATAGAATATGTTTTTAAAATAAATTTATTTGAAGACGTAAATATTAATACTATTTGCTATAAAATTAGTCAAACTTGAGCTATTTTAACCGGCATGGATCCTATAATTGCATTCTTTTATGGACGGAGGGAGTAGTAGAGATTTGAAAATAATCGAGAACTATCCTTGATTATTTTTAGATTGTCTAGAAATCGAGCATTCAAAACAATCACAGTTTAACTCACGACTTCTAACTCGTGTTTTCACTATTGTAAGAGATTTTTTGTCGGTTGCCCCTCCGCTCCGCTCTCACGCTGCCCCCATTCGATCAAAGACCACTCCCCCGCCGCCCTTGCACTGGACGCTCATTCGGGACCGCTCTCGGTCGTTCGGAGTCCACTCCCCCGTCCACTCGGTTAGACGCCGCTCCCTGTCCGTTGCCCTGTTGAGCCCGGTTGAGGACTCCCGCTCCACTCACTTAAGATAATGGGAGGTTGTACTAGAGAGCGACGAGCCAACGAACCAGGAAGGTAATGGAAGGTGATCTGGATAAGAAGAAGAAGAGTATATATGTTCTTTTACACTCCTGAAAGGTCCTAATATGGTTAGAGAGGGGTGAATAGTCTATTTAAAAATTATACAAGGCATTAGAGCAATTGATTAGTAACACAAATGACGTAATGTAATTTTACTCTAGCTTTACAATGGTTGCAAGTCATCTATCCCAATAATTCTAGTTGCTATAATCACTAGGCACACACAAGAGCTAAGAAACTACTCACTAAGCTAGTGTGCTCTCAAATATTAACTAAAGAGCCACACTAACCAAACTAATAAGCTCTCAAAGACTAGCTACACTAAAAAGCTTAACAACTAGTTTGTAAGAATATAAATGAGTGAGTAGGGTAATTATACCGCCGTATCGAGAAATTAAACCAATCACAATGTAATCAATCTAATCATCGGGAGAAATCCAATCACATAAGAGACACAAGATTTTTCTCCCAAGGTCCACGTGCTTGCTGGCACGCCAGTCCCTGTTGTGTCAACCAACACTTAGTGGTTCGGCGACTAAGAGGTGTAGCATGAACCTCGTCCAACAAATAGACACAGCAAGTAAGGTAATTCAATGACATGAGCAATTTACTAGAGCTACCTTGTGGTTCTTCGTTGGGGAAGGTGCAAGACCCCTCACAATCATCGGAGCCGGCCACGAACAATCACTATCACATGTCGAAGCTCCTCCGCTGCTCCAAGCCATCTAGGTGGTGGCAACCACCAAGAGAAACAACAAATCCATAGCCACAACGATCCCCAAGTGCCACTAGATGCAATCACTCAAGAAAATACACTTGGAATCACTCCCAATCTCACTATGATGATGAATCAATGATGGAGATGAGTGGAAGATGAATGCTTAGGCTCACATGGATCTCAAGTATGTCAAAGTGCTAAGAGAGAGAGCCTAGGGTCGGCCAAGACCCTTAAATAGGGAGACAACCACGAAAGAGCCATTGGCCTCCTCACTGTCTGCTGCTCAGGCCAACCAGACGCGCCGGTCAAGCATGACCGAACGCACACCCTCAGCGTCCAGTCAACCACCGTCGTCCACATGTCACCTCCTTTAAACCTGTGTCGCTAATCTCCAACGGCTACTGAACAGCGCCCTCACGGTTAAAGACAGACCGAACGCAATTTAGCCAGACCGGACGCACATGTGCCGCGTCCGCTCACGCCTATGCCCGTGCCACTACGCCAGACGACCTGACGGACTCGCGAGGGACCAGACACATCGCCAGCCAGCATCCAGTCAACTCCAGTAAGCACCCTGAGAGAGATTTTTGTGATCTGACGCGTTTGCTCGTGATTGACCTAACGCATGCCAGCGTCCGGTCAGCACAGCCCTCGCGCGCCAACACCAGCGACCCTACGTCAGTGGCACACCTTGACCAGACGCAGGCCCTACGTGTTCGGTCGTGCCTCCTCTGTAGAGTCTAGTCAGGACTTGGCCTTCTCGGCCGCGCTCAACACTGATCGGACGCGTCCTGGGTGAGTCCGGTCACCCCAGCGCCAACGGCCGGTCGAGTACCTTTGTCTCCTTTTTTTTTCTAAGTCCACAACCACTTCACCCTTGCTTCCAAGTTACTAACCATAAAGTGTAGAACTTGTGTGCATGTGTGTTAGCATTTTCTCAAGCATTTTTAAGGGTTAGATGTTAGCACACTAGGTCCCTAATGCATATACAAGAATCATGTCACCTAGTGGCACTCGATAAACCGTTTAGCCAAACAATTCCTCTTTTTATAGTACGACTATCTATCCTAAATCACTCACACCCTCTATGATATCTTGAGTGCAAACCAAAAATGGCTCCTATCAATTTACCTTTACCTTGAGCCTATTTTTGTTTTTCTCTTTCTTCTTTTCCAAATGTGAAGCACTTGATCATCTCTTTTGTGGCCATGACCTTCACCATGACCATCATCTAGCTCCACACTTGGCATGGGACTTGTCGTTTCATATCTACACACTTAGCACAATGATTAGTCCCTAGGTTTCATCAATTATCCAAAACCAAACTAGGGCTTTTAATCTCCCCCTTTTTGGTAATTGATGATAATTTATTTACAAAGATATTTAAGGAAATCTTTTTTATTCATATTACTTGCCCAAACATATTACCATGTGTAAAGGTTATGGACAAGTTTCATCAACTCAAATGGGTAGTATTAGCTTCCCCTACATATGTGCTAAGAGTTTGAATTTGAAAGCTTGCACATATGCATGAATTTGAAGTTTGGGAGAGTAATAGCTACCAAATGATGCTAAGGTGTAAAGAATGGACCTTTGAAGCGTGATACCAATCGGAGTTGCCATTTGAACACCATCCTTAGCACCATGGTTTGCTAGATACTACTTGAAAAGCAAAGACAGTCTAAATACCTCATGAGATCAACATTAGAAGCAAGGTTTTAATACCACTTGTAAAATATCAAGAAATATCTAGCTATCCTATGCATGCTAGTTTTCATTTCATCAATCATTTTCTATAATCTAGCATACACCACACAAGCATGGATAGGGAATTTAAAAACTAGTGCCATGTAAGCAAACACATGTAATGCACACACAAGTTTATGAGCTTGCTCCCCCTATTTGTGTGTTTTAAATTTTAATTGATCCCCCTTACAATGATATTTTATTTGTTTGCTCCCCTCTATCTTACTATCTTTGTGAATTTTCTCCCCCTTTGTCAACTGAAAGGATCTAACAATGCCTAGAGGGGGGGGTGAATAGGCGTATCTAAAAATTTACTGCAAAGGCTAAGTTCAATTCTGTCAGTCACTGTCGGAAGTCCCGACGTTTGGGTCGGAACTCCCGACGTTGTCAGAAGTTCCGGCGCAAACGTCAGCAGTTCCGACGCCTACGTGAACTACAAAAGCAGTGCCAAATTTAACTTTGCGGATAAATGAACTTACAACCTCACTTCCTAGTGGTTTGGTGAAGATGTTGGGTCACTCCCTTGACGCCGTAATGCCTCCAAGCCGTAGATCGAGTCCAAACCCTAAAATGGAAATTTGGGAGAGAGAGAGACAAACACATACAAGTAATATCTAGCAATCACAACAACAAGCACATGGGACACAAAGATTTATCCCGAGGTTCGGAACCCCACTAAGGAGCTCCTACGTCCTCGTTGTTGAGGTGACCACAAAGGTCGGAGTCTTTTCCACCTCCTTGCCTCTCTCTAAGCGACCACAAAGGTCACTTGAGCTTTCCACTAAGAAATCGAGGGGTAATACAAACTTCCCGAGGCTCTTCCACAAGATGGAAGCTCTTGGGCGACGCCTAGCCGGCTAGGGGTAAAACCCCAAGAGTAATAGACACAAAATCAACCGGCTTGATGAAGAAATCAAGTGCTCAAGCTTTCCAAAGTGATGCTCTCACTTAATCCACTCTCCTTTCAATCAAACCCTAAGGGAATCGAAGATTGGAGCAAAGGGGGAAGGAGAGGGGCGCTTTCAGTTGCTTGGAGCTGTTGAGCATGAAGTGGGTCGCTGTAAGTGAGTCCATAACGGTTAGAAGAGAAGAGAGGAGTATTTATACTCCAAGTGAAAATCCAACCGTTCAGATCTACGTTGGGAGTCCCAACGCAGATCCTGGGACTTCTGACGTAAGCATAAAATACTGTTCCCAAAGGGTCAGAAGTCCACGGGTGAAAGTCAGTGTCGGAACTCCCGGCAAACGTCGGGACTTCCGACGGTCGGAACTCCCGACGATCATCGGGACTTCCGACGTGCACAGTTAACCAAACAGCCAGCACTGCTGAGGCCGGGACTCCCGGCTTGGGTCAGGTCAGTGTCGGAACTCTCGGCGAACGTCGGTACTTCCGACGGTCGGAACTCCCGGTGAACGTCGGGACTTCCGACGTGCACAGACAGCGAGCAGCCAGAAGCACAGGTGCCGGGACCCCTGGCTTAGGTCGGGACTTCCGACTGTCGGGAGTTCCGACTTACGTCGGGACTTCCGACGTCGAAAGTCACAGAAATTTATTCTATGTGCTCGTGAAGTGCAAGAGTGTCACTCTTTAGATTTTATTTAAATGCTTGAGCACTCTATCTTCCTCAGACCAATTAAATTTGCATCCCTCTTAATAGTGCGGCGGATCCTAAACTCAAACTTAAAATTAAAACCTTTGAAGATCGTTTTGAGTTCGTCCGCCTTTGCAACTTGAATAATTGAGGGATACCATTACATCTTTATCAACTCTTTGATTCTTTCACGGGACTAATAGCTGTAACATATCTCATTAAGATCACATTAGTCCCTAATTTGGATGTCATCAATACACCAAAACCCACGTAGGGGGCAAATGCACTTTCAATCTCTCCCTTTTTGGTAATTGATGACAACCAACTTAGGCTTTTATAGGAATGAAAGAATTAAAGCTTTTGAACCCCAAAATTTATGAAGAGCTCCCCCTTGATGTATGCAAGAATTTGAATTTCATTTAGAGTCATCTATACATGATTTGCATACATCAAGACAAAAGCTCCCCCTAAATTTTGCAATCCGTGGGGTGCAACAAGTGTATGTGAACAAATAGATACGTGTGAAGAGAATGCAATATGACATGTTATTTCACTCAACAAATAAAAAGAATACGATGGCCACGATTTCAAAGTAGAAATGTGAAACAACACATGGCCATGTAGATTTCATTCACCATCATAAGTAGAGACAAGTAGAAGCTAATTAGATAAATAGATGACCATAACTTTGTCCTACAAACATCCATCAAACACATATAGATAATTGTCCATCATAAGGTTGCCACCACACGACATAGTTCATACACGCTAAAGTTTTAAAGTTCCAAAACATAAAGACCAACTAACTTATTACAATAAATCAAAGCCTAACACTCCCCCTTTGTCAACAAGTGCCAAAAGGGGTAGGCCGCATGAGAAACCAACTACTCGTCGTCGTAGTCATCATCGTCGCCTTGGTCACCTTCCTCACCATCGTCGTCGTCTTCATCATCTTCTTCCTCTTGATACTCGTCATCATCTTCAGTTGCTTTCCCTTTGCCATGCGGGCGAGAAGTGGCATCATCTGCGTACGCCGCACAAGCCTCATCATATAGAGCTAACGGATCACGAGGAGGCACAAACGGCGGCGGAGGAGAAGATACAATCCCGGCGTGCTGCTCCAAACGATATAGCCTCTCTTGCATGTCGTGCTCACGCTGAGCACTAGCACAACACTGTCCAAACATGTAAGTCATCAGAAACTTGAACTTGTTGGGCTTCTTTCTGGAGGAGGACGAAGAGAGGGGCTCGTCACTAGATGAGCGAGCAGTAGTGGTGGCAGCTCCACGGCGAGAGCGAGAACCCGAAGGACCTTTCCCTTTACCTTTGACTGCCTCAACTTTTTCTTTTAGTTCTCTAGCAGCAACGATGGAGGTCTTGTTGGATATCTTGAGTAGCTTATGCTCAGAGTCAGAGGGAAACCGGATGCCTGATACATGCTCAATGATATGCATGATGTACGGAGCATAGGGAAGATGCTTTACCGGATCCTCGGTAGCATCATGAATCTTGTTCCAAATGTATCTGCTGATGGAAAATTTCTGGAACTCATCTCCAAACCGCTGAAGCACCTTCTGTGAATCATCTCGAAGGAAGGTGGAGTCACCGACCTTGGGATACAAGATCTGTCTCAAGATGTTGTTCAGAACATAATAGTAGGGCTTCAGAAAGGTGGTCTGTCCATCAGCTCTGTGGCCCTCAAGATACATGTGTTGGTATTCCTCTAAAGCAAGATCCTCATACTCAGTCAACTCAGTGGCAGTTCGGTCGCTGTGACCCAAACCTAGAAGGCGAGAGAAATTGACGAAGTCTACCTTATAGTGCTTGCCTTCAGTGGTCCAATGAATAATGTCCACAGCACCGGTCTGGTCTCGCTCATGATGATAAGAAGCATAAAACTGACAAATCAGCTCGTTGTTCCAATTCTTCCGAAACTCTAGCAGGTAGGACAGCCCCATTGATTGTATATCCCTAATCATCTGCTACAGCTCGGGTTCTTTGTACTTGCCAAGAGAATATGCATCAATGCTGTAACAGAACCGACCAATTTATAAGAGCACAAGTACAAAAGCAATCACCGGAGTGATCAAACCATCGTACTTGAACCCATATAAACCCGGTAGTCAACTGAAACCACGAAGGATTTCAAAACGACTTGCATACAACCAAGATCACAGTAATTCAACATAACAAGCCACATGTTACATCCATTTCACAAGTAGTTCATAAGTACCACATACATCAGAGTACACATAGTTATTACAAAAACGAGTTCACAAATAGCGGAAGCAAAGTAGTTTAACGCCATCACACACACTTAGTTCAAATACAAGCCAGTACCATAGTCATATCCAGCAAAAGCAGTAAGATGAGAAAACATAAATGATCACGCCCATGATCTAGTCTTCATCCCCCGCAGGGTGGAGACAATACTTGCAGTAGCCGTTATATAGCACGTCATCTGCAACAAGGGGGAAATAAACCCTGAGTACGAGAAGGTACTCAGCTAGACTTACCCGTCGAAAACCAGAAATAAATGACACCAAGGATTATGCAAGGCTTTATCGGTGGATCTAGCTTGACAATCCTTTTGCAAAAAAACGCTTTAGTGATATGAGAGCATAATTTAATTTATGAGTAAGCAGCAATTTAACAATATTAACCTATCAACTAGATTAGCACCTGTACTAGAGCAAGCAATTGATTAACTCCAAACATTAGTAACCATATCCGGTATAATGTGGTATCATCATCATCAATTTAACCATCAAGTTCAATTAAGTGTATCTACGTTGCCGCTGCTCAGTCAAGTTCTCACTATCCGGGAGAGACGGCGATTCGAATCGATTCCTATCCAGCTGGAGGGGTATTCCTAACACAAACCCAGGCATACCTCGCGAAGGCAGCCTTAGGTCACCTTTGGTACATCTCAGGAATCGCGGCTCCGAGCAGCGCCGCACCCTCAGGGAGTCCACTCTGCCAGGTGGTCAATCTCACCACGGACTTACGCCAATAGCTCCCCGCACATCCTTACTACCGCCAGGGTGCGCACTTTCACTTCTCGGTCTTCCGGCCTGAGTTGAGCTACTCGGCTTCGTGGTCGGAACGAGTTATCCGGCCAACTAAGTGATAGGCATGCGTTCAACATGACATGAGGACGTACAGCGAATCGGTCCTTAACCGACACAGACGGGGATAGATCCACAACCAAGACCTCCTTGCCTTGTCGCTTCTCTATCGACCTCCCGCCCGGTCACAATTCATTATTAACACATGGTTATTCTCCACGATAGCAATTATAGCCAACCGTGACCAGACATTTTTCTAACATGCAGGTGACAGGAAATCACCTGACTTTTACCGGTCTAAGCATGGCTAAGCTTTGATTCGCTCCTGGACCTAAATAGGATTCAGGGTACGTATTACTGGTCAAGGAATAGATATATATGCAACAAGGGTTGGCATCCAATTCCTATCACTTAATGCATCAATAAATAAAGATACTCAACGTAACCATTTTGAAAACATAGGAGTCTTAGAATGCTCCGGGGCTTGCCTTTCAGAAAAGATGAAGGTTGGTGATCGGGGCACTCAAGAACTTCTTCGCTGACTCCTTCTTCGGGGGCTTGCACCTCCTGCTCCTGAGCTTGCTGCTGCTCCTCCGGAAGTACTGGCTCGAATTCCAGAAGCGTAACTCCCTCCGGAACACCTATTGCATGCCGATGCACAAGATAAATATCATGGATGCATAAGGAATGATATGATGCTCATGATGAATGAATCACAGTAAGTGTTTAACGAAACATCACTGGACACTCGTTTACCGGTTAAGAATAGCCCTATTCAAATCACTTTAAAACAAGTATCTAAACTTAACTTGAAGAACAAGATCAACGTACCTAACTTGCATAACCTAAGGTAAAGCTGCTCATCTTCAGTTAAAGGCCTATCACCTAAGAATCATTACCATACACTTAGAAATAGTAAAGATATACATAATTTAACATTGAAAGCTTCGTATGCATACAAGTAGTCCCTTAATTTAATTACTACCAGAGTTCTAAAATTCCAAACGACTTGTATGAGGACATTCTGGAAAGCTTATGAAATTCTCTACAAAACGATTGTAAACATCACAGCGTGATACTTACGTTAACCACTACGAATTCCAGTAACCTAGAATTAATCCAGAACGGCAGGGTTACTAACTTATTTATTTAATGACGATGCAAAAGCCTAATTTGACCAAACCAAGCTTACCAACTTATTGCACATACCAGAGGAACACTAGAAAGTATAGTGCTAACTTCTAAATAAATTATTTGATATCCTTTTTCAATTTATTTAATTAATTAGGTGATTAAAGCAATATTTAGTAAAACTGCTCACCAAAAATCTACAAAAATTACAGTGGCTATCTCATGCTCCACATAGACTACCATAAAATTTTCAAAGCCATTGAGCAAGTAGAACTTGCTGTACCTAAAATAACAAGTGGTATGTCCATTTTTAGCATAATTAGGAAACCCTAATGAAAAGTGTCAAGCAACAGATTTCACATTTTTCCTAGCATTACTCTAGCATAAGGACCTTACTCACCAAATTTCACCTATACTAGATCTATAGAAAAATTATGAAAATTCACACAAGATCCCTCTATTGATAAAAAGAAATTCTATAACTTAAAAACTATGCATGCACTGGCCCTCAAACTTTTACCAGAGATTCTACTCATCAAGAAGAGCTCACCCACAAAATTTCATAATTTTTGGACCATAGAAACTCAAGATAAAATTCAAACAAGTTTGCATGTATCCAAAAACACATTTCAAAGTCCTATTTAATTTATCCAGAATTTCTAAAACATGTGCTCATATAATATTTTTATTAAATACTAGACATTACTAGGAACACAACAAAATTGGAGCCATAGCAATTGGATCTACCAACTAAGAGATATACATTTTTGAACTATATACCAATCTGTGAAATAAAATCAACAAAACAAATAAGAAACAAACACAGCCACAGCTGTTGGGCCGGCCCGAGGAACGACGGCCCGCGAACGACGCTGGCGCGGCCCAGACAATGGAGCGGCCCACGCTGGGCTCCCGCCTCAGCCACGGCAGCTGACACGGCGGACCCACGCGACAGAGAGAGAAGCAGGGGAAGGAAGAAGACTGACGGCGGGACTCGCCGTCGGTGACTTCTCCGGCGAAACCACAGCGCTACGGTGCTCACTACAGCAATGCGCAACTAGCCGTGCCCTTGATTGAAGCTTTTGGCGTGGCTACAGGGCCGGCGACGAGCAATGGCGGCGCACGGCCGCGGCAGGGCTGGTTCCGACGATGCTACGGCGTCAAGGGTCCTAAAGGTGACCCTACGGGCTTCGGTGGCGCTCCTACGACCTAAAGCGAGCCAGAGGAGGGAATGGGAGGACGCGAGGAGCACTGGCTGCGAGAAGCGCTACTCCGGCGAGGTCCGACCCGGCGGTGGTGGGGAAAAGATCGGTGATTTACCCTTACCGATGCACGATCGACTCGCGCACACGGTGGAAAAGGAAGAGGGGATCACGGCGGGGCTTTGGGTAAGCTGGGCAACGCGTTTTTGCCAAAACACGGGAGCTAGGCGAGGGTAAAGCTCCGGCGGCAATGGCGGGCGGCTTCGGGCTGCGCTGCGGGAGGCGAGGAAATGTGAACTGGGGCTGGCGACTCGGTCGAGCAGGCGCGGGGCGGCTTCAAGACGCGGCTGGCCGTGCCAGGGCATCCCCGGCGCGTGTCCAGCGCGCTCAGGCGAGCGGCGACGAGTGGCGCCACGCGGCCAACGGATTCTGAAGTGGTCGGCCATGACTGACCTGACCGTTTTCTGAAAAATGGTGATTCAGACTTAACGACGATGACTGACAGCGTAGGTTAAACGATCATTAGCTCTTAAACGGTGCCGATTTAGCTCTAGGTTAAGTTGACAAAGTTGGAGATTGAGGTGAGAACTACAACTTCTCTAATTGGCACACGAGCTGATTCGGTTAGGTTAGGGAGATACAAGGCTCCAAACAAAGGTACAAGAAACTAAATTCAGCTTTAGGACTTAGAAAATTTCTAAGTGTAGAATCAGCCCCAATTCTGACTTGTGGGCCATGTTTGAGACTGTTCCACACATTTTCATGACTTGACCTCTAAACAAAGTTTGTTCCAGATAAAATTTGCTACAACTTTGCTTTAGGTTGCTTAGACATGCAAACACTCTAAGTTGTACTTTTTAAACAGTCAAAGATAAGAGCTCTAGGGTCAACACAAGTCCAACTATTACTTAGAAGTGTAATTAGGTACGATGGTCAACATGAACATTGTTGCTAAAGACATTCTAAATATTACTAAGTTGTTTAAGAAAATTATTAGTCACACCACACATTGGTCACACCAGAATCAAGCATTGTACGTACAGAAACAATGAAAACCAAAGAAATGTTGCATTTGTTTCCTAATCATGTTTCACATGTTTCATGATCCTGTTGCATAGTACAACTAACTATGTTTCACTAAGTGAGTTACACATGTTGCACTTGGGTGTTGCACACTATTCATTCTATGAAAACAATACACATGAAATATACAATATGTTGCAATGTTTCGAAAACATGTTTCATGTGATATAAGCTCATGAATGGATGCATGATGCGCATGCCCATGAAATGCAAGTGCAATTATGCAAGCCTAACACCTAGGGTGTTACAGCCCTCCCCCACTAGAGGTTTCGCTACAAACACGATAAAGGGCACCGAGCCCGTTACGGTCCAGGGGTTCAAAGGCTGGGCCTCCAAGAGGTTTCGACAGCCGCCCCAGGGCAACAGAGTCAGGGACGACATCGGGGCGAGCCTACGAATGGCCCAGGCCCGAGCGAACGGTCGCTCAGGGCGTCCTAAGTCGTGTCCGAGACCGGAGGGGAAGTATCCGAATGGAATCCCCCCGGTCCGAAACACCGACACAGATCTATTTCACCATATTTCATCTTTTAGTTCTTACTACGGTGCTAGATTATAGACAAATCATATCAAATTATCCGGTGATTCACGAATCAATATGTCCGACCGAGTATGCGAAACGCACGCCCCACATATACCCGGATACAAACACGACCGACCCATCGCTCTCAAAGGGACCAGATCCCCGTCGACTTGCACGGTCACTCGGTCATGGACAAGCAAGAACACCGCAACTGGGAATATCTGAACCTAGCTTGTGGATAAACAGCTTCTTCATGTGCTACTAGGAGCCTACTAGTATGTCCAGTATTAATAATAAGCGTATACTCCCTCCATCCCAAAATAAGTGACGTTCTCGTTTTCCGAGAAACAACTGTCGGCAATTATATATTAAAATATATAAATATTTATGCTAAGTAATTAGTATCATCGAAAAGATCTTTTTATCTAGTTTTTTAAAAAATTTATTTGAAGATATAAATATTACACGTATTTTCTACAAATCGAGTCAAACTTGTGGCACGAAAACCCAAAACGTCACTTATTTTGGGACAGAGAGAGTATATTAGTATGTACATGGTATAGTACTTACAGAGCCTGTCTAGTAATAGTGATAGGCATAGTGCCTGTTTAATTCCTAAAATTTTGCAAAATTTTTCAAGATTCCCTGTCATATCGAATTTTTGACGCATGCATAAAGCATTAAATATAAATAAAAAATAAACTAATTACACAGTTTAGACGAAATTCACGGGACGAATCTTTTAAGCCTAATTAAACTATGATTGAACACTAATTGCTAAATAACAACGAAAGTGCTATAGTATTATTTCTCAAAAATTTTCACCAAAACCCGGCCATAGATATTTCAGTTTTGGCAAAGTTCTCCGTCGATGGAAGAAATGTCAAAGTTGAACAAGTCAATCTTACCTTCACACACCTGCAGCTTGCTATCACATCTTTTTTTTTTTCACTTTTCCTAAAGTCAAGTGCCTGAAAATTAGACTTACATCAAGCGACGCGCTGACAGTGTAGCACACAGCCTGTATTTTGTCCTCCTATCATTTGTTTATGATTCATTAATTATCTTTGTGTTATAATATACTCCGTATGAACTTTTTGTAATTATTATCTAACTATAGAAAAAAATTATAACTTATTAATTATCTTTGTGCCAACATATACTAAGATTTTGTTATGTTTGTGGTTTTGTCTAACAGTTTTTTATACTCAGAACTGAAAATTACAAATTATACCTATGGAAATTACAACGAACTAAGGCTGCAATTTTAACATAAAATATATGCAATAACATTCACCCGAAAGGAAACTAAAATGCACGCATCTGAATTTTAGCAACTCTTTTTTTCTTAATTTTACTTTGGATGAGTTAATTATCTGAACCCCTTTTTCGCTAACAAAACTAGCATGAAACCGTTTCCCATGTATACTGTACTGCGCATCCGCATGTGGCCCCATCGGTGTTCCTTCTCATGCGTGCTCTCAAATCTGCAGCTTCGTTCGCTCGTTCGGTCCCCAACTGAGCGTGCCACTTGACCCAAATGTAGGGGATATTTAACTTATTGCCATCCTTAAGGATGGCACCTCTCCGTTTGCCAGTTTTAGAATGGCATCTATATAATTACCATTCGAAACAGTAATCCTCCTACGTATTTGCTACTTTTGCTGATGTGGCACGCCACGTTGACACACCAGCGCAGCAGCGTCCCTGGGAACCTCTACAAGGCACACAAAATTACATGTTTACCTTTGTTGCTTCTCTCCCAGTCCATTTGCCTACGCGTGGGCCCTCTCCCTCCTCCTCGCTGACGCATGGGCCCCACACATCAGCTTCTCCTTCAACCTCTAGCCATCACCACGCAGCCAGAGGAAGGGGAGGAGCTCGTGCAGTCTCGGCCGGCGTTTTTCTCCATCCTCGGTCACCTTCTCCAGTGAGCCGGTTGTGCCGCGAGCAAGTTGTGCCGTGGGCGAGCTCCGCCGCACGCCAGCTGTGCCGCGGGCGAGCTCTGCCGCGCGCCAGCTGCGCCGCGAGCGAGATGCGTCGTAAGCGAGCTTCGCCGGCCGCGGGCGAGCTCCGCCACGCGCCAGCTGCGCCGTGAGCGAGTTGCGCCATGAGCAAAATCCACCGCGCACCAGTTGCGCCACGAGCGAGTTGCACCGTGACCGAGCTACGTCGTGGGCAAGCTCCGCCTCTCGCGAGCCGGCCTGGGTGAGCTCTACCGCGGGCACGTCTTCTTCCTCCGTTCCGGATCTGGCGTCAGGGCGGCGTGGGCATGCAGCTCCTTCCTCGGCTCCGACGGGCACGGCCCTGGTGGCGCGAGCGCAGCCGGCCGGCACTGCACGAGCTCCTCCCCTTTCCCCTGGCTGTGTGGTGATGGCGGGAGGTTGAAGGAGAAGCTGATGTGTGGGGCCCACGCGTCAGCGAGTGGAGGGAGAGGGCCCACGCGGCAGTGAGTGGAGTGAGAGAGAAGCAGCAGGGGTAAACATGTAATTTCGCATGCCCGGTAGATGTTCCCAGGGGCGCTGCTGCGCTGGCGTGTCGACGTGGCGTGCCACATCAGCAAAAGTGTCAAATACGTAGGAGGATTACTGTTTCGGATGGCAATTCTGTAGATGCCATTCTAAAACTGGCAAACGGAGAGGTGCTATCCATAGGATGGTAATAAGTTAAATATCCCCAAATGTAGTGGCTGCAAATCTAAACAGCGTCAGTTAGGTAAAGCCTCCTGGCCAATTCGAATCCTTTGATTCCAACTCACTCGTTTTTGTCTGGGTATATGCAGCAGCGAGTAAACAAGTGCCTACAGCAAGGGGAAAGGCGGTTGTGTCTGAATCGTTTGCTTCTATTTCAGGCAGAGCTGCAGAAGCTTACAGGGTCGATGAACTCGGAACCATTTGCAACAAAGTGATAGAGTGAAGGGGAAATAGGTTCTGTAGCATCGAAAGATCGCGACTTCCGTAAAATACCACTGAAAGACATTGATTCCGTAAAATACCA
Organism: Miscanthus floridulus; assembly: GCF_019320115.1. Classification (NCBI taxonomy): domain Eukaryota; kingdom Viridiplantae; phylum Streptophyta; class Magnoliopsida; order Poales; family Poaceae; genus Miscanthus; species Miscanthus floridulus. The sequence continues at coordinate 161,299,182 of NC_089580.1, forward strand.
CTGAAAGGTGCACACGTGAACTAAAAGTACCATTCTGTTAGATTTGAACGTTAGGTCTGTTAATTTAGACCAAAATATCCCCAAACCGTTACAAGAGCTCTAAAAACATAAGAATCAAGCCCCAAACCGGTACAGGAGCTCTAAAAACATAAGAATGAAGTACAAGGATGAACTGACAGCATTTCAACACATACAAGTCACCATATGCACTAAATATTAACCAAGCACATGAAAAATATTCTGGTTCAACACATGGACTAATATTGATAACACATCTTGCAAGCACATGACCAAATAAGTTCACACTACAGGACCGTATTGGTCTGGTCCAACACATGCCCAAAATAGGTTCAGTATGTGACTTTTTCATACAGCAACAGTTCAATAAAATGCGCAATCTAGTTTATAACCAAACAACCCCAGTGACAGTCTAGTTTATAACAAATAAATGCGTAATCTTCACATTCTTGTGATGAATATCGGACTTAAATCTTCATATGCTGGTTTCAGTACCAGTTTGCAAATTACTCATCAGATTACGGAAAGTCTGGGAAAGGAACACTGAAGTTTCAGCTGATCAACCAGCGCCAAGACTTTTCATTTGCATTGTTCACTGGTGGACTCTCGAATGTCGGTTACTGCATAAGGCGAATCTAGCTTAGAAGGTCCAATTGCAACCACGCACGCTCTCAAATTTCTCGTGTGTTGGCTAGATGACTGTAACATGGACAAGTGGCTATGATATCAATGAGGCATATCCCTTTGTCGAATGGGGAATAAAATGGAGCCCCCGGTACGCACTGCAGCTGGCACCGTCACTTTTGATCGTGATAGCATCTGCGGTATGGCTTATATGAACATTATAGCCAGTACTGCAGAACAAAAATGGTCAATGGAAGAAAAATGCAAAATTCTATTCGTTAGATATTTGCTGGAGACATGAAATGCTAATTTTGGTAGCCTGTTGTCCCAATTTAGTTTGAGTCCCTTCTACTGTATTTAGTAAGCCTCCAAGCTATTTACCTGATAGGCAAGAAACTGCAGGATTCAGAGAATCTTTTACTGGGTTATTTTCAGTTTGTTACCTGAATTGTCTCACTGTACTTGTGCAGGAGAACCTGCTCGTTCTGTTGGTTGGAGAGATCCTGGTTTCATACACACAGCTTTCCTAACAGACTTATAGCCAAATAAAGAGTAAATTCTTGCCTCCTATCGTACAGTAAGTTCTCTCAGATTCCAACACTAGTGTCCAATATGGAAATATGGACTGAACACATTTTTAACAGGTTGGCATTCTCCTATCTATTAGCAGTGCAAAAAAATTAGCACTGCTTCCAGATGCCCTTTCTCATCGGTGACCATCCTCATACCACGTGAAATCGCACACACAAATCGGACTTCGTAATTAATTTCAGTTGTACTACGAACCATGAAGTAGAAAACTAGGGTTTCATTCTTTCAGATCGATGCATTGTTCCACCGCATGCGCACTGGAGGAGGAGGAGTCACGGCCGGCGCAACACGCAGTCGAGGAGGAGGAGGAGGTGGACGGCGCAGGCGGCGCGGCCTCCACATGGGGAGCGGCCTGCGCGTGAAGAGGAAGCCGCGGCGGCCGGCGTAGGAGGCCATCGGAGCTCCCAGGTGGCCGGCGGACGGGCGGAGGCGGCGCAGCCTCCGCACGACGAGCGGCCCGCGGCGGACGGCGCGGCCTCCACACCGGGAGCGACCTGCGCGAGGAGAGGAAGCCGCGG